>NC_043967.1:1503107-1860607 GCF_902148855.1 Sphaeramia orbicularis
GGTCCCAGTCATGTGTCTGTCCAATTAGATTCAATTCACATCAATATTAGTTGAGTTCTAATTTTAAATGTGTGGTAAATGGGATTTTCAGTGTTAAATGTAAATGTCCACAGAGTCCACATTCCACAGTGGATGTGGACAATTTTGTGCCAGATACAAGATATTGTTCTAAGCTACAGGTGGATCCAGTTGGAGGCTAATCAGAGTCGTTTTGAATTTTTGATGAATTTTCAAAAATTGTTCAGTGATGACAGATGGAAAATTGTAGATGTTGTGACCTTGCTGTGACCTTGAACTTTGGCCTACTGGGACCAAAATGGAATGGGTTGGTCCCAGGGCCTAGGCCTATCTGTGGGGAAGATTTGGGAAAGATGGGTGAAGAGTTTTACACTAAAGTTGCAAACAAACAAACAAAGCAAAGTGATCACAATACCTCCTGGTGGAGGTAACAAGACTGGGTCAAAAAGCACTTGAGACCAGGACCAAGAAGTACAAAGAGCCCAGTCTCAAGTGCTACAACACTAGTTAGAGGTGCCACATCAGACTATTTTCTATGACAAGTGCCTGAAATGAAGAAATTTCGCAAATTTCTACCATTCACTATCATGGACATGACTGCAGAGTGAAGGTAGAAGCCCATTTCTCCAGCTGAAAGACTCAGTGCTCACTGTGGGTGAACACTTGCTGCCCCAGTCCAAACTGTGCTCCTCTACTTGTGTCATGTAACTCTGGGACATGCATCCCACCCAACACAGCCCCCTGTGCTGCAGAATGGAACTGAACTGGATCCAGTGCCTGTCCTGTTCTGTGGCTGTGGCAGGGACACGACACAGGGACACTCACTTGCTGAAGCTGGCCAGGTTCTGCATCACTTTGGCTATGAGGGTGAGTGTGCGGGAAGTGCGCTCAGCTGGGTACTCCTGCATCAGGTTGAACAGGGAGGGGGACATGATGGCCGGGCACATGAAGCGAAGAAAAAGGGAGGAGCTTATGAGGCTGTCGGCAAGATCTTCTCTTCCACGCTCAGCACATCTGGCTCTCCACGAGGCAAACACTTCTTTCAGCTCCCGGGGAAATATGCTGAAATGAGAACAGGATTTTAGGAGCTGCTATTAGAGAGAAAAGAGCCAGAAAAGATAAGCAACGTATCCCAATCTGGAGACTAAAATGGAAGGAGAACTACTGGAGCGTACGCTTCTTGGCAGGAACAGTTCACATTTGATTTTGTGGCTTTACTGTTTATATCAATGGGGAAAAATAGCAATAGCACATGTTTCCATCGGCATATGTTTGGAGGTTTTTAGCCCCCAGGTGCAGGACACCACGTTATAAAAACAGCTTTGTTCCTGTCGCCATCACTGAGTTTAATAAGAAATAGTGACAATGCATTTTATTTACTTATTTTAGTTATTCATCCTATTTCTTTGCTTTATTTATTATTATTGTGACTTCTAATTTTTAACTTTTATGTTCTTATCCTGGTTTTTATCCCAGACTGTTTTTATCTTCTTGGGGTTATTTTATTGTGTTTTATTGCATCTTGTTTTTACAGGTTTCAGCCTGATTTTGCCTGATCTCTGTCCGGTTTGTCACAGCAATCAGAGGAATCATTTTAAAACCTCCTTATTACCTGATTGAGTGAGTGAGTGAGTGAGTGAGTGAGTGAGTGAGTGAGTGAATGAATGAATGAATGAATGAAAATACACTGTCTGCCCAAAAAGTCCTCACCTGGATTTAACTCAGCAAATACTTCAAATCCTTCCATTAGATAATCACTGCAGTGATTAATATGTTTAAAAGTTCTTTAACCCTGACTGATGCAATGAGTAGCTTCTCATTTCTAAAAAAAACTATCAGTTTCATAGAGAGCACAAAAGGAGAGGTGGATGAAGTGATTGCCCATCATGCCTAGTGTCTACAGTACAAGTCTGTAAGGGCTGTGCTATGATGTGGGGTTTCATTTGGTCAAGTCTAGGTTCAGAAACATTACGTGTCCAAAAACTGATGGGAATAAATGTGGTATTACATAAGTTTATTGAATGGATGACACAATCAATGTTTGTCATGAGCAAAGCTAAATGCAAAATAAGGCAAAAGCTAAAAATAGAGCCAGGATCTGATTTCAGCCAGGCTATGTAGTTTGATTTTTTTTTTTTAATAATTTACTTCATATTCAAAGATATCAAATAAATTATATATTTCACTTACATTAAAAAAAACAATCATTGTAAAGTCATTTTATCATGTAGGATGGAGATGACAATCAAACTAACTCATTAAAAGTAAACTGTGTTTTGTGCATTCTATCAGAAAACATGTATGCATGATTTGTGTTAAACACAATAATGAAAAACAACTGTGTTTGTGTGCATAAACAAAGTCCTTTAGTGAAATTTTCACCCAAGGGACAAAATCTAAACAAATGACTGTGGTGTTAGTAATCCACTGAACTCACAGCAGAAGAAGAATGAGGCACAAGATAATGCCATTAAAAGAGTGCCAAACAATGGAAACAATGTACAAATAGAGATAGAATACTTTATTTCTGTTAGTTTTACAGACTGTGTTTATACAGGTCAAAGGGGCTGATGAACACCATTAGGTTATAGTATATCAAATAACTGCAATATGGTAAATATGTAATAAGTGTGGCCACCCACCAGAGAGAGTTGATGATCTTACAGAGCAGCAGCTCACAACACATGCGAAGGTTTGCTTGGTGGTCGGCGAGGACTGACGGAGGGACACGCATGGGGTCCACCTCACAGTTCTCTTCAGACTCATATAAGGCTCGAATGAAGTCACCTGCAAGTCACACATTCCACAGATATTATACCATGTTTGAATGATTGACTGAATGTTCGTATGATTTTATCATTGTTGTGAATCACTGACTGTGTTTCCATGCACACTAATATCTGGGTTATGAGACTTATCCTGATTTTGATGATATCTGGAATATAGCGTACTCATAACCCTGTATACATTCTAAATAACAGCGTTCCAGTTATTCTTTACTGTTGCTGTTTGTGTAGACACCTGTGATGTGTACAACATAACACAACTTTAACGTTACTAAGGTGACATAAAACAGCAGACTTAGCACTAGTAGAGATGTGTCTAACTGGAACATGTCCCCCAGCTGTTATTCAAGGTCACAATGTTGAAGGATGAAGATCCAAAGCCATGGCTGAGACCAAAGGGTCATCATGACGGAGTTCAAAGACTGGTTAACTCACATAAAAATGTTTCTGTAGTGTTTTCCACTGTGACCTGACTTCTTGTACGGCTTGTCCTGGGGAACGACATCCTGTTGGTTGTTTTACTACAGACTCAAAGCGGTCAAACTTCTGATACTTCTTCTATCTACTCTGCCATTGTCCTTTAGTGCCTATGCAGTAAGCCACAGCTGTCAGTACCCAGGACAAGGCGTATGCTTATAATAGTATTCCAGCAATGGCGGCTGCTCGTCTTTCAGACAGGGGAAGCTCATTTTTGGCTTACATCAAGAAAATTGTCAAGTTATTGAAACATAAATTCGGCCCTCTATTAGCATTGTCTGCCATCATGTGCACCTTGTTAGATAGCTAGTTCACTCTGACCTAGCCAACAGTATGACTGATTTAACTATTTACAAAACGATATTAAACTCAAACAAGAAATGATTAAATTATGGAACTGAAACAAGAAAACATTGAAATTATGTTAAACTGAAACAAGGAAGTACAATGAGTGTGTTTTATTTACAGAGCAAGAAATGAACAAGTCATTTGGTAGTGGTTTCTCTCTTGATTTCACAGCAGAATGTGTGACGGTATTAAACTGAACTGTGTCAGTGAAGGAGCAGATCTGAAAACAGCTGTCAATCAAACGGGATTCCGCCTTTTGACTGATCCTCCAATCAGCACGTGGAAGCTCAGCGTCCAGCCCAGCCAAGCTCCGCCCACAGCTCCATTCACCCGCAGAGACACCGAGCGTCCGGGGGCGGGACAACATGGTGTCATTTATCCAATTAGCGTCCAGTTTTGAGGCAATGAAAAAAACTGTTCCACTCAGTCCCATTGAAGTGCATGGACGCTGAGCGTCTACGGACAAATGCACTGAGCAGAGATGGAATGAGAAAACACAGACACGAGAATGGAGGAGAAGTGAACAACATCCAGTCCACTCATTTGCGATAAAGCTGATTCTGAATGAACTCGTCTGTGAGATGAACGTGTTCGAACACATTTGTGGTCAATGAAATGTCAAAACAACCGTACGTGTTTGACCATTTAATTTTCATAATTTTAGGGGAAGCTGAGCTTCTACTGCAGTCTGTGAGAAATCACCTCTGTATTCCAGATACATGTACTACTGGAGTACTTCACTTTGAGTATCTGGGTTTCTTGAACTGGGATAAGGTCATTTCAAGGATACTGAAATTTAGTAGGAAGCAGAATTATTGAACTCCCAAGCAAATGTTGCTAAATGACTAAGGCTAGTGATAAAAAACAACATTTTAACTATAACAATTTATTCAAATATTCCTTTGTACTGAAACAAGGTATTTTATCAAAACTTGTCACCATTTTTTTTTATAATACTCAATCATCCACCTGCAGAATTATTGAACCCCCTCCCTCTACCTGTGAACTCCAAACATCTATTTGTTTTACTCAATATCTGTCCTTTTCTACACATTTCCAACCTTAAACGATTGTTTGCCGATATAGTTTACAGCACAGAATTAATCCTTGCCCTATTTCAGCATCTATTCTTCATTTTAGGTCATTTCCTATTGCTGCCATGCCTAAGTCAAGGCAGCTGTCATTTGAGTTCAGAAGAGTGATAACTGAATTCCACAAGAAAGGAAAAGGGTACAAGACCATTGCTAAGACATTAAATGTACCTAGAGACACAGTGGCAACCATCATTCAAGAGTTAAAGACCAAGGTTACTGCGGCAAACCGACCAGGACGTGGCAGAAAAAGAAAGATTCCCCCTGCTATTGGAAGATAGCTTGGAAGACAAGTGAATAAAAACTTGAAGAAGAGGGTGTTCTTCACCAAACAGGCTTCATTCGTCATGCTTCACCCACATTGAAACATGGGGGATGCTCAGTGATGCTGCAGGGAAACTGTCAGCATGTAGAATTGAAAATGAATTCTTGCGTGTACCAGGAAATTCTGGAGAATAATGTGATGCACCGGTCAAAGTCCACCCAAGCCTGGTTTGAGAAGAGGTCCTGGAAGGTTTTGGAATGTCCCTCACAATCACCTGAACTTAACCCACTGAAAATCTTTGGCGGGACTGGAAGAAGGCGGTGCAGGGTGCAAGCCGCTAAACTTGACACAGCTTGAAGCCTTTGCAAAGGAAGAATGGCCCAGGATCCCTGGGGAACTTTGTCAGAGGCTAATTTCTTGCTACTAGACCCATCTCAAGCAGGATACTGAAGCCAAAGGATGTGCTGGTGTATATTTCAGCCAGTTACTATACTTCGGGGTTCAATACTTCTGCAAGTCAGATAATCAGTTGTTGGGTCTTTTTTTGATGATGATAAGAATGAAAACTTGCATTTGAAGCTGTGACATATACGCTACATGGAAGCAGAAACTTGCACTTGTTGATGTGACATTTACACTGTTCTGTTTTATTTTTAACATGCTGTCACTTAAGTAAAGAGGAGTCATCAGGAAAATGGTACTTGTAGCAAACATGGATTAACATACCTACCACTACACAATGTTACGCTCATTTTGATTATATGACAGATGCTGCTTATGTTGGTCTAGCTTAGTTCATCAATATATCTGATTCCTGAAATCCTCCTCTTATTCAAGCAGCATAAAACAAGTGTGTAGCTTGGCTGACCTTACCTATAGCTTCCTTGAGGTATCTGTGACCTATCAGTTTGAGGTACTCTTCCACAGCCTTTGTAGCCAGTGTGTTCTCCCGAAAGATCAAATGTTCACGGTCCATGAATCGATCCACTTCGCACATTGCCATGTCAGACAGGAACTCCTGAGGAGAGGGTTCAGACAGATCCAGATGGAAAGTCACATTATCTCACATTTACTGCATCGAAAGAGCCTGATAATACACATTCCATTCAGGTGGCTTTGTGTGCCCTGTTTACCTTAGTTTTCCCTGTGCTTTGAAGGATGTGCACCAGGGCAAATGCCACCTCCTCTTTGCTTTTCACACTTAACAGCGGTTCCAGAACAGCACACAGTGTACGGTAGTTGTTGGTGATGTACTCTGCAAACTCTTTGTACAGCTCCATCGGGAGGATGTTCATCGTCTGGTAGCGAGACTTAACACGCAGCGAGGCATTGATGACTTTGCCACTTCCAACTCCCCCACTTTTGGCCAAAACACTGGACTGAATCACAGGATACCACTGCTCCACAAACTGTCGGCCTGTGATGCTGGAGATGGGGATGCTGACAAGGCCAAGGTATGTGCTTTTCTCCTACATCACAAAGCAGAAGGACATAGCTTATCATTTGTGTGTGTTTTTAAGGTAGTAAAATTCTACCAAATTGGTTGAAATTGCTGTCACAAAACCATAAGGAGGCAACTCTGGGATGTTTACTAAAATTAATAAATAAATACTTGTACATGCAAATGCATTTTAAATTTCTTTTTTTGGTTACAGGACAGCATTTTCCACAACTTCAGTGGAATGGCCCATATAGGTTTCACTCTTCTTAACCCTTTCATGCACTGTCCACTCCAGTGGACAGTTCTTCTCCAGCTGTTCTCTTGTATATTCATGGGTTTTGTTGTTTTAGTTCCATATCAGCCAACACAGTGGATGCTTATGCACCATCCCATACACCATAATTCATACCATTACTGTAACTTTGCTGTTCTTAAATAGGGCTGTGTATTGGCAAGAATCTGGCGATACGATACAAATCACAATACTAGGATCATGATACGATATATCACGATATATCATGATACTGTTGAAAAGGCAATATTTTGTTTGTTTCCTTTTTTTTTTAATGATTATTTCCTTGAAGAATGGAATTACAGCAGAAATCTGCACAAATACTAAACACATTTTTTTTTTTTATCACAACAGGATCTAATGTTATATCACAAAATGTTCGTGTGTTCAAACTGAAATTCTGTTTTACAGACATTCCAGTTTCAGATCCTGTTCAAATGTTCAGATTCTATTAGTTCACAACTAACATCAGAACAGGATTTGAGTTCAATCCCAACAAAGGAACTAACATTATTTAAGAAAAGAGTGTTAAATAATAATAATACATTAAATATAAACAAAAAAGAAAAACAAAAAAACAAAAATGAACCTCCACAATATCTGCATTTGAATAAATACCTAAAAATATTGATACAGTACTTTTTGATATCAATACAGTATTGTGAAATTAAATATCGCGATATATTGCAGAACTGATATTTTCTTACAGCCCTATTCTTGATAAACCTGATCTGCAGTAATATGTTTTAGTGTAAATCAATTGCTAATGGTTATTAGACTGTAATTAACACTTTTCTTAATCAAAAAGTTTTTTTTTTTTCATATCTCCATGACGTGAGTAATAACTAGTATTAGAGTATGTTAAATGTGAGAAAACATCAGATTAGCTGCATTAAAAATGTTTTTATTTCATAGTTTTCACACAGTATATCACTTTCTGATGATGGGTTTTAAATACATGTTTCTTTGCTTCAAAAATTAAATGCATGGTGTCCAGCTGAGTGGGCATTTTTGTAACTCCATGAAAAATAGGTTCATAAAAAAATTTCAATCGCATTGTTTTTTTCATCCCTAAAGACGAACAAAAACACTCAGGAAAAAAATCTTGACTAAGGTTCGCATAATTAATGCATGAAAGGGTTAATGTGGACTGGATGCAAGTTCTTTATAAACACCAAGTGAGATGCATGACTTCACCGGTTAACCTGTATTTACCTTGCGCCTTTTTTTGTCTGTTTCCTTGTAGAGATGTAAACGAAGGCTACGAATGGTAGGCAAATTATTAAATTCAAAATGCTCGCCCCAGAAGACGGTGTCGGTGCGGGGTTTGCTGGTGGTGCGTGCGTACAGCATGTCATCCAGACACAGCTCACAATAGTAGCGTTTCTTAGCTGGAAGGTCTCGAGCTTCAATGATCCACAACTTGAGCACATTTTCCACCCGTCTGCTGTTATCCTGAAAGCCAAATGAGGAGTGTTACCGTGACAGTTTGTAATTTAAAGCCCTAGAGTAAATTCTTTAATGTTCATCATTTTTAAATAACCATATACCTTGTTAGGTTTGACAGCTCGTTGCAGATTTTCAATCCATTTGTCTCTTTCTGAAGCTGAACGACAAGCAAAACATTTTGTCCCTGAACTGGTGGTCACCTGGAGAGCAAAAAAGATGTAATTTACACTGATGTAATTCAAAAAACTAAATGAAAAGGGACATTACAAAGTGTAAACATTAAATTTATATCTACAGTTATGGTTGAATGTTGACTAAATGCCTCCAAACATAAACTGAATTCACACGACAGCCATTTTCCTCTTATGCCTCACTCAGGGTGTGAAGCTTGAATATCATTATCAAAAGTATGTTGTCATACCACTGTGTTCATGTCATATAAAATGTAGGAAATCTGGGAAGCTGTCATCATCACTTCTCTCCAACTAATCAGCAACTGCAAAGACCCAAGGTTCTAATAGTTCTGGATTTTTCATTATAGTTTAGTTTTATTTAGTTTTGACTTTTTTTCTCTAATTCAGTTAGTTTTAATTCATTTTTAGAGCAGGTTTGCTAGTTTTTATTAGTTTTCATTTTTTCCTACATGCTTAGTTTTAGTTTAGTTTTATATTTACCTCTGCCAAGGAGGTTCTGTTTTGCCAGTGTTGGTTTATTTGTCTGTCTGTCTGTCTGTGTGCAACGTAACTCAAAAAGTTATGGATGGATTTGGATGAAAATTTCAGGAAATGTTGATACTGGCACAAGGAACAGATGATTAAATTTTGGTGGTGATCGGGGGGAGGACACCTATCTGCCTTGGCGGAGGTCTTCGCTGTCCGAGTGCTTTTCTAGTTTTTAAATCTTTTCTCTTCTTCTCTGTCGTATTCAAATAAACCCTAGACAGGACTTTGCTGCTTTGTGGGGACCAGAGTGGGGACCAGAAGACGACTCTAAACCACAAGTGATGGACCGTTAAATATCATATGGTGCCGCTAGCTAAAATTGCTAGAGCAAAATAAATCGATTTTATATCAATCCGACATTGATAAAAACAAAAACGAAGGGAATGTTAGCTAGGAAATGCTTGAACACTAAAGTTAGCTGCTGTCAAATGGTAGTTGTTAAACAAATACATTGTTCTTTTTTTAAAAATATGGTCTAAATATGGTCTTTGTGGATTTTCTGTATCCATTGTCTTTTCAGTTGCTGATCAACTAGTAAGCAGTATTATGATGATGCTCAGTTTCCCTGTTTCTTTGTGATATGACGATAGCTGTGTGAATGTAGCCTATTAACAGAGTAGATGACAGATTTACTAATCTGTTTAGGCTGACATGTCTCTTCAACATCACGTGGAGGATAGAGACAGTACCACTAGATTGGTAAACTGGGGTGGTGGTTCCCCTTTTCAGGAAGGGGGACAGGAGGTTGTGTTCCGACTCCTCGGCCTCTCTGAGAAGGCCTATGCCAGAGTACTAGAGAGGAGAGTCTGACCAATGCTCCAGCCCTGGATTCAGGAGGAACAATGTGGTTTTCTACCCCATCGTGGAACACGGGACCAGCTCTTTACCCTCTACAGCAGGGCTCTCAAACTCATTTTCTTTCAGGTTCCACATTCAGCCTGATTTGATCTCCAGTGGGCCAGATGAGTAAAATAATAACAGAATAACCTATAAATAATGATAACTCCAAATTTTTGTCTTTGTTTTAGTGCAAAAAACCCCCATTAAATTATGAAAATACTTACTTTTTTAAACTATTCAAACAAAAAAGATGTGAATAACCTGAAAAAAAATGAAATTTCATTAGAAAAATAAGCACAATTTTAACAATATTTTGCCTCAACTTCTCATTTCTACATATGCATTCTGGATCAGCTCTACAAAGACACTAAACACTGAGGAACAGGCAGAAAAGAGTTCAAATTGGGCTGAATTTTCTTTAGACATTTCAGGTTGGTCATATTTGTTCAGGTTATTCACATTTTTACAGGATAGTTTGGAAATGTAAATATTTTCATAATTTAATGGTATTTTTTGCACAAAAACAAACAAAAATTTGAAGTTTTCCTTATTTATCGGCATAATGTTATATTATTTTTTTCACATCAAACCAAGAAAAAAATCTGCAGTCATTCTTTTTTGTGGGTTCTTCTGCTGTTCTTATTTGACTGTAGATCAGGTTGGTCTGTATGTGGAACCGACACTAAAATGAGTTCCACAGCCTGGACTGTGGAATTTTTACACTTTGTAAATTCATCCCAGGGGCCGGATTTGAACCTTTGGTGGGACGCATTTGGCCCCCGGGACGCATGTTTGACACCCCTGCTCTATAGGCTCCTAGAGGGTTCATGGGAGTTTGCTCATCCAATCCACATGTGTTTTGTGGATCTGGAGAAGGCATTCGACCATGTCCCTCAGGGTCTCCTGTGGGGGGTGCTGCAGGAGTATGGGGTCCATGGTGTACTGCTGCAGGCCACTGGGTCCTTGTACAGTCGGAGTCAGAGCTTGGTCTACATTGCCTGTAGTAAGTCAGATTTGTCCCCAGTTCGTGTTGGACTCCACCAGGGCTGCCCTTTGTCACAGATTCTGTTCATTATCTTTATGGACAGAATTTTGCAGTGTAGTCAGGGGGAGACGGGGGTTTGGTTCGGGGGCCTCAGGGTCACAGTTCTGCCTTTTGCAGATAATGTGGCCTTGTTGGCTTCATCAAAGTGTGACCTCCAGCTGGCAATGGGACAATTCGCAGCCAAGTGTGAGGTAGCTGGGATGAAGCCCCCCCCCCAATGGGTCAGATGATAGAGCAGGTCATCCAATAACCAAAGGGTTGACGGTTCGAATCCCACTCTGTTCATGTGCTGTTGTGTCCTTGGGCAAGACACTTCACCCTCCTTGCCTCCAGTGCTGCTGCTCACACTGCTGTATGAATGTGTGTGAATGTTCGGTGGTGGTGGGAGGGGCCGTAGGTGCAGATTGTCAGCCACGCTTCTGTCAGTCTGCCCCAGGGCAGCTGTGGATACAGGTGTAGTTTACCACCACCAGAGGGAGGATGCGAGAGCGAATGAATAATGGATCCTCTGTACATGCTTTGAGTATGCGTTCATAGAAAAGCGCTACATAAATCTAATCCATTATTATTATTATTATTATTATGAAGATTAGCACCTCCAAGTCTGAGGCTGTGTTTCTCATGGTTCATGAGTGACAGAAGGATGGAGCACAAGACCAACTGACGGATCGGGCAGCATCGGCTTTAGCATTTGTTGTGATGAAGCAGGAGCTGAGCCAAAAGGCTAAACTCTCGATTTACCGGTTGATCTATGTTTCTGCTCTAACCTAGAGCCATGAGCTGTGACTGAAAGGACAAGATCGCAGATACAAGCGGTGAAAATGGGTTTTCTCTGCAGGGTGGCTGGGTTCTGGTTGGAGAACTTCAGGAGAGGCTCAGAGCAGAACCACTCCCACTGAGGTGGTTCATCTGGTCAGGATGCCTCCTGGATGCTTCCCTGTTGAGGTGTTCCAGGCATGTCCAACCAGGAGGAGACCCTGGAGCAGACCCAGGACATGCAGGAGGGGTTCTGTCTGTAAACTGGGGAGGGATCGCCTCAGAATCACGATTAGGTGGCTGGGGAAGAGTGGGCGTCTCTACTTAAGCCGCTACCCCGTGACCCGGATAAGCAGGGGAAGATGGATGGATGGATGGATGGATGGATGATGGCAGATTTAGACCCACTCATAAATCTCATAAATAACACAGTAGTTTGTCAGTTTGACTTTGTGGATTATACTCTATTTTTAAAATAAATGTTTAACAGTGTAATTTTAAAATCCCACTGTGTATGTAAAGTTGAACTTTAAAAACAGACAAACGAAGCAGACCTTACCCCTGCCCCACTGCACAACACGTTGCCCCTCCCACTCACCGATATCCTGTCTACTAATGGATTAATGTGATGATTGAATTTTGAATTGCAGATAATTGTAAACTAGATTAATCTAAATTACTGTCCTTTTTGGGTAGTTAAGTCAAACCAACACAAACATTATTCTATCCAAGTCTTAAATGTCAATCTTTCAAATCATTTTCAAAAATTCCAAAAAAAAAAAAAAAAAAAAAATCTAAATATTTAAATGTAGCCATTAAACTTACAGGCAGGTGGGGTTATAACTAACCTAAACTCTTAACCAGGCAAAAATATTTAATTTATCTAATTTGAGAAGCTGAAATGCGCTGAAAGTCTGCCATATTTAATAACAAATACTTAAACAGAATGTAGATAATTAAATTCCGAGTACAGTACATTGTGAAGTTTGCAGACTGCACAGACCTCAAAGCAGTACTCTTGTCCTAAAATGCTTGAATGGACAGGTTTGATAACAGCTTCTTCATCCAGTACTAGGTCCAAAGCTTCTGCTGCACTGCTAGGAGAGAGTAGGGACTCATGGGAATGGGATTCTTTGAAGCTCTGCATCAACCGAGTCCTGGAGAGAGAATATATATTTTAGTTTAGTGTGCAGACATCATTTTTTGTCTTTAGATAAACAATAGAAAAAGATTTTCTTATAACACAAAGTGACTCAGCTCAGAAATCCCAGTTTATCAGTCCTAAAACTTGAGTGACTTTCTTCAAATCCTTTTGTAATGAGTTTTATGGAGGAATCAGCCACACTTTTAGCTCCTGGTTCTGCAGTTTTGTTTTTTTTGACTCTGTTTTTTGACTGCGTATATGACATATTAACTTACACTGCATGTTAAAATACATAGCTGCAGCTACCAATTATTTTTTATAATCGATTAATCTATCGATTATTTTCTTTCATTCCATTCCATCAAATGATTATTTGAAGAGGCGAAAAAATAGTAAAAATGTGAAAAAGACATGTCTGAAAATGACAAACTTGTCCTTTATTCCAGAACCAGCTGAAACAGCAAAAAAAAAAAAAAAAAAAGTAAAAGCATATATAAAAATGTCTACATAAAAAAAACAACAATAGCAGGAGAATAAAAGTATGTATAATAATATAAAAGTATGTGCACTGCTTACTAAGTAACTTACTAAAAAGTAACAGATGGAACTAACATACAACTTTGTGTTGATCCTGGCATCACGTGCATCACAATAAGCATCTGCGACACAAAAGCGCAACCAGTTTTTACTGGCAGTGAAATCAAGGAAAGCTTTGATTCAGGACAATTGTAATTGAATCGATTGATTGATTGATTAATCCAGTGTTTTTCAACCTTGGGGACCCCACATGGGTTCGCCTGGAATTCACATGGGGTTGCCTGAAATTTCTAGTAATTGGTTAAAAAAAAAAAAAAAACCTAATAAAAAATCTATGGTGAGTTGAGAGAGATAATCCCAATCCATAACAGACATGACAAACTGAGTCTGAAACTGCAGCACTGTGGTTCTGTTTCTGTGTCAAATGTTCACTGTGGTCAGTTTCAGATGCTGCAGCTCTTTCATAATTCATAGTTTCAGTTCTTGTTTGTTCAGTATTAATTGTCCTCCTTGTAAATCACAGCTGGACTGACTGGACAGATCCTGACCAAGGAAAATCCCATTCTCCCTTTGTGCAGTAATCTACACCTGGATTTACTGCCTCCGTCCACAATAATAGACATTATATAGACTAAATGTAGTCTAAAATTAATGTTTATTTGCAACATAATATAGCAAACTATTACATGATCGAAAAGAAATTAATTTTAGCAAAAAAAAAAGTCTCCTTTTTGAATGTCTGGGCTCGCCAGAAATTTGTGATGTTAAAATGGGGTCAGGAGCCAAAAAAGGTTGGGAACCACTGGATTAATCATTTCAGTTGTAAAATATGGCTCAGTAAAACACTGTCTGTTACAGTGTTCATTTGGATTTTTGGCATTGATGAAACAATCAATAAAACAGATTGTAAAAATGCAGTGGATTACACTGTCACCTCACAGCAAGAGGGTCCTGGGTTAGATTCTAATGCCAAGACCTTCCTGTGTGGAGTTTGCATGTTCTCCCCGTGTTTGTGTGGGTTCTCTCCGGGTACTCCTCCACCATCCAAACACATGTATTAATAGGTGATGCTATTTGCCCATAGGTATAAATGTGAGAGCAGTTGGTTGTTCGTCTCTAAATGTCAGCCCTGTGATGAAGTGGTGACACATCCACGGCGTACCCTGGGGTGTAGGCTCCAGCACCCTCTTGAGGATAAAGCCGTTCAGTTAGATCAGGGCTATCCAGTCCTGGTCCCCGAGGGCCGGTATCCTGCATGTTTTAGATGTTTCCCTCCTCCAGCACACCTGACGGTCATTATCAGGCTTCTGCAGAGCTTGATGATAGGTTTATCACTTGAATCAGGTGTGTTGGAAGAGGGATACATCTAAAACATGCAGGATACCGGCCCTCCAGGACCAGGATGAGAAACTGGATGAGAGAAAATAAATTAGAGCTCAATACTGAGAAGAGTAAAGGTATGGTGTTGGGGTCAAGACATCTTTTAAAAACCTCCCCTGTTTTGAATTAGTCTGTAGGTGGAACTGCAGCTGAGGCCAGGCTGTTAGGTGGGACTGCTGATAGTACGTTGACTTGGAATTCTCATATAAAACAAATATTAAATCAAACGGGCAGAAGCATTGGTGCTGTTAAACAATGTAGAAAGTGCACACCATATCAAATAAGGAAAACACCAGTGGAATCATTAGTTCTGTCACATTTAGATTATTGTTCAATCGTTTGGTCAAACACATCAGAAATAAATCTAAATAAACTTCAAATTGCACAAAATAAAGCAGTTGGAATAGTCCTAAACTGTCCATTTAGAACCAGCACTAGAGACCCTCACAGCTGTCTGGCCTGGTAACATGGAAAAGGCAGAATTAGACACTCGTTAGTTAAATTTATTAGAAACATTATAATTACAAAAACAGCTAAACTTCTTTACAGTAAACTGACTTTCTTCAGTGACGTCCGTCAATATTCCACACAGCGGTCAGAGGACAGACGTCTCCTGTTTTCTGCCTGTAGGACCAATCAAATACGCGGCAATGGAAGCATGGAATACACTGGCACAATTTTATTTTCAGAAATTCAAACAGTTAGTTTTTCTAAAAGGTTGAGAATTTTCATATTTACCCAAGAATCACTGAGCTATTGCACATCCTATACTGACATCATCTAGACAGTTTGGGTTTTTTTGTTTGTTCATTGTGGAGCTGTTTTTATGGTTTTTGTTTTTTTTTTTTGTTTCTGATTTTTGGTTTATTTATTCTTGTTTTATGTTGTTGTTGGTATTATCGTTGTTATTGTAATTGTTTTGTATTGTGTGCTGTTGTTGATTTTTGGGTTTTGTGTTGTTGTGTTAAGTGTATGTACATCCTGTTTGTTGAGTGAGTTGTGGGAAATTGTGGTGCTTTGTTTTTGTGTTGTTAATGACCCCAGGAAGAGGAGCTGCTGTGGTGTGCAGCAGCTAATGGGGATCAAACTAATAAACTAAACTAAACTAAACCAGGACTGGACACGCCTGAGTTAGATGACTGACTGACTTTGCATCAGATAGTTCTATCCAACCAAGCTAATATGGAGCAACGTGGAGTTACCCCACAGGCTGCATAAAAAAGTGATGATTTTTGAACTGTTGTTTTGAAGTTACAAGGCTATTGTACTCTTTAGAGTTAGATGTAAGTGTAACTGGGGGAAAAAAATCGGAGTTGAGGGAGCACAAAGGGTGATGGTCGGGTCACTGCTAAATGCCTGACCTGGTAAAATGGAAACTTCATCAACGGTCATGTGTAATTTATTAACAGTCGAGCTGTTTGTGGGGAAAAAATGTAGTTTAATTCAATAAATGGAAGCTCTGACAGTCTGACTCTGCCAGATAGCAAGCTGTCAATCACACATGTCAATCAAAGCCTGGCACAGCAGACATTAAAAGCTTCTTTTTGGATGGGTCTTTTTGTGCCATTAATAGAGATGAGTATCAGATTTTATCAATACTACTGCTTTTCTACTTTTATTTACTTTTGCTTTAACAGTATTTTTATGGGCTTGTTTTCGAGTTGGGGTTACAGTTTAAATTGTGAGCAGAATTATTTTCTTTATTTTGTCATTTGCAACATATGTTTATATAATTAATAGTCTTTATAATGAAAGTGCAAAAGTATTGTTTTGAACTAATCACCGTCATAGATTCCTTTTTTTCTTTATTTATAGTGTGAAATATATATCATATATAACACTGGGTTACAAAAAAATGTTTTTTGCAAGTTGTCTAGGTTTTTTCAACTGAATTCGGACCATTTTGCACCGCTAAATCCAAAAATGACATCTGTTTTTCTCAATCAGGTCAGGTTTTTTTGCTAATTTGATTTTGAAAAATTTGATCTTCTCACAAAATTGATTACATTTTTGTGACTTTATCAGTTGATTTTTTATATAGTTCTCACCCAAAATAGGTTTTAAGAGAAAAAAAAAAATTTCTAACAGGATTCCTGTTAGGTACAATGGTGTATTCACCGCAGATGTAGCAGAATACGTCAGGCCTATTTTTGCAAGATCTTCTAGTCGAAGCCATTTCATTCACCTGTAAAATTAAAAAAAAAACATTAATCATAAATTGGCAAAAGTAAAATCTTCAGAACTCGTTTATTGAAAGAAATATGAAAGAATTTTGTATCATATGATGTGAAAATGCCCATAAATGTAAGCAAAAATGTTCAAAAGCCAATATGTAGCATAGTTCAGAAAGTTGACCTGATTGAGCAAAATTAATGTGATTTTTGGATTCAGCACACCAAAATGATCCTAAATCAGCTCAAAAAACTGAAACAATAAATTTGTTGTTGACCAGTGTAATTATTTACTGCAGAAGAAAATAGTCTTCCATTCATAACTGTTAAGTATAAGACTGAATCCAGGAGTGTCTGTACTTTGACAGTGTGGTGGTTTTCATGCAGCCTCCTCATCTCTAAACCCTTCTGCTCTGAATCTATGACCATCAGATCCGATCTTCTGACCACATTAAATTTATGATCCAGAACCATAGTGAAATAGTCGGCTACCGATCACTTTAAATCAATAACTTGTGTTTGTATTTGGGCTCCACGCTGTTAGCATGATGGTACATAACATAAACAGGACAGATGAACTACGAGCTAAACACCCAACTGTTCATTTCTCTACCTGAACTTGACCAGACTTTCTCTAGATTTTGTGACAGATTTTTCATATTTCTGCCCAAACATGCAAAAGCCTTATTGCTCCGTGTCTTTGAGTGAAGTGTCCACATTCCTGTGTACTCCTCAGTGAACACCAGCTGATGTAGTAGTAGTAGTTTCATTTCAAGCACATAGAATAACACTGGTCAACAACAAATTTATTGTTTCAGTTTTTTGAGCTGATTTAGGATAATTTTGGTGCTGAATCCAAAACTCACATTAATTTTGCTCAATCAAGTCAACTTTCTAAACTATGCTACATATTGGCTTTTTAACATTTTTGCTTACATTTGTGGGCATTTTCACATCATATGATACAAAATTCTTTCATATTTCTTGCAATAAACAAGTTGTGAAAATTTTACTTTTGCCAATTTATGATTAATGTTTTTTTTAATATTACAGGTGAATGAAATGGCTTCGACTAGAAGATCTTGCAAAAATAAGCCTGACGTATTCTGCTCCATCTGCGGTGAATACACCATTGTACCTAACAGGAATCCTGTTAGAAAATGATTTTTTTTCTCTTAAAACCTATTTTGGGTGAGAACTACATAAAAAAATCTACTGATAAAGTCACAAAAATGTAATCAATTTTGTGAGAAGATCATATTTTTCAAAATCAAATTAGCAAAAAAACCTGACCTGATTGAGAAAAACAGATGTCATTTTTGGATTTAGCGGTGCAAAATGGTCCTAATTCAGTTGAAAAAACCTAGACAACTTGTAAAAACATTTTTTTGTAACCCAGTGTAATCAGATAACAAAGTATCATACAACATGGTCAAAAAAATAAACCAATAAAATTTTTCTACGCTTGAAAAGGAGTGGGAAGAAGTGTAACTTATTGACTCCACCCCCTTTTTACAAACTAATAATCAAACTAGATCCGCTTCCTTTGCTTTGTTAACACACATTTTCCTCTGTATATTTTTTACAATAACACAAAACATCCATACAAACCATTCACATACACTTTTTAGTCACTTCACATACAATCAGATTTGCATAATCAGCCGTTTTTAATATAAACTATAATATTTATTCGTTCATTCATTTTCTGAACCCGCTTTATCCTCACTAGGGTCACGGGGGTCACTTGGGGCCTATCCCAGCTACACAGGGGCGAAGGTGGGGTACACCCTGGACATGTCGCCAGTTCATCGCAGGGCTGAACATATAGAGACAAACAATCACTGTCACATTCACACCTATGGGCAATTTAGATTAACCGATTAACCTATTAGTGCATGTGTTTGGATGGTGGGAGGAAGCCGGAGTACCCACAGAGAACCCACGCAGACACGGGGAGAACATGCAAACTCCACACAGAAAGGTCCCACCCACTATAATATTTATATGCACTTTAAATATTTACTCCAAATACAATGATCAATAAATATGACAGCATCTTCTTATCATGATAACCAATTAACTACAATAATATCTTATTTAATGCGTACTTCTATAATGTTCTATATTTTGTTATTATAGTGAATTTATACATCCTTTTAAATGCACAAACTGAAGAAGACATTTTTAAGTTTTGCTCCAGGATATCCATATGCATTTGAGCCTCTTAGAGCTGACCTGTCCTTCAGAGACTTGAACCCATGCAGGTATCACAGAAGAATCACTTAGAGTTAGCCCAACAACTTTTCTCTATCCATCTTTCCCAAGTATTATTAGGAAAACCCAGAACATTTGAGCTTCTTGCCGTTTAGTACTCGTCCCTTAGCATGAATATGTTTTGCTGCCGCTCCCTTCACAGCAGTATGCCGCTCAACTTCTGCTCCTGTTCTTCACACTGTAGCCATGACAACCACCACCATCTATTCAAAAAACCTTAAGTGACCCTTTAAGTTTAGATACACGAATGCCAGTGTAACATTGTCTACTGTCTGTAGTCCCAACTCTGCTAGGGTTTTGAGCGAGTATAGGCAGTAACAAAAGAAACCAGATGGAGAAAAAGTAGCAGATGTGAAGTGCAATTCTTTTTATTGTAGCACTCAGTCTCAATATTCTCAAAAAGACACAGAACAGAAAGAGGGCTGAACAGGTACTGCCAAAAGAAATCAAAAAGGAAGCTAACCTACCTGTGGCCAGTGGTGAGCCCAAAAGAAATATACACTAACAAAAAGAGCACCACTTCTAACTAACCAAACACAAAACAAAGAGGGGGCAGTGCCTAGTGGCGGAACTAGACAAAGGAATACTTAGCCCAAAACAAAACAGCTACTTCCACCCTGAAAGGCCACGGTTTTTAAAGTTACAATCTTACCAAAGGTTTACAATTTATATAACAAAGGCCAAAAGGGCAAACCAAAAACTCTACACTCACACTGTGTAACAGTGGGCAAAATCTACAAACACAACAGATCTAATGGACTCTGTGCACAGCCCCTCTACTTCCTGAACTTCAGGTGGGTCCTTTATTTCCTGTCATTGATTATTGGACACACTGATGAACCCAGGTGTGTCTGCTGCTTCTTGTTGTGACTACTGATTAATTAGACACACCTGGATTAATCAGTGTGTCCAATAATCAAAGACAGGAAATAAAGGACCCACCTGAAGTTCAGGAAGTAGTGGGGCTGTGCACAGAGTCCATTAACAGAAACTTGCAGCAGCTGGTGAACCCACTCAGGTGCTGGAACAGAACAAAATTATTAGAATAGACAATCAGAAAGTTAGTCTTAACAATACTTGCTACACTTCATGTAAGTGGTTCACTTTATATCAGTGTTGTTCAACCTTGGGGTCGGGACCCCATGTGGGGCCGCCTGAAATTTCTGGTAATTGTTAAGAAATAAAACAAAAAAAACAAACAAACATTCTAATAAAAAATATATGTTGAGTTGAAAGAGACACTTCTAATCCATAGCAGACAAACTGTGGTTGTGAAACTGCAGCACTGTGGTTCTGTTTGTGTGTCAAATGTTCATTGTGGTCAGTTTCAGATGCTGCAGCTCTTTCATAATTCATAGTTTCAGTTCTTGTTTGTTCAGTATTAATTGTCCTCCTTGTAAATCACAGCTGGACTGACTGGACAGATCCTGACCAAGGAAAATCACATTCTCCCTTTGTGCAGTAATCTACACCTGGATTTACTGCCTCTGTCCACAATAATAGACATTATATAGACTAAATGTCCTCTAAAATTAATGTTTATTTGCAAAATAGCATAGAAAACTATTACATGATCAAAAACAAATTAATTTTAACAAAAAAATGTTGGGGTTGCCAGAAATTTATGATGTTAAAATGGGGTCATGAGCCAAAAAAGGTTGGGAACCACTGCTTTATATCACTGCTTTGAAATGTGTAAATACAATCAGAAGTCTTTATTTACAGTATTGTACAGGAAGCTCTTTTACAGGTAGTTCTTCAGTTCTTTAGCAGGTGTCTTTTAGAGTAAATATACTAACCTTAATGTCAGCCTGGTACTAACCCACTGTTGTGTTTTGTTCTGGTCTGTTTGTTTTTTGTCTTCTTGTGCTGAATGCAGAGCTGCTGAATACTAGAATTTCCCTCGGGATTAATAAAGTATCTATCTATCTATCTATCTATCTATCTATCTATCTATCTATCTATCTATCTATCTATCTATCTATCTATCTATCTATCTATCTATCTATCTATCTATCTATCTATCTAAAGCGAACAATCAGAGTTCACAAAGAGACACAAGCAAACGGTCTGATCACAATCCAGGTGTACCATTATATTTGCATCAGTTCTTAATCACTATTCAAACAGATCCCCCCAAAACCATTCCCAAAATGCTTCTTTGTCCATCTTATTACTAGATCTGTCAATCCTCCAAATTTGAAGAAAATCGGATAAAAACTGATCAAATGTCGACCCAATGAGCGGGAAAACATGTGCACAATTTTATGGTTATAAGAGAGCAAAATGATTGTCCGTAATGTTTTGTAACACAATAAATAATTCCTACTCAACTCCTGTGTCTTTTTTATTCCAAATACACACATCACATTGCTTTTCATTTATTGATCCTTTTTGTTGAACAGCTGTTTGATTATCAATTCTTATTTTCAGTATTAAGACAATCCACCATTTTGTTGTTAACCCCTTCTTTTCCAGCCCTTTGATTGGAATAATAGAATGGGAACCTGTTCTTTCAGTATTCTTAGGACTAAATCTGCACAACTAGACAGATGTGGCTCTGCTCCCTGGTATGCTGCACAACATTTGGAACAATGTGTCAAACGGATGTTTACGTGGAAGCGCATGTTTTCAATGGTGCGTTGTTCAAATTCCTGGAGTGTCCGTACACCAATATACTTCCATCACTAATCTGGACTCTATGCCTTACAGATCTACTGTTCTCACTGGTTCCACATGTTTGTGTCCTCCTGTACCAGGAAGACTTAGTTCCAGATGGAACTCAGATGCCACCATGTGCTCAGACACATTTCCATTCACATCTGGTAGAGTCCGTACACCAGTAGTGTCCGTACACCACATTCTAAATATGTGGCTCTGATTTGACTGTTTCTGTCAATATATGGAATTTTTCAGCACGCATGCTTTGGACACCACATCTGTGCAAGAAACAATGCATGATTCTCCTGAGGTCTGAAACATTTGTATATGTGTGTAGGCATTAAATATGGAGGCTATTAGGCTGGAGTGTCCGTACAGCCAAGAATGTGTGATCTGACAGGGGTACAAGCCTGACACAGTTATAGGAGACACCAGAATACACACAGATTTTAGACTTTAAAAGAGAAATATCAGACAAATAAAATGGCCTGTCTGATTTTTTGATAGAGCAGTATTATTTTTTATCTGTATGTGCACCCTTTCTGGTACCCTGGGTTGTGAGCGGGCCGAAAGTTGTCCCACACAAAGGCCAGTGGCCCACTACAGCCTCCCAGAACAGTCAGCTGGAAGCGGTTAAATATGATGAGCTGGTGGGGGGGGCTCAGGTGGGTGCTGGTATCTACCAATCAGCTTTCTCCCCTCAGAGAAATGGAGGAAGGAAGTTTGGAGGACCAGACTCAGCCTTTCACAGTACAGGCATGTTAAGATAAACAGAGAGGGGGGGCAGTGTGGCCCACGGACTGTAACCCTGTATATGGGTAAAATGTAAACTAAAAAACACTGCAGACATTAGAGTCCTCTTAAATACTGTTGAGGACTCATAAAAAGGCATTAGACCAATCATAAGCTGACCTTTAAAGGAGGGCAGCTCTTGTGCAAAGAAAGTGGTGATGGAAGTGGAAATGGTGAGGGGAGCCAAAGCTGCTTCATGTACTGCCGGGTCAGGAGAGCAACAGAAAAAAAGAAAAAGCAAAGCAAACATTTTCCAGCACAGAGCTGTGAGAAAAGGAGACAAACTCAATAAAATGTATTCTAGGTACAATATATATGTGTGTGGCAGCTGGTGAATGGGTGAAGGCCTGCCTGGCCCTCAGGGCCAGATACAGCTTTATGCCTTTAAATGGATTTTCCTGCTCAAAGAGTTATATGACACAGAGCGGAATGGTCACGTTTTGTGGGCAGTGACATAATTCACTTTGGCTGACAGGTAGACCAGTGAAATATGGGCAAATATGTTATCCTGATAGCAATGTTATAAATGGATACTGATCAATGTCATAATAAAAAGTTTAAGGCCTGTTTTCTGGTCTTGAGTTACAGTTGAAGAAACCAACAACTTATTTCTAAGTTATATCTTCTTGAGACACAGCAATGCATTTTTGTCAAAATGCAAAGCCCAAAAAAAAAAAAAAAACACTGTCCACTGCAAATGACATTCCATTAAAAAAACAACATACTGTTTCTGTGTACTGTTTCCAATCAAGACAATTATTTCATGTAAAAAAAGTCAAAACTTTTATTTTACCTGGGCCTGAGGAGGATGTTATTTGTAAAAGATGCAGCGAGATATGTAAAATACACACAAAAAAAAAAAAAAAAAACAACGAAAAGCAACATGAAGACATAAGCAGAAGACAATAACAATGTAAAATAGGCAACAAGATCAAAACAATATAAAAAACGAATTTTTTTTTTTTTTAAATGGCGGAACAAGATGTAAAAATAAAAACTATGTACAAAACATAAAATGAAAAATATGTAAAGGAAGCAATATGATGAAAACAGTGAAAATACACAAGACTGAAATGGTATGAAAGACAAAGTGAGAGGAAAACTACATCCAATGCACAACAGGACATAAGAGAGGAGATAACACAAGAGACACAAGCAGTACGAAGACAAAAACAAACCTGTAGTCCCTGTTTGGTGATTTAGTGCTTAGTTTCTCTCATAAAATAAATAATATTTATACAATCTGGGCAAAAAATGTCTCACATTCCAATATTAAGCCTTAAGCCAGTGTTTTTCAACCTTGGGGTCAGGACCCCATGTGGGGTCGCCTGGAATTCAAATGGGGTCGCCTGAAATTTCTACTAATTGATAAAAATACAAATAAAAACTTACTAGCAAAAAATATACAGTGAGTTAACAGAGACAATCCCAATCCACAACAGACATGACAAACTGTGGTTGTGAAACTGCAGCACTGTGGTTCTGTTTATGTGTCAAATGTTCATTGTGGTCAGTTTCAGATGCTGCAGCTCTTTCATAATTCATAGTTTCAGTTCTTGTTTGTTCAGTATTAATTGTCCTCCTTGTAAATCACAGCTGGACTGACTGGACAGATCCTGACCAAGGAAAATCACATTCTCCCTTTGTGCAGTAATCTACACCTGGATTTACTGCCTCTGTCCACAATAATAGACATTATATAGACTAAATGTCCTCTGAAATTAACATTTATTTGCAAAATAGTATAGCAAACTATTACATGATCAAAAACAAATTCATTTTAGCAAAAAAAAAACAAACAAAAAAAAAACCAATTCTCTGTTTTGAATGTGTGGGGTCACCAGAAATTTGTGATGTTAAAATGAGGTCAGCAGCCAAAAAAGGTTGCGAACCACTGCCTTAAGCCTGTAGCTTTGATTATGAAACACTTTCACCATGGTATCATTTCAATAAGCTTATGAAATGTCAGAACATTTATTTAGTATTTTTCCGCAATTCTCATGATGTAAAAGTGTATCAGGATAACAATGATGATCAATGTATGAGCCAGCCTTATGGACAGGTTTGGTTGACAGAATGAGGGTAAATGAAGGGTTGGTGTTTGCTGGAAAAGTGCAGTTAGTATGCGTCACTGTTGTTGAATTGGCTTTGATCATAAAAGAGAAAATGAAGAAAGGGAGGGAGACACTGGCAACGGGAGCACTTTTGAAGAAACGCATAATTATTCAGGATTTGAGGATCCAGATTTAACATTGGTCAGCAGCGTAGCTAATCATCAAGCATGAGGAGTTGACAGTGCTGTCACACAAATGCATTTTTCAAACATGGAAAATGCTTTGATAAAGCCACTTGGCAGCAAAGGTAGAGCAGCTGCGCTGGAAAGCTTGAGTGTGAAGTTGTTTTGGCTTTATGGGTTTATAGCAAAGTCAACTTAACACTCCTGAGTGAATTAAGAGTGTGTGGGCAGAAGTTGGAGCAGGCTGTGAAGGCAGCTGTCTGAGGCAGCGGTGGGAGACGCTGAATGGATGTGGTTTGAGGGGAAGCACTCTGAGGCTATGTTTATACGGAGACGGGTATTTTAGAAAACCGATACTTCTCTCTCTCCATTTTCCAAAAAAACCTCATTCAGACTAGGGCTGTGTATCGGCAAGAATCTGGTGATATGATACAAATCACAACACTAGGATCACGATACGATATATCATGATACTGTTAAAAAGGTAATTTTTTTTATTGGTTTTCTTTCTTTTTTAAAAGATTATTTTCTGGAAGAATTGAAGAATTGAATTACAGCAGAAATCTGCCTATATATATACACACACACACACACACACACACACACACACACACACACACACGGCAGAAAGAAATAGCATTAAAAAGAAGCCGATCAAGCAAGTGAAATGAGGGTCAGGGGCTAAAACTGACTTGGAATAACTAAAAATAAGAAGCTGGAACATGGACACAGAATGATCTAGACAAACAAATGTTTGGGCACATGTAAAATAGTTGAAAGTTTATTTCTGTAATCTCTATAAAGTTTCATTACATTCAGTTTTTGTTTTTTTTTTTATAATAAATATGCAAAAAAATTCAAGTGGGTTTTTCCTGTTTCTGGATCCACTTGTGTTCCTTCATCTGTATTCAGTTGCAGTTCTGTGTTCCTGAGTCCATAAAGCACATTCAGTTGTCATTCTACAACTTCACATGTAGAGGAATACAGAATAGAGGAAGACGAGTTACAAGCATTAAACAAATGAGAAAATAAAGAAGTTTGGTGCTAGCGAGTGTTAACATCTAAGTTAATTAGCGCCCACTGCATCTGCTTCGCATGACCTGTGTGTATTTACTTGACACAGAATAATGCTTTCAGGAGGGGTTTCCACATCCTCATACTAACGTAAATGAAGTAATAATTTATGTCTGTGCAGAGCCGTTTTCAAAAACTGTGACGTCCGTCTGAGATCTCCGTTTCCCTCTGTTTATATGCAAACACGAAAATGGAGATTTGCCAAAATCTCCACTTTGGCCGAAGTTTTCAGAAACCTTTGTTTTCAGTGCATGTGCCCATTGTTGTCGTGTAGATAATAGACACAACGCAAAGAAAAATCTGTGTTTTCAAAAACACCAGGCTACATGTAAATGAGCAGAGTGTCACTTGAACGCCAACATCGTTAAAGCTCCCCCCCCGCCCCCCAGTGCTGCCTCCACAGCAGCATTCCTGGGGTTATCATTAAATAGAATTTCTTTAGACATTTGAACTGAGTTGACGCTCAACTCTGCATTTTAGAACAAAGGATTTGGTTTTTTAAATGAGACACTCTGTATCTCTGCGCATCGGTGGACATCAACACCCGCCCCAAATACGTCCTTTATGTGTCTGGAGTGGTGGGAGGAAAGTGTGCTGTCAGCATTACATTTGTACTTCCTTCCTCTCCCTCTCCACATCTTTACATTTCCCATATGTGCATTGTGACTAGATTGTGTGAGGACTGCAGAAAATTTTGATCACAATGCATGATGAATTCCTTTGGGATGTGACCTAATGTCAGAATGCAAAACAAGCAAACACTGGCATGGCTCTGAAACTGCAAGATGTTGTTTCCAGATCTGAAAACACATCAGCGTGACGAACATAATGCTGCGTTCCAGTCCACCCGTAACTCCTGTTTTTCCATCCTTCTACTGGTGTAAATGCACTGGAATGTCAGTCAAACCTGTGACTTCCACCCGTGAACTCGTACTAGATCCATGTTCTCCCAGTTCCCAGTTCTGATGTCACATAGCAATGGTGCCCCCCCATGGATGTGGTGTTTATGCAGATTGTTTATTAAAACAAGGTATTGCGCTGACAGTATTTATCTGTAAATGTTCTGTATAATCAGCAGCTGCTCTAGTGTTAGCTAGTTTTAATCAAATGAGTGCAAGAATAAATTAAAACCAAATACAAATCCAAATATACAAAGAACATCAAAGGTAGAACAGCTTCTCTTGCCTTATGCACCGTTTTTCCTCCTCTGTTTCCCTCAAATAACCAAAGAACAAACACCTTTAACGATAGAAATGATTGTAAATGAACATAACGTACAGTCCACCATGCTGGTTTGTTTACATCTAACTCCCACAATTCCTTGCGCTCAGGCAGTTTGGTGTGACTTGCGTGGAACGTTACAAAGTCGTGAGTTGTGGTTTGAAGTCGTGACTTACGGGCTCAAAAAACGACCTGGAACGCAGCATAAGAATAATGAAGACCAGGACAATCAGAGTCCGGCCTAAACATGGTCTGTAGGGATGCACTGACGGTGAAATTCAAACCAATACCAACACGTAACTCTTAATAACAATTTGTCCAACAGCCGATGTCGATACAGATGCTGTTTTTCTTTTAATTGGCTGTGTTTACATTAAATGTGAAGGGAATTTGAAACAAATTTTTGAAATGTCGCAAAAATGAAAATGCTAATTACAATAAATGTATCATGAGCTGGTCTGGAGCCAATAAACTGGGCTCTGTTGCTTTACCAGCAGCTGGTACTGAAGGCTATACTGTTGTTTTCATCGAAAATAGCTGTGATTTCTTTTGTCATGGATGAGACCACAGCCTGCTGGAAAGGTTTTCATACTTCATATTATAACATCTGGGAAGACACAGAAAACTGCTGATCAGTCAGCTGATCAAACCTGTGTGGGGGGTGTTCTACATCAGGATTTCTTTTGAAAAAGGTGTTTCCATTTCATTTATGCACATTTACTCTTTGAAAAAGAAAAAAACTGCAAAAACCACCTCAAACAAGAGGAAAAAACATAACATGCTGGGCATTTTTCATCCTCCTCAGCCAAATATAGTGTAAGATTCTGTTAAAGGTTACTGCCCTGTAATTTAGATAAGACTGTATTTGTGTAAAAGGTATTACATACATACTTGTATTTGAAAGTACTCGGATATTAGAACTGCACAAGGCCATTTGACCTTGAAAAAGTAGGTCATGGTCACCTATTGTCAATAGGGCTGTGTATCGGCAAGAATCTGCTGATACGACACAAATCCCAATACTAGGATCACAATATGATATATCATGATATATTGTGATATATTGTGATACAGTTAAAAAGGCAATTTTTTGTTTCTTTCTTTTTTTTAAATGATTATTTCCTGGAAGAATTGAATTCCACCAGAAATCTGCACAAATACTAAACACATTTTTATTTGATCCCAACAGGATCTAATGTTCTATCACAAAATGTTCAAACTGTGTTCAAACTGAAATGATGTTTTACAGACATTCCAATTTCAGATCCTGTTCAAATGTTCAGATTCTATTAGTTCAGAACTAACATCAGAGCAGTATTTTAGTTCAATCCCAACAAAGGAACTAACATTATTAAATAAAAGAGTAATAAATAATAATAAATAAAATATAAACAAAAAGAAAACAAAAAAAATAAAATAAAAAGAAACTCCACAATATCTGCATCTGAATAAATACCTAAAAATATCCATACAGTACTTTTGAATATCGATATAGTATTGTGAAATGAAATATTGCGATACATTGCAGAACCGATATTTTCTTACAGCCCTAATTGTGAATGGTCTTCTGCTCCATGCCCAGATGCATCCACAGTATAAGTTTAGTGCAGATATCTGAATGCATTCTTCAGATAATGTGATTATGTCATTGAATGGGCAGACAGAGGACAAAACCAGAACAATACCCCTTCAGCCAGATGTTGACCGATGGGTAAAAACTTCTTCGTAAAATTCTGGAAGTTTTTTTTATTTACCTTTTTCCACAAACATTTTCAAATGCAAAATTGCCCTGTGTATGAATTGTGCTGTACAAATAAATTTGCCTTGCTTTGCCAAAACGTCAAAGGGCACATTAAATACAAATTCAATGATACAAACCAACAATGGTGAGTAGTGATTCCATAGTCTGTTGAATTCTTCATTCAGTTTATGTCTCTCATTTTGATTGAGTCACTTTACAAAGATTAACACCCACTGCAGTAGAAATCACACAATAATATCTCAGAAATTAAATGGGATGTAGAAGCCAATAATGTAATAACAACTGATAACGTAATAAGGGCTGATAATATAATAATTTACCGTTTTTAAAATGTAATGGGCCAGTAACATAATATCTGGCCAATAATGTAATAAAAGTCCTGAACCAATAACGTAATAGCTTTTGGCCAATAACATTATAACTTATTACGTTATTGGCTCAGTTATTACATTTGCCAAGATTTTTTTTTACCAGGCAAATATCATAAAAACAGCCAATAAGTTATAACGTTACTGGCCAAAAGTTATTCCGTTATTGGTACAGGACTTTTATTATGCTGTTGGCCAGATATTACATTATTGGCTTATTACAGTTTAAAAATGGCAAATTTATTACATTGTCAGCCGTTATTATGTTATTGGCTGTTATTACATTATTGGCTTCTACATGGGACTTATTTCTATGTCTCTGTACAGGAAGAATTATCAAGTTAAGAGGAGTCCTAAGAAGTGTGGCTTAAATCCTCTACATTTAGATAGTAGTACATAAGGTTTCTTAACAAAATGTCTAAAAATAGTCCCCACACCGACTGGAATAAAGTTCTGGAAAAACAGACAGGCAAACAAATGAAATATATTACAGTGAATAAATTACATAATTTCTTGAAGCTGAATACTGGAACTATTTCTCATTATGTAAATGCATAAACTCAAAATCATGCATAACATGTTTAACAGACTGTTAACAGCTGTTTTTAGAAGAAGAAAAGAAGAAAAATTGTTGTTTTGTTGTTGTTCAGTGCAAGATAGCTTTTTGGTGTCAGTGAGCAACAATGACTAGTGATTATCCTTCAGTATACTGACAGAAAAAGAAGACTTGTTTTACTTTTGGCTGTCAGACATGCTTATTCTATTATTCTTGTGTTACACAGATTACAAACAGGCATTAGTCATTAAGTACAAATTAATTGTTTTATGATGCTGTTATTTCTATCGCTTAAATACAATGGGAAAATGGACTACTTGACAAGGTCTACACTTCATTCAGCTGGAATTTGTATTTGCCCTTTGGCTGTTAAGGAGCCACAGATGGACACATGGCCTCCTCAGCACACAGCAGGAACTAAAAGCTCAGTATAAATTCTAGTTTTTTAGAAAAGGATTACAAGCTCTCTCCTGAATAAACACGAACGTTAATGTTTGTATTTTAACAATGATCTCATAGTAACAAAGTGTTGCTGTGGCTGATGGAAATCTAATCAGGAGTTTTTAAAGTAGTGCTCAAAGACACCACATAAAAAGTCTAGTGCAGGGCTGTCAAACTCATTTTAGTTCAAGGGCCACATTCAGCTAAATTTGATCTGCGGTGGGCCCAACCAGTCAAATAATTACATAATAATATTGAAATTATGTCAACTCCAAAATTTTCTCAATGTTTTAGAGCAAGTAAAATTCAACAATGAAAATGTTTACATCTACAAACTATCCTTTCAAACGATGTAAATAACATGAGCAAACTGAAAAATAAGTGAAATTTTAACAATATTATGCTTCAGTTTATCATTTACAGTCAGTCTGCCCCAGGGCAGCTGTGGCTACAAATGTAGTTTACCACCACCAGAGTGTGAATGTGAGAGCCAATGAATAACGGGTCAATAATGTAAAGCTCTTTGAGTGTCTGGAAAAGGGCTATATAAATCCAATCCATTTCGTTTACACGTGTTCATTATAACTTACAGATCACAGCGGGTCTACAGATACACAAAAAAAAAAACATTTAATATCAGGCAGAATATTGTAACAATTGTACTTACTTTTCTCAAACACATTTCAGGTTGTTCATATTTGTTCAGGTTATTCACATTTTTTTGTGAAATTCTACTTTGTTTTAGTGTAAATACAGGAAAATATTCACATTTACAAAGAGACAAATTTGGAGTTGCGAGTATTTATAGATTATTATGATAGTATTTGACTGGTCTGACCCACTGGAGATTGAATTGGTCTGAATGTGGAACCTGAACTAAAATGATTGTTACTATCTTCAGTGTAATTTTTGCATTTCACAAATTCATCCCAAGGGCCGGACTGGGCCCCTTGGCGGGCCGGATTTGGCCCCCAGGCCACATGTTTGACACCTGTGGTCTAGGGGTTCCACAAATCATTTTATAGTCCGTATAAATCAAATTATTAAAGTGAGAAACTGACATTGTTCCCATACGATATGTGAAGCTAAGGTGTGATATTAATGAAACAATGTCCAAACCATTACTGGCTCCTTGTCTAACAAATGTGTGATTCTGCTTTAAAACGTGGCACTGTGATTAGACATGAGTGGGGCTCCAAATAAAATGCAGGTTTCTGTACATCAGCAGTGCAGCAGTCACAGCTAACAAGCTAAAAGAGTACAGTGCATTTTAAGGATTAAAATAGTAAAATCTCTGAAGACAAAAAAAATGCTTTGAAATATCTAAAGAATATTTGAAGAAGTAGACTTGTAAAATAAATTTAAGATGAAGGGTTTAAAGAAAAAGTATGAAATTCATATTTCTTTTCACCATCCATTTTATACTACACTAGAAGTCTGACCTGTCTGACCATACTAACATATTGTGAGTTTCTTGGTCAGATGAAGTAAAGGGTATCCTAAATGCCTTCTACTTACCTTTCTTGATCAGCACTTCGAAAGCGGGGTAAAATCATTTGCCTGAAACTGCTGGTCCGGTCCAGTTTGGGTTGACTTTTGGCCCTCTTGATGGAGCCCTTCAGCCTTCGGTTGAGAAAACTCTACAGATTTAATGAGATTTGAAAAAAGTAGGAAAACAGAGTCAAAACTTTTTTCTTTAATAACATACACAGTCAAGAACCCATTCTTTTACACATTTGGTACATTTTTTCTTACACTGCTTTTGCAAAGGCAGACCTTTCTCCACACTTTGTTGGTGCTGAAAACACTGTAGATGGGTTTGAATCAATGCACTCTTACTCTGGAGTAAAGACTTTCTTGGCTGTTTGGCCAATATTTACTCCTGTAAACCATGGTTCTGTGACTTTTTCAGCTCAAGACCTGCAACTAAAAAATCTGGTTGTGTCCTCTTATGTTTTTTTTGTTTTTTTTTTTTAATATAGTTTCCTGTCATTGTGCAATTACTTTTACATAATTTTCAATCCACCTCTATTCCATGTCTATTTAATGTCATTCATGTCTTGTTAGTCCTCTTACCTCTCCTCTGTATTTCATATTAAACTCTTCCAGAGAACATTCAGCTGCTATTTTAGTTCAGAAACTGGATTCACATGATCATATTATTGTTACTTTACTCTGACATTTGGTGACTCAATTAGGGATGTAACAATATGAAAATTTCCTATCACGGTTATTGTGACCAAAATTATCACAGTTATCATTATTATCGTGGTATTATTGAAATTGTGCTCAAAATGTTCAGAAAGTACTAATACACACACTGAAATAATGTAACCAAGTTGTATTTAAAAAATAAATAAATAAATAAAATAATAGTCACAATGTCCCTTCTGTGTCAGAAACATTCAAATATTAACCCTTAGTGGTCTGAGCCTATTTTGTCCGTTTTTCAGTCCTTTTGATTTTGCCTTTATATACTATATAAACAAATGTTTACTATACCCATGTTTGGGATCTGTTTTTTCAGCACAACTTCATCTATATCATCTGTCTATTATTTTTTCACTTTAACCTACTATAAAAACAGAAAAGGACAAAACAACACAAAAAAATATATAAAATCCGATTTGAAAAATGTATATAATTCATTGCATAAATAACACACAGATGTTTAACGAACCTTTTCAAAGACTTTAAAAGTGAATATTGGTTCCAAATATTAGGTATATATAATTAAGATTGTAATAAATTATTTGACATAAAAACAGATCTTTACATAGGTGTTTTTTCCCCTAAAAGTGTGATAATCAAACACAGTTATCATGATAATTACAATTTAAACGGTAATACTAACCGTCTGCAATTTTACCGCAGTTTATCGTTATACCGGTAATTGTTACATCCCTAGACTCAATATAAACAGCTTTGGGTTCCAACCCTAAGTTTGGGAAAGGCAGTTTTGAACAAATCCCATTTGTCTCGATGGCACCAAGAATGGGCCACAGCAGCAGAGACTTTACACAATAATGTCAGCGGAGAACTGTCTTTGGTGGAACATTTGCATGTGGAGAAGTAAGTGCTAGTATTAAACTGACTGAATCCCCGCAAAAGAAAATGTCCCATGTCTTTGCTGCAACTTCCCATTTTCTTTGTCTAGCTGCAGATAGTTGGTTGTTGTAATTCTTTCATGTAACATTAATATAAAAATAATTTTCTGTCTATGCAGTTGTTTGAGTAGAATATATCCTGAGAGCCGGACTACTTTTATAATACAAATACAACCAACAAAAGGTGTATTATTTGTATAAATTTATTTAAGTATTCAAATTAAACTGTATAACCACAATGGACAAAGTCTCCGATGTCAGATACTGGTTTTGCGTTGTGCCATTTTCAAGCCTTGAGATGGCTATCAATTTTTGGAAACAAGCGACAACATTTGAAGCAAGAGGGTTGTTTTTAAAAAAAACAAAACAAAAAAACAGAGCAATAGGTGAAACCAAAACTGAAATAATGTAACACAAACTTCTCCTCTGACAGTCTTGTTAGTGGAACTTCTCAAACACAACTACTTTAGACTTTTCTGTAGAGAAAAAAATAAATTTTATTCAATAATCAAGAGCTGCGACTGTCTGACTGAGCAGCAGATAGCCATCAATCAACGCCCACACAGCAGACACAGACCATACTCAGCTGTCATTCACAGGAGCCACTCCCTTCATCAAACACAACTGGAAGCCTTAACATAAGTTAAAGCTGATTTATAGAAAAACTGTCCCACATACACTTATCATGAAGAGGAGACATGAGCTATACAGTCCAATTTTTGTACCAGACTGTAAAATTATTTATTTTGGGGCATGTACACATGGGGTCTGCAGGGACTGACTCCCATCTTGAACCAGCTTCAAGTGGGCATTCACAGAATTTTACATTCCAACACTTCCATTCCGCCTTCATTTTCAGGTTTTCAAAGTTGCTGCTTGTTATAACATTGATTTTTTAGGCACAGTGTGGGTCTGAAGACACACAAAATTCAGTCTGTGTTATACATGAGTAAAATGTTTGCTATCCTAAAATTCCTAAACTGTAGAAGAAGGAAGCAAAACATCACCTGATGGTTTCCGTATTGCCGTTTTGAAGCCAGTAGTTTGTGATTTGGTGTCAACAACAAGTCCTTTTACATTGACATTTTTCTTATTAGTGGAACCTGTTAACCACAACTACAGTGGAGTATGCCAGCAAACTGTAAACCAAAGTCCAACACAGGAGACCAAGCTTCTGTTTGACCTGGGATTTTATCAATGGAGGAAAAATTTAAGGCTTGATCACAAGATCATTTACTAGGGGTGAGACGAGAATAACGCTGCCTTCAAGTGCCGTCAGGAAAATGATCCTTTCCAGTTGTGAATTCCAAATTTCAGTTTAAGTGCTTTTGTTGTTGTAGTGAACACAATTTATGGCGACCTGCTACTGAGGTAACAGTTTTGGACATGTAAAATCACCTGCTACAGCACTTCTTCGTCATTTTTTTGGTAAATTGTGAATCCTACTATATAATACACGTTTTGTGTCCCATCGATGTTGCAGTACAGGAGAGCATTTGTACAGATTTTCCTCAGCCTTCACAGGCCCGATTGCCACCAAACTCACCAAATGAACAGAAACATTACCTGACTATCTACCAGGCACAATTTTATGTCCGTATTCAAATGTTGTGAGGTATGCTGGGCAATTTTAGCCTCTCTCTACTTTGAATTCTTCATCCCTGCCGTCATACTCCATTTTCGGAAGTGGTTATGCTGCCGTTCATGATTCATATTACCTGCACAATGCATGATTAAATGGTAGTTTACAAATGGATAGTGGTGGCAGACAAGTTCTACTTATCATGCTGTCGTACAATAGCACCACGGGTACAATGCCGCTAGTGCTATGAAAGTGCATAATCATCAGCTAACAGCAGCAGAACCTTAATAAAATCTTTGCTCATCATCCGCGATTAATCTGTCATTGCTCTCTGCCATGTTGAAAAGTTATTCACTTCTTATTTTTAAAGAAAAGTTCTACCTAAGTCAAAGAGATCCAATCCCAGCAGCCGTTATTGGTGCTACAAGGAAAAGATACCTCTGCATCTGCTTCAATTCGCAGCTGTGGTCCTGACCCCCTTGTCTCTGATATATTTGTGAGCCTTACACAATTGAACGATACTCACCGGCTGTCTGAAGGGCTGTGGTGTGGCATTAGGAGGGGTTTCCATGCTTGACTGTCTAACAGAGGCAAAACTTGCCCTGCGAGATTGGTCTACAAGAAAAGAGAAAGGAAAACAATTAAAAAGACATTTGAGAAATAGATTTTTAGACTGCAGAGAGCTTAACGTCTTTTTTTTTTTCTTGGAATGCAGATTCTGGATCAAAATGTACATAAAGTGATTAAACAAAACATTTATTATACTATGAAAATACAAGAGGATGACTATTGAATTGTACCAATATCCTGGAAATACTATGCCTTTGTATTCTATAAAGTAAGATTATTTAGAATCCAATTTTGCAGGAAGAGTCAAAGCTGATTCTGACTTGTGCCAAACTGCAGAAAACTTTATTATAAACATCAGCTGCAATTACCTGAATATGGTTGCCAATTATGTAAAATATAATACTAGGGTCTAAGGGAACAAGTGAAAAATGTCAGAAAGTGGAAGTTTATCACTTTATAATCTTACTCATTCAGAGTGATTGCTTTGCAGATGCTTGGGTCACACAAGGAAATAGGTATGAGGTCAAACATCCAAATACAACAGCAATAATAACAAGTGAGTTACCAACACAATAACAGAATGCAGAAGAGTAGACAGACAGCTACAGCCTCCAAAGACAAAAAACAGAATCAACACTGCAACATTTTAACAACACTTTGAGCTTGTGTATGATGTATTTATTGACAACTACCACTGCAAAAAGCTTTTGCATCCAAGGTCAGTGAAAATGAGTAATCTGTATTGAACCTCTATATGATCCTAGAACATAACTGTCTGTAATGACTCATCTCCACAGTTCTACTCTTTGTCTGACCTGAGCCTCTGCAAACCATGAATCTTAGGAAGCACCAATAAATAGTTTAGGGAAAGATTTCTCTGCAAGACTGTGGGTTAGCTAAGGAAGATGAAATCAACGAGACAAGAGCAGGAGCACCTTGCTATGGCAGTAACGCAAGAGGGGTTTCAGGCAGAAAGAAAAAAGATACATACACACATATGTTGTTACAAAGATGGCAGTGCAAGCACATTGTGAGGCCCAGCTTCTCTTCCAGTTTTGCAGTTTTGCAATTATTCTCCATCTCATCCTGGGTCTATTTATACAGAACAGCTTTACCTTAACATCTTACACCTGACAGCAACTTTTGGATTTTAGCCCCTCTGATGATTTTATCCCCAATCTTTGACTCATCCCTGACATCTCTAGGACACTGAAGACTACGCAAGTGTGGAAGTGCTCACTGGCAGCGTCGAGACCATAACAAAGGCAGGGAAGGGCGGAGGGGTACGAGCTAAGCTAAAGCTAACAGCTCTCTTTACCCAGCATTTTTCTCTCTTTAGAGAGGAACAGCTCTCTTTACCCAACATTTTCTTTGCTAATGTGCAGTCTTTGATGAAGAAAATGGATGAGTTGTGACTCCATATTACCCACAGCAAGAGATCTGGAATACAGGAGAGTCATCACAGACTTCATGGACTGGTGTGAGCAAACCACATGCTCTTGAACACCAGCAAAACTAAGGAGATTGTGATTGACTTCCGCAGGTCACCCTCACAACATGCACAGGTGAACATCTGGGGCTTGGACGTTGAGATCGTGGACTCCTGGGTGTTTAGTAAAAAATGGATTGAACAAACAATACAGATGCCCTGTTCAAGAAGGGCCAGAGTCGCCTCCACCTGCTGAGGTGACTGAGGTCCTTCAGAGTGGGCAGGGCTCTTCTCTGGAAGTTTATTGACACTGTGGTGGCCTCTGCAGTACTATTTGGTATTGTGTGCTGGGAGCGGGCAGTACAGACAGAGACAGGAAGAGACTGAATAAACTGGTTAAGAGAGCCAGCTCTGTCTTAGGCAGACCGCTGGACTCCATCAAGGAGGTGGCAGACAGAAGGATGCCGGCTTGGCCGACATCCATTATGGACAATCCCTCCCATCTGCTGCATCAAACTGTAGAGGCCCTAAGCAGCTCCTTCAGCACCAGACTTGTACACCCCCAGTGCAAGAAGGAGCGATACCACAGGTAAATATTCCAGCATGATGACCACAGACATCTCCTTCCTGAATGAGCTAAATCGCTTTTATGTCTGCATGCTACCAGTCCCTCTTACTCACTCCCACATTTGTCCATGCTGCACTGAGCCGGATCAACGCACACGAGGCTGCTGATCCAGACGGTAGCTGGATGGATGCTTGGAGTATGTGCGGAGCAGCTTACAGGGGTCTGTATGGACTATTTCTACCTGTCCCTCACCCAAGCATATTCCAAATCCACCTGCATTGTCCCAGTGCTGAAACACTCCAGCTGGATGTGCCTGAATGACTACCGTCCTGTAGCACTCACACCCATGGTTACAAAGTGCTTGGAGTGACTGGTCCTGGCTTATCTGAAGATCTGCCTCACACCCACATTGGAGCTATATCAGTTTGCCTAGCGCAGTAATAGGAGTACAGAGGAGGCAGTCTCCACAGCGCTGCACTCAGTGCTTACACATCTGGACAATAACAACACATACGCACGGTTGCTGTTTATTGATTTTAGCTCAGCATTTAACACTGTCAACCCCTCCAAGCTAATCACCAAACTTGGAGATCTAGGCATTAACTCCTTGCTCTGTCACTGGATAATGGACTTTCTGACCAACAGACCTCATACTGCAGCGCTGTGTGCTGAACCCATTCCTCTACTCCCTCTTTACCCAGGACTTTAGGCCTGTACATGGATCAAACTCCATCATCAAGTGTGCAGACAACACAACGGTGATTGGCCTCTTCAGCAACAACAGTGAGCCTACAGGAGGACATGAAGTATCTGCTCACTTGGTGTGCTAATGATAACCTGCCCCTTAACACCAGCAAGACAAAGGAGCTGACTGTGGACTTAAGGAGGGAGAGAGGAAACACACGACCCCATCTACATCAACAGGATGGCTGTTGAACGTGTCTTCAGCAGCAACTTCCTGGAGATCCACATCTCAGAGGACCAACACCTCCAGTCTGGTTAAGAAGGCTAACCAATGCCTCTTTTTTCTGAGGACAATGAAGAGACACCACCCGTCTTCATGCATACTGGTAAGCTTCCATTGCTGTGCGATTTAGAGTATCCTGACCAGTTCTGTCGCAATCCGATACGGGAACTGTTTTATGGCAGACCGCAAGGCACTACAGTGGGTGCTGAAAACCGACCAGCACATCACAGGAACTCCACTTCCAGCCATTGACAACATCCAGATGAAGTGCTGTCTGCGTCAGGCTCGTAGAATTCTTCAAGACTCCTCCCACCCTGCTCATGGACTGTTTTCCCTCCTGCCCTCCAGAGGACACCTCAGGAGCCTCCAGACTCACAGACTGAAGAACAGCCTGTTCCTCAGAGGTGTCTACCTATTGAACAGTCCCCTGGAAATGGCAGTAAAAATGCTATCAATTCATGTAGAGATACAACTTTTTCGTCAACACATGGCCATATGTTTATGAATGTAACCATGAGGTACATGTTGTGTATATGACGTAAATAAAAATGTCTACACTTTTCATACGTGATTTTTTTTTTATTACTCAAAACAAAATGTTACAAAATGTGTAAAGTTAAATGCTATATTTTACAGTTCCAGATCTCTGTTTCTAAACATGTGTAGTTGTTGATCCACTATGTTGTGTAAGTTATAATTAGTGATGTGTGATTTGTGAATGAATTGTTGAAAAGAATCGATTCATTTAAGCGAATGAGTTGAATCGATTCACAAATGCAACTGAATCAATTCAGCAACACTTTGCTAATATTATTGTGTGTCATCACATAAAGTAGTCACAATCACTCAGTAAGTTGGAAGTGCTGTGTGACGCACCGTGCAGCAGGTAGTCATCACTAGTTATTATGTGTAAATGATAAAGTGAGGTTTAATATTGTTAAAATTGCACCTAGATTATTCATGGATTTTCAGGTTATTCACATTTTTAGTTACAAGTGTAAATATTTTTTATTATGCCATTTTACTTTTTTTCGCACTAAAAGACAACAATTTGGAGTTGTCATTATTTAAAGGTTTTTGTTGTTTTATTATTTTACTGGTCCAGCCTCCTTGAGAGAATATTGTTCTGTATGTGGAACCTGACCTAAAATGAATTTGACATCCATGTTCCAAATTAAAAGCTTGAGATCTGTTTTTTGTTTTGTTTTGTTTTTTGCAGTGTAGTTAAAATGGTTACCATTACAATCAGGGCACTGAAAATAATGTGGAGTCAATAAAACCATGTCCATGCCTGAGAAAATGTTTTTGTTTTTTTGTTTTTTTACATTCATTGCCTATTGTCACAAATATGCAACATACCCAAACCTCTATCTATTTTATGTGCTATGGTAAAATTAACAGTCTCTACTTAATTTAGCAAGTACTTGAAAGCAAAAACATGAATTATTAATTTTTTAATATACTTGTATATAAATTCAGGCGTTAAAGGGTGGAAATATTTGTTTGTTGGTTTCATTTTGAAGCAGAGGTCCTTGTCCCTTAGCTTTACAAATGTTGTAGCCCTGCAAATAGCAACTACTCAGAGCTCTAATTATGAGAAATTGACACTATTTAGAACCCAGTTCCTCTTAAAAAATATAAAGTAATTTTAAGTGAAGCAGGTAATTGTTTTATTCCTCATACCACCACTCAAAGTGGATTCAACAAATTCTGAGTCTATTCTTAAACTCCAAGTTGACTTAATCTGAGAGAGAAGCATCATGGGAGAAAATTGCTGCCCAAGTGAATGCGTAAGTTATAATACACTAGTCCACTGACTTTATTATTAGACTTTATAAAAAACTATAGCATGTAGGTTAAAATATTGTTGTGGTTTTAATAAAAGTAGTGTATAGAATCAAATCTGAGTTGTATTTAGGTCCAATCCCACTGGAGAAAAATGCACACGGAGGCAACTGAAGATAAAATCATTCAGAGAGGTGCAGAGAATGACGTTATTATTATTATTATTATTATTATTATTATCAGCTGCTGTATATTGTGACATATCGGGCTACTGTCATTCCCAGATAGTAGTGATGATACGTGGACGTTGATGCTGTGGATGTGTCCTATTAACATAGTCCCCCTCATTATGTGCCGAAGCAGTAACAGGAATGTGTGTTCCATCAACACACACTATTACATGTGGAAACCCTGCAAAATGAAGCTTGTTGCTGATCTCAGTCTGAGTTAGAGCAGAATGTCTCTAACATTATTTTAAATACAATTTAGAATGTTATATAAAGTGTAAGATTGAAATGATAAACTTTATTTTGAACATAAGTAGGAATAAAATATGAAGGTAAAGAAAAAGCAAAAAGAAATTTAAAAAGAACACTCCAAAATATTGAAGGAAATACCCCCCCTCCCAAAAAAAAAAAAAAAAAAAAAAAGTCACACAATGTCTAACTATTTTATTGTGGCTCTTTAATAACACTTATGTCTGAAATAGAATATGAACAGCCAGGCTTATATTGTCCTACTGCTAACAGATAGACATAGTTAAAGAGATTTTCATCAGGAAATGAAAGTGCATCTGTTGGAGGTCTGAAAATCCTCTCCTGACATAAACCACTGCATGTTAACTGTAACATGTTAACAATAATCCATGTCTAACAGTGTGTTTCACATGGGAGGAGACAGGTGAAACTCAGTGTTTCTTAAAGAAAACCTGCCAGCGAGCAGGTTATGTTCACAGAGTAAGTTACCATGGTAACAGACTCAGAGTTTGGCTTAGCTCTCTTTCTGGAACGGAAAACCCCAAGTTTCCCTTATCACAGGATCAACATACTCTGAGTTTTCACATAACCAGTTTTCTGGAATACCCCTCTGGACTGGTTACAGAAGTAAAGCCAATGCAGACCCTCAATATAATCTGACTGATAAATAATCTTCATGTTGCATGAAATATGGTGAAAACTCCAAAATAAACACTATCTTGGCAGAGCTCAGGTTGCACTGAGTTCAATGCTGCGTTCCAGTCCACCCGTAACTGGTGTTTTTCCATCCTTCTACTGGTGAAAATGCACTGGAATGTCAGTCAAACCTGTGACTTCCACCCGTGAACTCGTACTAGATCCATGTTCTCCCAGTTCTGAGTTCTGACGTCATGTAGCAATGGCGCCCCCCCATGGATGTGGTGTTTATGCAGATTGTTTATTAAAAGAAGATATTGCTCTGACATTATTTATCTGTAAATGTTCTGCAGAATCAGCAGCTGCTCTAGTGTTAGCTAGTTTTCAGTCCAATGAGTGACAGAATAAATTAAAACCAAATACGAATCCAAATATACAAAGAACATCAAAGGTAGAACAGCTTCTCTTGCCTTATGCACCATTTTTCCTCCTCCGTTTCCCTCAAATAACCAAAGAACAAACACCTTTAACGATAGAAATGATTGTAAATGAACATAATGTATGGTCCACCATGCTGGTTTGTTTACATCTAACTCCCACAATTCCTTGCGCTCAGGCAGTTTGGTGTGACTTGCCTGGAACGTTACAAAGTCGTGAGTTGTGGTTTGAAGTCGTGACTTACGGGCTCAAAAACTGGCCTGGAACGCAGCATAAGCCACTTAAATCACTTCTGCTTTGCTGAAATTACAGATTAAGCAGACACGTACACACTATCATGTTCATGTTGATATTCACGCTGTGATTTTTTTTTTTACCTTTGATTGACCTGCTGTTTTTTTTTTTCCTCTAGAAATTACCTAAAGGAGGTGTGTTATTTCCTTCCACAGAGAATCAAGACACACCGTCATCCAATGATTTCCCCACTCCCAAAGCCTGTAAATAGGCTACTCTCCAGGTTCTATTCTGAATCCCAGCTAATTGTTTGGTAGCCATGGAAACAACTCCAAGAGCTCCTACTTGAACTATTGAAGATACTGGCACACAACTGCACAATAATGATGAAAAACAATAAGTATCGAGTAGCAAAATACATTTTTTGTTTGTTTTTGAAAATGCGTGAGTGAACATATCAAACCTACACGCTCCAGAGTCAAAGCTACAATGCCCTGATTGACCATGTGCTCCTGTTATCTAACACATCTACCATTTAACCACTGCTGCCACTAAAACAGTCACCTATAACGCGGTGCACCAAGCAAATGTTGGATATTAGACCACATAGATCTGTTCACATGGGTTGTTCTGAATGTAAATTGCTGTCAGTACGGAGTGTGTGGGTGGCAACAGCCTCTAGCTAACTGTGATACAGAGGGAGAGAAACAGAAAGAGGAAGATGCTGAGTGGGTGTTGGAGAAACATACTCAACCTTGAGCACATATCTCTCTATTAATACACATTTGGAAAGATATTTTAAATAAACTGAATAAAATCATAACCTTTTTTCACAGGCTGGACTTATTTTCCTCACCTGGAAACATTCAACATGCAAAATGAAAACAGTAAAATTAGTTTCTAATAATGGTGAATTCTCATAGCACCTATTCATTTGTCAAAAGATGTGCTCGATGAAAGCCATCGCTTTAAACCCTCAAAATCATAATTGAACCTACAATTAGTCATGCAGTGATCACCTTAGTTGGTATTAGCATTGCTATTAGCTACATATGGGATCAGTTATGATGTGAGCAATTCACCCCTCTTTATGTTTTGATATAGATTAAAGTCTATGTAAACAGATTTCTTTCTAAATAAAGCTGGGCAATAAATCAATTGTAATTATTGTGACATAAGTTTATATTATTTGGATTTGTAGATTATACTATGATATGTTTCATTGGACATCAGGGACTATGATTATTGCAGTAGGTTTTTTGGTCCGTACCAATTTGCATTATTACATTATCAAATTTAACATCAAATATAAACTTTTTAATTATTCTGATGTTTATACAAATTTCTATATTTCTATAATGTCCTAAAGTGTGTAAAGAATAGCTTAAAATTTAAAAAATCTTTGTCCTTATTCCCCTCACCTAATTCTAAACATATTCTACATGTCTGAAATAAGTTGCTGAAAATGTGGAAAATGTTAAGACTGTGACGTTAGACCATTAAACTGTTCTGGTGATGTGGGTGGCACAGAAGCAGTAGCTCCATGACATACTGGACCGATCTGCTTGTTAAAATGTGATATTATTTCCTGTGTCTAAGTCCAATTCTGTTCATTCCTCTGTATTCAATCACCTGCAGTTCTATGTCCCTGAGTCCATGAAACACATCCAGTGGATTCTACCACTCCATGGGAGGACCAAGGTTCTAATAGTTTTGGATTTTTCATTTTAGTTTAGTTGTATTTAGTTTGGACTTTTTTTTTTCTTTAATTCAGTTCGTTTTAATTAGTTTTTAGAGCAGGTTTGCTCGTTTTTATTAGTTTTCATTTTTTTTCTAAATGCTTAGATTTACTTTACTTTTAGTTTAGTCATCTCTTTTCTCTTCTTCTCTGTCGTCGTATTCAGATAAATCCCAGACAGGACTCTGCTGCTTTCTCCCAACTTTAGTCTCCATGTTTCCAGGTAGAGTGGGGACCAGAAGACGACTGGAAACCACAAGTGAACACAAGTGACGGACCCTTAAATATCATATGGTGCCGCTAGATAAAATTGCTAGGCTGAAATAAATCGATTTCGTATCAATCTGACATAGACAAAGATGAAAACGAAGGGAATTTTATCCATAATTTTTTATAAGTTTTACTTAGTTTTCTAAACACACAATACAGTTTCAGTTAGTTATCGTTTTTTCTTTTAATTATAGTTTTTATTAATATCAGTTAACAAAATGTTTTTCAATTCTAGTTTTCGTCATTTCGTTAGTTTTCGTTAATGATGTCCTTGGTGAGGACAAAAATTAAAGAATGTATAAGGAAGTGAAGTTACAATTTTTGAACAAATGAGAAAAAACTAAATTTGTTTCTAGCTAGTGTTAGCGCATTAGCAAACTCACATTTGTTCCCATTGCATCTGCTAAGATGGATCTTTATGGATTGCCTTGATATAGAACAAAATCCTATTCACACAGGGCTGGTGCAACCTGTGGACCTCTGGTAGTTTGGAAATTAACACCCTGTGTGGGTTTCATGCAGCAACTTCACACAAGATGAGTGTTTTTTTTTTTTTTTTTTTTTAATTTACTGACATTACTCCTTGGTTGTGATGTCAAAGACAGGTTCACCACTTCACTACCATTTTTTTTATACAGCACACTGTCATGGTTGTCACCCATCGCGTCATTATTTAAGAAATTTGCTGAATACCCATGTTATATCATTACATGTGCCTCCTGAATTTCCACCCAGAACACTTACAAATTTCATTTCTCATCACATCATTATAATCCAAGTTTACCTCTGCAATTACCAGAGGTCTACAGGTAGTACTGGTCTTGTGTCAATAAGGCTTAAGGCTTTTATTAGACGTTTCACATCTTCCCACTTCATTTGTCAGCAAATCTGTGCTGTCCAACTCAGGCGAAGGTAAATATATAAATGTCAACACACACAGCTGAGCATGATGTCAATCGATTGCACTTTAAGACATTTAAAATTACAACTGCAGGTAAAACACTGCTTTTGAAAAACTGCATTAATCACTATATTTAGCTTAATAAAGGAATGTAGCCCCTATTGAACCCTAATGGGGGCCTCACTTAAAGAGTTTTAACACATAAGCATACAGGATCCACCACTGTTTACTATTTGGAAATTAGTTTCACAGCACCATAATATCAGACATAACAAGTGGATAATTAGCATGAGGTCTGCTATAAAAGGACAGCCAGATCACATCAGCAACAGGGATTCTCCCACTAGATATCGGCTATGATATAAATTGCAAACTAGCATAAATAGAAGAATATAATGTGTAGATGGGAGTCAAATTAACAAGATTAGCAATTTTACACTTTTCTGTAAGTTTAAGAGTACCAGTACATAGGCTAATCAGTGTAGCCTACTGCAATCAATAAAAAAAAGAGGTATTTTAGTCACCTGAATAATTCAATACTACTGTACTGAAAACCTTTTCACTGTTTTATTTTGGTTAAGCAGACTTTTCTGTTACCGCATTCTTAAGAAAAAATGGTTTTGTCAAAGGAATCCGACAGAAGCATCTTTTCCATAGGATGGAGCTGTCTGATGGGAAAATAAAGCAGTGAAAGATTCTAAATAAAGCATTAACTTAAGCTTCAATGTGCAGCAGTGTTTTTTTGGCATAGCTGGGCAAAAAATCTCGAATTCCGCATCAGTTTTTTGTAATTCAGGTGATCGTCATTTCACACAGGACCTATCTCCACAGATCATTATCTACAGCGCTATACCAGCACTGTAGATAGGTGCTCTGACTAAAGATGAAAGATTCCACTTTCTGGATGAAAACATGTCACGGCCTTGGGGTCTACGAAGCCTGTTCTGTTTGAATGGAGTCCTCTGACAGAAGTGGATCACTTCCCTGAATAAACAACTATTTTGTGAAAAGTGTTAGTTACTTAACAATCAGGCAACAAATTACAATGTGACCAGATAAGATCTAACACAGACTAAATGAGTGTGTTGTGAGACAGGTGGCAGGTTGATGTGTTACAACAACAGGCAAGGCCCATTGATGGCAGCTCAAGTCTGTCATAGTGATGTGACGTTCACAAACGAATCGAATCTTTTGAACAGCTCTTTGAAATGAACGATGGGAACCGAGTCTTTGTAAAGAGCCGTTCATTTTGTTTGTTTTTTTTTCTTAAGGAGGGAGTGTCTGATTGCCTGTCAATTTAGCATCACTGGGGAGGCATTGGACAGGAGGAGAATGTTCGAGCAGAAAAAAAGGAGTGCTTGTGCACTGCGCATGTCTCATGGCAAGAAGTTAGCAAAAAAACAACAGTTTGAAGTGTAAGGTGAGCGTACTCGAGGAGGCGGAGCTGGAAGACTGGTCGACTGCGATGTTTTTTGTCAAATTCCAGCATTTGCCTAATGTCACCTCTCATGTCATGTATTTAGCCCACACATTTGAACTAACGATTCTTTTTTACGGTAAGGTAATATTTTCTGCCGTGCCAATTAAACACCTTTAAAATGTACTGTCAATCATCACATGTAGCCTATTTAGTCATTAAAACGTTGGTGTTTCAAAATAATGTAAAAAACATAAAAGAGCCAGTCTTTTGAACGGCTCTTTTCAGTGAACGGCTCCTGATTGAACGACTCCCTTCAAAGAGCCAACAGTCCCATCACTACTCTGTCATGTAACTGAACAGAGGCACATTTATGTCTTTTATTTTTCATATCATCAAAAATATAGAAATAGCCAAACTCACCTAAACATATGACTAAACTCTCCCATAATGGCTAAGAAATCCATAATGAATCCAGGAGAGCTGTTGTGTTTTCATCAAAGGTGAATCAACCACCATCTAAATCTTGTATGTTTATAGAGCATATCTTTAGATAGGGGTACTACTGTCCACTATCATTCTGAGACAGAGCTAAAAAAAACTGGATAGACCTTTAACTGTTTTGAGAAAAAACTGAGTATAATGCCTGGGTCACAAATGCCCTTACGAAGGGCTACTAACACCATGCAAACGATTTATGGAACATGTCGTACGACCTTCTCAAGGAGGACTTATAAGAATGGAGAGTTCATAGATCGTTCCTCAGTTCGTAGCCAGGTGGATGATCTTGTGCAAGATTTTCTATGTATGCACTACAAAGTCCCCTTTTGTAGGGCCCCCTTAACGAATGCCTTAGGAACAATCTAAGAACAATGCAAACATATGTAGTTTACCACCACCACAGTGTGAATGTGAGAGTGAATGAATAATGGGTCAATAATGTAAAGCACTTTGAGTGCCCAAAAAACTGCTATAGAAACCTAATTCATTATTACTATGTTTATAATGACATTTGCCCTGCAGGTGACATGGTGAAAACATTTGTTAAACCATCCACATGGATTACTAAAGCATGTGACTAAACCGTGCGCATGGGTTACAAATCAGTGGCCACGAGTTACCAAGGTGTGTGGGGGGGGTGGGGGGTGATGGTTTGAATCCTGTTAGCGTTAGGCACTTGCATGTCAGATTAGGGCAACTGCATGACAGACAGTTAGGGTTAGGCACTTGGTGACGGACAGTTGTTTTTGTTTTTTTAATATTCAGGCCCAGACGTTCAGGCAGTATTATTCTTGTCTATCTTTGTTTTATTCTTATACTTTCTACTTTAAATTTCTTCATTTGGTGTCTTGTTATGACTCCTAATTTTTATTATGTTTAAAAGTGCAGGTCAGTGTTTTCTCCATATATTCCCTACAGGAGTGTGTAATTCAGCACCATGGACAGTGCATGATCCCAAACACATAACCTGTTACCTTCAGAAAAATAACCAGAGGGTAGTAATGAATCAGGTCTCAGTCACACAGAATGTCATACTTGTCCATAGAGGTGCCGCCTCTGTATCCATGGCCACACCCACCAACATCTCTGACTTCTTTTCATCTTCTTCTGCTGCCGCTGGATCAAAACAGTGGCCACAACTGCTTGGTCTCCCTCTTCTTCATCTTACAGCTGTAGCTGTACAAGTTTCGGGTTGTGGGCATTACTTCCATTTTGAATGTGACGATCATGACATGGGATTTTTAAGAGAGCACATGGCCACTGTTTATATACCGATCTAAATATTCTGAAAAAGTGTAAGATCCTCCTACCACCAACTTGAGAGTCCCCTGAGTAGCACATAGGGGTGCCATATGTCCACCTTAGGACAAAAAAAATTGTGAAGTGGCCATAGGTATGATGTAGGAAGATCCCAAGGCACTCTTACGAAGAACTTGAGAACTCTACAGTCATTGTACAACAGAAAATTGTGTAATATTCTCACCAAGGTGCCAAGTTGCTCGTGCTATTTGAACGGCAGCCGTACCAACTTTGTAAGACGGCCATAAAAAATGAATGCTCCCTCCACGAATGTCAACAAACTCCAGATTTCATAGGAACTGGGAGATTCGTATGAACTCATCATTCGTAAGAATCTTTGTGACCAAGGTGTAAGACAAGAATTGTGTAAATGTGAAATAGGGATATTATTTATTATTAAATGACTAAGTCTTTCCAAAAGAAGAAAATGGTACATTGAAAGACGTACTGTATGTATTTGTCAAAGCTTGTTCTATTGAGTACGTAGCTTTGAGGTGGTTGGTCTTTCATGTAGCCAGGGAAACACACCAAAAGAAGAGTGACAATCCTGCCTGACCAACTGACTGCACTGCAGAGTGACTGAGGGGTTTGTCTAGTCACTGGTGTTTTCAGACAGGTAGGTGGATAAATAGATGCTATCTTTAATCACTGATCACCGATTAAAATTCTGTCAGATTAAGACTGTGGTGCTCAAATCCATGGCACCATGGATTTTGGCTTTTCCACAGTGATATAACACAGTATCATTTCATCTATTTTAATCAATCTATGTGATGGAAAGAGAAAAGAGTGCTGCAGTAGGAGGATGGGAATTCTAAATTCTGATATTTTGCCAAATTTAATTATTAATTATTATTATTAATTATTAATTTAATTATTTAATGTTTGATGCACTACTTGATTAACTCAGGTGAGGTTAAACATGGTTTAAGACAGCTGATTAAAACGGTTTAAGTCACAACCTCACAGTAAGCAAGCACTTCTCTGTATGTGAACTTACAACTACCACATTCTTGAGTAGTGCCTGTTGACGTGCAGATGCAACCAATCAAAATCAACAGCTCTGAATTCAAAGTGAGCAGGTTTTCACACATTTTACAAAACAGTTAGCGGTCCCACACTGCCCCCACTTAGTTGGATAGTTATTTTAGAGTGTGATTATGTCCTTTCCGATGACGCCTGTCTCATCTAGAGGACACAGATATAACTTAAAAAGAAATGCTTGGCTGTAATTTTCACTGATAATACTGCTATCAGAATGCACAACCATCTGAATCTAAGACTCTAGATACAGTACTTTTGATGGGAAAAAAAAGCTAACAACAAAATTTCAAGTTAAGTGTTTCCAAAGTGGATATGAGTCAGTAGAGCAGAGCAAGATGCAGATGTTAATTCTTTTACTGATACCACTTTAAAATCCCAGATGAAAAACATCTGAGAATTAAAGGAATTTCATTTGCATTTTCCTGAGAATCACATTCTGCACTTTACCACTGAATGAGGAGGTACTCCCTTAGACTGTATGTGTATGTATGTGTATGACGATTTCTCCGGATTGTTAGGGTGCCAAATTACACAATTTACATCCCAAAACTTACTGCAATGCAGATGGAAGTCACGCATTTTGAGAAAAGTGAGCACGCATGTTTTTTCCTTATTATAGTGATAATGCAGTCCAGTTTGTTGGAGTGACAATGCTTCCAGTAACAGATCGCACTTACAAGATCTCATTATAGTATGTGGTCTGGAGCATCTGACAACAGGGAGCATCCAGTGAGTCACAGACAGGCCTGCTGGGGCAGATGTCGCATTAATGTCATATGGGAGTCTCTGTAATTGCCACATTCCTACTTGTAAACACTGGGCATGTCAACAGCTAACTGGTAATTTTAGCTGTGATTTTTCTATTTTTACAATAACTCTGTTTACACTCACAATATAAATCAGTTGGTCAAGGTAGCTCTGATGTCAATTTGAGGTTGTTTAGATCACAGACAATATTTTCAGCTAAAGTCTGTCATTGAACTATGACAAGACAAGAAAGCCTGTTTCCAAATTAATTGTGCATTTTTTTAATTTAACGTGTGTAAGTCAGTCAGCTGTGAGTACAGATTCTGTGTCTAGTACTGATGCAAAAAAATGTTATTTCTTTACTCCACAAAACACTAGACAACACGAAAACTTCAAATTGATTCAAGTGCTGTTTTGACATTCCATGCGTTTCCATGACAACTTTTATTCCTGGCTTAAACTGATTAAAGGTTCGATCCTATTTCAGATGTCCATGCAAACACCTTATTCCAGTTGAAAAAGAAGAGTTGGGATTAAATTTGAACCTGATTAAAGTCACTGGTTTAATCCACTTTTGAATCCAGGCTAAATTCTTCCTGGACATGTAAACCCTTTGTTCCGTTTGGACTTTATTCCTTCCATTCTGCACATGCTCAGTGTCTTGTCCTGTGGCGATGACACACACATTCTGCGCTGGTGGAAGAATCTGCACTGCAGTCTAGTCTTCCCAAAGCGTTCCAGTGGAATATTCTGATGGGATCTACCAGCCTGGAAAACCCTGAAGGAACAGTTCAACACCTGTTTTTTATTAATTCATTTGTCATGCACTAATGAGTTTGATAAGTGGGTAAATCAGTTTGCACTGCAGTGCACTGATTGCCTTGTTCTCGCAGCCCTTCTGTTAGCTTAGCTTAGCTTAGCTTAGCATAATGGCTTCATTCCTCTGGTCAGACGTAGCCAGGCTTTTATAGGTGATTTGTAGTATTTTAGGAGTGATTTTGGTAAATTCAGTTCTCCCTAATCATTCCTTTAGTCCGCTGGGGTCAATATGATCACAAACTGAGGTTCAGATCATGGTCATGTGACTTACTGCAGGAATAAAATCTTGGGAAATAAAAACTAATACAAAGCTAAAACGGTAAAGCCAAGCTAATTTAGCGCATGCATCCCTTCAACAAAAAGATTTTCCAACTTCCGTCAACACAACAGTCCACAGATTGTATGAGTGCAGTAAGTCGCAGATCTAAAGAAATAATTAGGGAGAATCGGATTTCAGAAAATCACTGACAACAGACAACAAATCACCTTTAAAAAAATGGCTACGTGTGACCATGGAAATGCAGAGATTATGCTAAGCTAAGCTAAGCTAACAGAAGGGCTGTGAGAACCGAATAAATGTTTCTCATGTAAATCTTTATTCGGGTTTAACATTTCCATGTAAATAGGAAAGTACTTCAGTTCTGGATTAATTTCTTCTGGAAAAATAAATCAGGTTTAAAAAACATCATGTAACCGTACCCATTGTCATGGATGTGTGTGGGTCATTGTCGTGATGATAAGGTTTTTGTATATACCATTGTTACATGTCAGACAGCAGAGGGCGGGGTTTTGTCCTGTTTTCCTGCCTCCCTTTTTTTTCTGCAGGTAATTACCAAATTGGTTTCTACCTGAGCAGGCTGAGCTGCCTGTGATTGGATCCTGAAGACTCCAGCCAGCCAATCAGAGCTAAGGAGACAGGTGAAAAGCCTCCCCCTGAAGACTCCACCCCCCTCTTCGTCTTCCCCCTGACTGCTGTCTGAGGCCCTGCTGCCATGACAGTCTTTTGTGAGCCCATTTTCTGTTTGTTAGAAGGCCGTTTGGTGGCAGGTTTGGGACATAGGTGAGTTTGGGGCGCCCTGGACATTTTTGCATTCACGCAGCTTCATCTTTTGTTTAGCACACTAGATTTATTGGTTTGTGCCAGCTGGGTATGTTTTGTGACCGCAGTTCAAAGATAAGTTTAGGCGTTCCTTTTGTTTTTCTGTTTCCTACATTTAGATGCTCAGTTAGGCCCTGTTTTGTTCTATTAATTTCATTAATTTGGCACAACCTGCACTGTCCCGGCCTCCGCCACATTTCTCTGGCCTTTGTGTTTTTTGTGTGAGTTGAGGTTTGAGGTTTTTTTTTTTGCTTTGCCTTTTTCGCTTGCATTTGGATTTATTAAAGGAATAAATGAACTAATTGTACATGACTTGTGTTGACTGATTCTTTGTTGGCTGTCAAGTTACTGTCCAGCATTTCTGTGACGTCACAACTATACATAGATGAATTCTGCTGTCAGTGCCCCTGACCACGGTGCAGATGTGGAGTTGAATGGTAGCTCACTGCTCCTAAAGTGCTAATGCTATTGACAGGTGCATTGTGCATTAGTATTAGGATGGGTAAAATGCAGAGACTGAATTCAATGGTGAGTTAACCTTTATTTTCATACACTCTTGTTTCATTTTAAAATTCAGTTTTTAAAGTGATTTTTAAGAGAATTTTTGGGGAATGACAGCAAATATGTCAGTGGGTTGTGACTGCAAAAACTTAACAATAAACTATCCATTCTAGTTTGGCATAATTTTATTATTATAATATTATCATCATTAAAACTATTTACTGGTAAAAAACAAACAAACAAAAAGTTAATGGAATAACTTTACAGCTAACGTGAGGAATCAACAAAAACAACAAAAAAGTGACCAACCAAGGAGTGGGTTAACCACAAGTATATTAAATTTAATAAAACATGTTTCAAAACTTAAAATATGAAGCACTCAAGCAGAAACAGTGACATAAGCATTACTTCTGTGTCTCTAAATAGAACATAAATTTCCTTCCATCTCTACCTCATGTAAATATTAATATTAAAGTATTAAAAAATGATGGTGATTATGTGTACCGTATTAACTAACAACTAGTTAATCATTATTATCATGATATCATTTATACCATTGATTGAGATGCATTTAGTGTTACTATGGGTTGGAAAATGATGCAAATGTCATTTCTAATAACTATGAAACCAACATAAATACAAAATGTACATGTAAACAAATATGAATCATAACTTTAAAGTAATTTAAAGAATTCTGACTTGCTCATTTTGCCAACTTAAATTTGTCCTTGATTGTTACACTTTAAAAGATGCAGGAGGCAAAAAACAAGGGAAAAAAAGCGCTAAAATTTGGGAAATCCTTCTTTGTTGTGTAGCTCTCATTAATCAAATCAAAAGACTGAATAGATAGATAGGTGAACCTGACAAAAGCCACATGTTTTTAAGCCATGACCTGAATGAGAACACCATAGAGAGCCAAAGTCATGCCCCTTCTGCTATGCCCAATGGGACCAAACTTCCAAAAAATATGAACAGTCAACATTAAATGTCACAACCGATGGCACAACCAAAAGGCAAAAACCTCCAGTCTTGGGGTCAATTTTCTACAGCCTGAAAAAAGTAGGTCTGGAATACATGTTTCCTATCACACCATAAGAATTATAATATGTTGAAAGGATTTTTTTTTTTTCCTCAGTGGCACCAAGGAACTAACTGAAGCATTAAATCACTACAAAATTCTAAATTCACTGAACTACTTGCAAAGTAAGTCTATACAATTTAGAGATGATTTCTGCAGACAATATTGTCCATTCACTTGTAAAATCAACACAATACATAAATATATTAGATAAAAACAAACCAGCATAAAAATGGGGAAAAAAATCTACAAAAAAAGTATGCACCTTCAGAAATCTCACATATTACTGCAGAGACTGATACAGTCAAGAACGAACTCAACCAAGTAGATAAAGTGACTAGTTTCACCTTAGGAACGTGTAATACGAAAATAGAAATTAGAAAGGGAACTCCCTTTACTTCAGTGGCCTGCTTATAATAAAAACTTTACCCCAGGTACCCAGGACCTGAGATATAAGCAGTGGATTAATAAAGATATATATCGGCTTGGTGTGTACTACATAAGGACAGCTGCTTTAAAAGTTTTCAAGAATTAAAACAGGAGTTTGACTTGGCAAATCAAGATCACTTCTGATACCTACAATTAAGGGACTTTTATAACAAAAAAATAAAGCACAATATTGAGTCTAATAACAATGAGCTTGTAAAAATGATAATTGGAATATATCGTTCTAAAAAATACAAAATTATATCATCTCTTTGCAAACATTTAATGGGGTAGAGAGGCTGGAACACTTTGGATGTGAAACAGAAATAGGGAAAAAGAACTAGGAATGTGTGTCTCAGAGGGGGAATGGATTAATAATATGTGGAGAACTCAACAGTCAACCACTTCTTCAAGAACATGGAGGAAACATTGCTGGAAAAATATAATTGGATTTTTTATAACTCGTAAAATTACAGCTAAATATGCGTCTAGAGTTCAACCTTGTTGGAGAGAATGTGCAGATGTCTTTTGGTTTTGTCCTAAACCTGCATCATTCTGGGATCATGTATGTTCAACAACTGTTTAGATATTGGGTTATGTAATTCCTAAAACATGTTTGAGGATGTATTTTGGATCTATTATTGGTAATAATGTAAGAAAAAATGATAGATATTTGTTTAAAATACTATTACCAGCCTGTAAAAAGGCTATTACCAAAAAATGGTGCAGATTAGAACCACCTACAACGAACGACTGGATACAAACTGTGAATGGAATATTTGAGATGGAGATTCTGACCCACAGACTGAAACTGAAGAAGAACAGAGTCAGGATAAATGGAAGAAATGGACCATTTTCATTTCAACGTCACACTACTATAAACAATTGTTAGTCACAAGGTTTACTGTAGTCGATGTATCCCAAATGTCCCCTATGTTTGTATTGTTTTGTAATGTATATAAAATAAACAATAAAAATGAAGTTAAAAAAAAAAGTATGCACCTTCATTTTATTTATTGATTATATAATTGTACAGACTACCATTGCAATTAAATTAATTTTGTATCTGGCAGACTTTTGAATGAAGGAGAGTCGAAATTTGCAGCACATCACCGCATAATCTTTCAGCACAGACAGAAAACCATAAGAGGTGAAGAAGATAATAAGGCTCTAGTCCTAACCTTTAGTGGGGCATGGGTCATGTCTGTGAAAATGAGAGCAGATTTCCAAACTTTTGTAGGCCAGTGGTGGTTTATCTCCCGTCACAGATTCTCAACCTGCATCACAGTTGCTGCAAAACCACAGACAGAATGTGCGTAGAAAGTTAAGGGTGTTCATTAACTGTAAGCTGTCCCAACAAGACTGACAGGAGCACAAACCTCACCATGTCAAACCCTAGTGGCTCTTTGACAAGCTGGCAGCATTGCCCCAGGAGATTTGACACAGTTTAAGTGTGAGCAGTGATTTACAAAACGCAGATTGACATTGGAGATTCCAGGCACACAAACGAATAGACTGCCGGGATTTAGAGAATCAGCGAGTGAAAAAATACATGTTTTCCATCTCATGTACTGCTTTCAAATGCAAGGAGAATCATTTTTACATCATTTACTTATGCAGTTTACCTCCCCCTTGGCTGAAAATACAAACTTGGATTTAACATGGTCAAACTGGGCCCTGAAAATTAAAAAAAAAAAACTGCAGAAACGAACTGTGTTTCCAGGATAATAAACACAGCAATGTGGGTATGCAAAATATATGCCGTTAAAAACTGAACACAAAAGGGAGCAAGTCCAACCCATTCACCGGAATAAAACGATACTTCTATTTAATTTTAATGCGAACAACAGAAATATATCATCTCAATGTTCCTGAAGCTCAGATGTACTTATCAACATTTTCAGATATGTGTCCACCAAAGTTAAAAGATTTTAGCTGTTCATGGCACTTGTTATTTTGAGGGAATAGAATGAAGCTATTAGAACAACTGTGTCTCAGAATTATTGAACTTTTTCCAGGTAGTTTTAGTACTGCCAGGATTAAATGAGGGTTAAGGCTATTACATACGCTGTAAGAACAGAGGTGACAAGGTGGCAAGAACCTGAACAAAGTTCATGCTGGCCAGAGCATTTCATACTAGGCCTGTAATGGTACATAAAATTTTCGGTTCAATACGTTTTTGGTTTTGAAAGCCATGGTTCCTTTTTTTTTTTTTGGTTTGGTATAGGAAGAAAAAAAACCCCACAAAATGTCTTTAATGCATTTATGAATTTTTGAACATTTTCCCCCGAAATTTTGGAGACAATAGAATATAGAAAAACAGGAGTAATATAATTCTGCTGCTATAAATCAAATAGAAAATAAAATAAATAATTAATATTACTAAATGTATTTTAAACATTACTATTGTACTTCTCCCTGAAAGGTAGTTTTGAACAAATAACAAAAATCTAATCACAGTTCTGTCACTTCACATTCTACATTAAAATAACCCAAAAAAAAAAAAAAAATCCACATGAAGTGCAACATTAACAAGAGGGTAAACTGGTATTCTGTTGAAACAAACTGAAGAGAAACACTGACACTGACTGACGAGCCACATGGGGGGGGGGGGGCAGTTATATACGTGGGGGTGCAGTCCATAACTAACGTAACTAACACTGGTGTGAAATGAAAGTGAAACTTTACATACTTTCAACGTCCAACTCCCAGGTTCTATTCCTCTGTTTTACAGTGTGTGTGTGTGTGTGAGAGAGACAGGTAGACAGACAGGCAGGCAGACAGGCAGACAGACAGACAGACAGACAGAGCAGGTGTGTTTCAGAACTACCGTAGTTCACAGGCGGCAAACAACGTCCGTCTTATCACCGTCTCTTTCCCTGTTGTCTTTCACCGGGACCTGATGTGATCCTAAACTGGACGGTAATTGGATAAATGCCACCATGTTGTCCCGCCCCCAGACACTCAGCGTCTCTGGGGGTGAATGGAGCTGTGGGCGGAGCTTGGCCGGGCTGGACGCTGAGCTTCCACGTGCTGATTGGAGGATCAGCCGAAAGGCTAAATCCTGTTTGATAGACAGCTATTTTTCAGATCTGCTCCTTCACTGACACAGTTCAGTTTAATACCGTCACACATTCTGCTGTGAAATCGAGAGAGAAACCACTACGAAATTACTCGTTCATTTCTTGCACTGTAAATAAAACACACTCATTGGACTTCCTTGTTTCAATTTAACATAATTTCAGCGTTTTCTTGTTTCAGTTCCATAATTTAATCATTTCTTGTTCGAGTTTAAAATCATTTTGTAGATAGTTAAATCAATCAAACTGTCGGCTAGGTCGGAGTGAAAGGAGCATCTGTAGTTTAAAAAGGCTTCAGTCTGACACCCACAACACACTGGGCCAAGGCCGTCTGAGCAGACCCGCTCTGCTGGACATTGAGAGGACACTGGTCCAGTCCTGGAAAAGACGCCTACTTGGTACGATAAGGACACTGAGCATTTTCTTAAAAAGGAACGGAGGGCTGAATGTATGTTTAAATAACTTGACAATTTAAAAAAAATTTTTTTTTGATGTAAGCCGACAACGAGCTTCCCCTGTCTGAAAGACGAGCAGCCGTCACTGATCATACTGTTGTTTATATTTAAATAACTTGACAATTTTTTTGATGTAAGCCGACAATGAGCTTCCCTTCTGTGAAAGACGAGCAGCCGACACTGCAAGTGACCACAAGTGACGGACCATTAAATATCATATGGTGCCAGCAGCTAAACTTGCTTGAGGGAAATAAATCACTTTTGTATCAATCCGACATTGACAAAGACGAAAATGAAGGGAATTTTATCCGTTTTAGTTAGTTTTGTAAACACACAATACAGTCTCAGCTAGTTATCATTTTTTCTTTTAATTACAGTTTTTATTTATTTCAGTTGACGAAAATGTTTTTACAATTGCAGTTTTTGTCATTTTGTTAGTTTTTGTGAACAATAATAACCTTGCTGTACATCCATCTATAAAGCAATCAATGTCAAGTATCATGAGATGAAGCACACATACGCAACAGCAATGTTTAAAAAAAAAACAGATGATGAGAATATACCTTTGTTCAGTTTTTTTTGGTATGTGTAAAAACCCTTACAGAGTTAGCAGCCTTCAAGAGCAAAATGGGACTATTCAAATGCAACTCACAGCTTAGTTTGTCAGGATGTGAACTCTACTCTTTGCCGATGAGGTCCTGAATTCTGTATATCTACATCCACCCCAAAAAACACCTCCTTCATATTGATGGAAGGCAAAAAAGCTAGTGGATACTTCACCAACGAATTGCATCGACAATATACACGTCTATGGTTTGCTCAAATGTATTCTGACAACGGAGTTAGTGAGCGACATCTGTGTGTTCTGTGCCATTTTGGTGCTATGTTTAGAACTTCACACTTTTAATAAAGTATATGTAAAATGCACAGAAGTGGTAGAGCTCCAGAATTTGAAAGCAGAGGTGGGTGGTGGGGTTGAGGAAGCAGAGGCAGTGTGGGCGAGGGTGAGCCACAGAGAAGAACCTGAACGGCTGGAACATGAAAAAACTGACAGATATTTTTAGAAGACCAGAAGCAAAACAGCAAATTGATTTCAGCGTCCTGAAATGGAAGCAATCACTCCATCTTAAAGACTACTGTCAAACCACAATTTTCCCTTTGAGCAGATAAAAGGTAAAAGGAGAGTACCCTTAAAATAAAATAAAAATGGCAATGTGAAGTTGCTGTGTGTCACGTGTCGTCCAGTATTTCTGTGTCTGCCTATCGCCTATCCCTCTGTCTGTGTGAGTTCGCCAAGAGAAGTGTGGCCTAGTTACCATAGAAACATATTTGTAGCTGCTCTGCATCAAACAACCTTCATTTCTACCAGTGTATATAGAGGTGTTATTGCTCTGCTTGTAAATGAGCAGATCAAATTAAATCACTGGAATTCAAGAGATCAAGCAGCAATTCCAATCTCTTCACAGTGACTGAAATGAGGTACTGTCACATACAACACAGTTAAAATAAGCAGACTTTCTAGGAAAACAATTCTCCAACAGTATGAACCGCCTCTCGTTTGTTTTTTTTTGTTTTTTTTTTCAATACCATGTAGGTCTGTAAATGTTCCAAATGAAACAACAGCTTTACAAGCTTCACTAGAAAATAATTCCTCTTCCTTTCCCTGGAGGGAGCAGAAATGGCTGCTTTCATCAGAGAGAAGAAGAAGATTTGGGAGTGTATCAAAGCCAGAGTACAAGGCAAATGGAGCTATCAAACCAAGGCAATGTCAAAATAAAACTGGAGGAGCAAGACCAAGCCAGGGCTCAGAGGGTCAGCCATACTTCGGCACACGATTGAGTAGTAAGCATCTTGAACATATTGTGGTATTTTTGTAAAAGCTTCCGTGTGCTAAAAAGGACTGGAAATCCATAGCAGAGGACAAAGAGAACCACAGCACAACTGAGACTCGAGTGTCAAGTGTATGTTCAAACTGTTCGCTAACAGTGGGGTCAGAGGAAACTGAACAGGAGAGAAAAACAGGATACATAAAACACTTAAACACAGAGAGGACCACGACAAACTGAAGCAGCAGCAGCTTTGAAATCAAGCACAGTTTTGACAAGCAGCAACAATGTGACAGCTGAGTAGTTCAAGCTCAGCCTGGACTCAGCTGGGGCTCAAACCGACTCACTTGGGGTTAAAACTCCAGGTCCGCCACAGCAAACCTCCGCTTGACCAACCAACCCAAACTGACTCTGATGTGGCAGCCACGTCTTTGACGATGTGTCCATGCAGCTGAATGGCACACACAAGTTCATTTTTTAGTTTTAGAGAGTGACTGATGAACAGACCCAACAGTGATATGGTTTATATGTGACATGTAAAGGACAATGTTGACATCCATCTGAACAGGAAAAAAGTACCGCTGACCCAGATGCATGAGGAGACGGTACGATGCACTTGTACTACAGGACATTTAAATGATCACGGCTGCCCTTTATGGATTTGTGGGCTAAATGTCATGATAATCTTTAACCACATGCTGTTGTTATGATTAATTGATAAGAATCCGACAGGAAAAATCAATATTCATATCTGACGTGTTTTATTTTCTTTTACATTTGCAGTCTACCAACAAGGCATAATGTGGAGAAAATAGGCACAAAGAAACCAGTCACCTGAATAAACTGTTGGCATTCTGCAACACATTTCTATTTCACATGTTGGCTAACTTTCATGAAAGATCTCTGAATGTTTTAATATGGCTGTAACACATTATATGATGATGGCAGCTAATGATGGTGCTTGGCATGATGAAATGATAGCTCACCTGCTGTAAATGTAGTCAGTAGTCCACATAAGGATCATAGCAGGGAGGGGAGGTAGTAAATCATGGACTGTATGTGAATGGACAGGCTAACCACAACATTGTTTCTCAACTGGTATCTGCAGTGCCACTCTAAAACCAGTAGTTTCACATTTCACCATCTCCATGTTGGCTTTTTGGAGCCAGATGAAACCATAATTAGAAAAAAAAGAGATGGAACTATGGGACAAACAAAGGTAGGCTAATGCTGAGCGCTATTTTACTGCCTCTGTAAAACAGTAAACTTCATCAAGCATTGAATAGCAAAGTCATTTCATTGTCTTGTTCGGTGAACCTATTAACCACAACTAGAGTGGCACTGTCTATCAAGAAAAATGTGTTGTATTAATAAGGCAATGTCTCCTGCCACAGTACTGTGGCACAAAATATGGGTTTGTCTGTTGCCACAGAGCCAATCAAATGTTAGCATTTGTACTGGAGCCAATCATGGATACTGTTACATGAAGCCATTAGCCTATTGTTGCCACAGAACTGCGGTGATATATGGTGTCTACATCACAGCATTCTTTTGTGCATTTTGCTACCACAGTACTGTGGCAATTGACAGAAGAAATGACAAATTAGTGATAGTATAGAGCAAGGGTGTCGAACTCATTTTCTTCTGGGAGCCACATTCAGCCCAATTTAATCTGAAGTGGGCCGAACCAGTAAATTATAGCATGATAGCCAATAATTAACGACAACTCCAAATTGTTTTAGTGCAAAAAATAACATTCATTTATGACAATAGTTACATTTACAAATTATCCAAACAAAAAGGATGTGAATAACCTGAAAAAATGAAATTTGTTAAGAAATGTAAGTAAAATTTTATCAATATTATGTCTCGACTTATAATTTATACATATGCATTACAGATCAGATTTACAAAGGCACAAAACATTTAGTAACAGGCAGAATATTGGTAAAATTGCATTTACTTTTCTTAAGACATTTCCGTTTGTTCATATTTGCTCAGGTTATTAACATTTTTTATAAAAGTATACTTTGGTAATGTAAACATTTTCATGTAATTTTACTTTTTTTACACCAAAAAAACAAAGAGAAAATTTGGGGTTGTCATTGTTTATTAGTTATCATGATAATATTTTACTGGTTCTGACCCACTTGAAATGTAATTGGACTGTATGTGTCTGTATGTGGAACCTGAATTAAAATGATTTTGACTTCATTGATTGTTAATTTCTTCAGTGTAATTTTTGCAGTTTTTCACAAATTCATCCCACGGGCCAGATTGGACCCTTTGGCGGGCTGGATTTGGCCCCCGGGCCGCATGTTTGACACCTGTGGTATAGAGTATAGAATAGGAATTATTGTTGCAAATGGTCTATTTGCTGTTTTATGGTGTTCTTTGCTCTGTGCAGTCAGTGAAGCTGGAGAAGGTGGGCGGAGCTACATGTTAGACGTGGCAGTGTGTCATGTGACTTCTCAGTTCTGTCAGTTCAGCGTATTGAGTGCCGTGGTCCGAATTCTGCACTCTGAATGTTGTCCCGGTGGCTGATTTATATCAATGTCGGATTTACCTACTGGTGCCCCCCCCTTTGAAAATCTTCATTTAAAAAAAAATAATTCAAAATTAAAAAATGCTATTTCACCTGGGAACTAAACCCAAGTCTTCTGCATTGCTCTCCAATACCATACCAAGTGAGCTGAATCTCTGCAGTTTCCGTGGCTGACTTATTTGCTATCTGATTGCCTCGGTACTTTTCAAGTTACCAGTGTAGACATGGTATAACGAGGGCGCTGATTGACTCTGTGGTAATAGACAAACCCATATTTGGTGCCACAGCGCTGTGTCAGGAGCCACTTCACTGAAACTAAGGCTAGACTATTTGATGTAAGATCCATCTGACTGAAGAAAAAATTATAGATGGAACACCAGATAGATTTTAAAGGTGTCAAATCCTACGTATGAGACCCAAAGGAGTCCTGGAGTCCACATAGGCTTCATCTGGGAGTGGAAGTCACACCACAATACAACTCCAGAGTTTCCATCTTCTACACTGTCAGCAGTTTTTCCAAAAAGAAATTTAGAACGCTGCCTGGGGTAAATGCAGTAAAAGATCTGCATTTTAAAATAAAAAAGTCTAGACATAGGTTCTACAAGCAATTTACATGTATAACACCTATTCTGTAAATACATTTCAGTACTTCCTCATGAAAATATAGCATTACACTACAGCTAATAGTCTTTTTCAACCACCTCTTTTAAAATGAATGCTCATAATTATCTATTTCATTCTATCTGTTGTTCGGTTTAAGGACTGACAGCATTAAGTTGGAATTTAGAAACATAGCGAGCCTTATTTATCATATTTAATAAGGTTTTAACTAGAGAAGACTATCTGGCCAATAGATAACAGCTGGTATGAGCAGAATTTGGCTCTGATAGTGGCCAAACAATAGGCCTCTCAATGTGAATTACAGACTTTTTTAAAGGGGAAAATACTTGTAACTATAATTTACAGATTTTTTACAGTTACTTTGGTTAATTCCATATATACTGATTTCTTCATTTAGGTATGTATTTCTTTGGCTTTAGTTTAACAGATACCTTGTCTCTAATAAAGTCAAAGCCAGGTAAATCTCAACAACTGATGACATTGAGCAATTATTTACCTATAATGGACTACTTATGGACAAACATTTGACTACAAAATGAATTCAGGTGTTCACTCGCTACAAGGGGATGACCAAACCACAAGGGCAAATGTCATAATATCATTTCATATTGTGAAACATATCATTGCAGTAAACATTTCTATTTTGTTATTAGGGTTGATTATGTTTCCATTGTCAAATAAAATACTCCAAAAATGATACAAACTTTGATTTTACTTAATTCTAGTCAACACTGAAAGCTTTTTGTTTTTATTTAAAATTGACATGAATATACAGTATCTTATCATGAAAATATTTTGTAATCAACAGAAAGGGGAAGTTCTGTTGTCCATATTATTATTATTATTATTATTATTATTATGGCCCATAAGTCCACTATGGGGTGACATGTCATCTGTAATTAGAAACAAACTGCTGTCTTTTCCTAACCCTGACAAAATCCTACAGGAGTTAAGTTATGAATTACACTTTCCGGTGGCAATGTCTTTAATTTTAGAAATCAAACCAACAAATGCTATGTGTCAACTGGGGAAAGGCAAAACACTGTCAAATTCTTTGATAAAAAAGTTGCTTTGAGATTATATATAGTTTTGCAGAAACATAAAATTGCAAATGGGTTGTTTGGACAGCCTGTACAATATGGAACTCCTTCTAGTAAATATGTGGACAACTGGACGTCATGTGGAGCATGACAGATTCAATCCAAGGTGCCCTGTCATAATATATTTTACAATATTTGACTATAGAGGGTCTGCACGTGACGTCAGCGCTAGCGAAAGTCATGGCGGTTCCGCCCACTGAGTGTCAGACAGAGGCAGATGAGTGACAGCGTTGGCTTCAGTCCTGTCTAAACTGAAGAACAATATTGAATCCAAAATGGGGCAGAGCTGTTGTGTTTGATTGTATTTCCAGGTTCTTAAAGCAGTGGGAGCTATCGTTTTACAGACACCCAAAGACAAAGAAAAGAGAAGGAGATGGATCCACAAACCCAGGAAACCAAACCTAGATCTGTGGATCCTGTTTGGTGTCAGCTAACATTCATTTCTGCTGTATTTTTGGGTCCAATCAGACCTGAAATGACCTGTTGTTTTGGCTAACGCTCCTTCTTAGTGCAGCTCTTGGTTTCATGATCAGATCTTTCCTGGTTTTTGTCTTCATTTTGTGATTGTGAACCTTGTGCTCCTACATGATTAGTAAACGAACTGAAACTGAGGCCAACCTAGTTTTACAAATACAGGGAACTGGAGAATAAAGCTACGACGGAGTATTAGGACCACAGAAGAAAAGAAAAACACTGGGCACTACCAGAAGAAAGTCAGAAAATATGGAGATAAAACCTGGAATTTTATGAGAATAAAGTCGAATACAAAAAGAATCACAATGTTATGAGAATAAAGTTGTAGTTATAAAAAAAAAAACCTCATAATTTAACAAAAATGTCATTTGTTTATGAGATTAAAGTCGTCATATTCTGACACTAAAGCCATAATATTATCAGAATAATGTGTTCATTTAAACCAGGTGGTGTAAATCTGCTAATTTCCCAGAATGCAGTGGTGCCCTGCTGGTCCACAGCAGTAGTATCTGTGTTGGATAAAGGACTGGATCTGAACTAGACTCAGTAAATCTGCTCAGTCCCAGTAGATCATGCATAGATTCACTGGGGTCAGTCCACGACCTACTGGAAATGACCTTTGGATCAGCTGGTTCTGGGCCCTAGTTTTGGACCCTTTGGATCAGCTGGTTCTGGACCCTAGTTTTGGACCCTTTGGATCAGCTGGTTCTGGACCCTAGTTTTGGACCCTTTGGATCAGCTGGTTCTGGGCCCTAGTTTTAGACCCTTTGGATCAGCTGGTTCTGGGCCCTAGTTTTGGACCCTTTGGATCAGCTGGTTCTGGGCCCTAGTTTTAGATCCTTTGGATCAGCTGGTTCTGGTCCTAGTTTTAAACCCTTTGGATCAGCTGGTTCTGGTCCTAGTTTTAGACCCTTTGGATCAGCTGGTTCTGGTCCTAGTTTTGGACCCTGGTTGTCAGTCCTGATGAAACCATGTATATTAGTTTCAGGTCCAAATAGCGCTGACCCCCTCCCCCCTGGATCAGGTCTGGATCCTCCATGTGTGTCCACATGTCAGTGTTCATGGACCACTTGTTCTTTGGTAGCTCGTACAGATCCATGTCCAGTCCAACTGTCCTTCATTTCATTTCAGATTTCCCATGGTCCTTTGCTCTGGCTGTGTTTACTGCTATACTCCGTCATGTTGAACAGGTTGGTTTAAGACACTCAGTCTGATTTAAGGGGGCGTGGCCTGGGGGGGAAGTGACGTATGTGCAGACCCTCTGTATCTACATAAGATGAGCATGCTAGCAACAGATTGGAAGAAAGACACTGACAGAGGTTTGTGGGTTCTTTCTTGGTTTAGAAAAGATGGGGGGTCATTCTTGGGTGTCAGACTGTTGGGCTTCATTACCTGACAACACAGGCTAAAGATGAAGAACAACTACCAGAGGGGAAGAAATAGAAGATCCCCCCCCCCACACTCAGCTGCTAAAAACAAGACTTTTTATAAAGAAGGGGGGGGGGGGGTGTCAATTCATGGCCTGCAGCAAAAAGAAAACCATCTGAGCAGATTACAGGACAGGCAGCGGCTGACAGGAGTTCCTACTTTTTAGAAAGAACATTCAAACAGCCTGACAAAAGCCTTTCTGGGGTTGGAAACAGTGAAACAGAAGCCCCTCCGTGTACTGCAGTGGGGACGGCTGAAGGCGTCAGAATTCTGATGATGGAAACTGGGTGCTGGAGTTGAAGCAGCTTGCCGTCAGCTGTCAGCCTCCCAGCTGACAACTGCAGCCCAGTGGCAAAAGACTCCAGATTCTCCAAAGCTTATGAGGAATCCAAGAACACAATGACTCATGGATTCCTTATTTGGGGATTTTTTTTTAGCAAAGATAACCTGAGAGGAGATGCATGAGATATGAGACATAAGTTCATGTTGTGAAAAAGAGGCATTTGGCCTGGAAATGAGTCACACTGAGCCAGACTTATCTAGACCTATCCACACATCAGATTAACTGGACATCTACGTCACAGTACTATGTGAAGGGTGGCGGAAACGGGCTGAAGTGAAGACGGCAGCCTCCGACAATATGTGGATACGTCACTTAAGATGAATACAAACGCACACAACAGAAACACAAGATCCCTCAAGATAATAATGTCATTTGTTGTGCACAGGCGACCATTCTTAGTAAGATCCATCTATTCATTGATTAATTCTATTCCAGTGTTTTTTTTCAAAGGCCAGTTTTTTAGTCGCAATCATAATGATAACACTGGGTTACAAAAAAATGTTCTTTGCAAGTTGTCTAGGTTTTTTCAACAGAATTAGGACCATTTTGCACCGCTAAATCCAAAAATGACATCTGTTTTTCTCAATCAGGTCAGGGTTTTTTGCTAATTTGATTTTGAAAAATTTGATCTTCTCACAAAATTGATTTCATTTTTGTGACTTTATCAGTTGATTTTTTCTATAGTTCTCACCCAAAATAGGTTTTAAGAGAAAAAAAAATCATTTTCTAACAGGATGTATTTACTATTTATTATGTATTCACCGCAGATGTAGCAGAATACGTCAGGCTTATTTTTGCAAGATCTTCTAGTCGAAGCCATTTATTCACCTGTAATATTAAAAAAAACATTAATCATAAATTGGCAAAAGTAAAATCTTCACAACTTGTTTATTGCAAGAAATATGAAAGAATTTTGTATCATATGATGTGAAAATGCCCATAAATGTAAACAAAAATGTTCAAAAGCCAATATGTAGCATAGTTCAGAAAGTTGACCTGATTGAGCAAAATTAATGTGAGTTTTGGATTCAGCACCAAAATGATCCTAAATCAGCTCAAAAAACTGAGACAATAAATTTGTTGTTGACCAGTGTAATTATATAATTTTACACCAAGACATTTTTATGTATTGTGATCATTTTCCTTGGAGATCAGCAATATAATCATGATTATCATAACTACAAAGTACTTTTTTTGTTTTTGGGACAGAGACAGGCCAGTTAATCAGCACCAAGGTTCTAATAGTTTTGGATTTTTCATTCTAGTTTAGTTTTATTTAGTTTTGACTTTTTTTTTTTTCCTCTAATTCAGTTAGTTTTAGTTCGTTTTTAAAGCAGGTTTGCTAGTTTTTATTAGTTTTCATTATTTTCTAAATGCTTAATTTTAGTATTCCTCTTAGTTTTGTCATATCTTTTCTATTCTTCAATTTCGTATCAATCTGACATTGACAAAGACAAAAACAAAGGGAATTTTATCCATAATTTTTTTATGTTTTAGTTAGTTTTGTAAACACACAATAAAGTTTCAGTTAGTTATTGTTTCTTTTTCTTTTAATTATAGTTTTTATTTATTTCAGTTAACAAAAATGTTTTTACAATTCTAGTTTTCATCATTTCGTTAGTTTTCGTTAACGATAATAACCTTGATCAGCACTGATAGTACACATCACAAACGATTATTTACAGCTCAAAACTGGAATTAGTACATTTTAACTAAATGTACTTTTTTTTTTTTTTGCATTTTCTGATGTAGAAAAAGATGTCCATTTTCAATGTTCTGTCTGTAGCTTTGTGAGATTTTCTGTATTATTTGTCATGTTCTGACCATAAAGAAGCATTTTGTCTTTATTACATCATTCTACAGTTGCTCTTATTTATTTATCATTTATTCTAGTGACTTTAAAAAAAAAAAGAAAATCAATAAAATAAGCAAAAAAAAACAGACACTAGTGAGATTAGCATTGTTTCATCTTTTTTTTTTGTCTCATTTCCTCATTTCAACATTTTTTACATTAGACTTAAACTTTAACTCTGCCAAAAAAAAAAAAAAAAAAATCACTGTTAACAATGGAAACAAAAAATGATTTGACATTCATGATGAGAACTATTGATTTCACCTGACAGGAACATTTTTAGTATGTAAACATTTTTGGCTTTATTTGCCAGACTTATCTTCTAGTGTCATTTTCTTATTCATGGTTTTAAAGACAAAAAATAAAATAAAAATCAGAACAAGAAAAATAAATGGATAATATTACAAATGAGACAAAGACGTTGAAAGACATCAGACATAAAAGGCTAGTGCCTGAAGCCCTGAATGACTGTTAGTGGCTTCGGTCATTCCCATGTCCACTATGAGAAAATGCTAAACAAATTCTACATTTGAATAATTCTTTACAAAGATTTCAAAGGCAAATATAGAAATGGAATTTATTCTGTCTGTGGAATTTTTAAGACCTTTGCAGGCCAAATTTAAGGATTAATAATCAATTTTAAGGACAATTAAGGTCTTAATTTGGGACAATTTAAGACTTTTTAAGGCTCTGATTTTAAGTTGAAAATGAAAATAAAACAAACCCTAAAGACAAAAGAAAAATGTACGTCACATTATTGATGTTTATTGTGATCAAGGTTCTAATAGTTTTGGATTTTTCATTCTAGTTTAGTTTTATTTAGTTTTGACTTTTTTTCTCTATTTTTTTCTCTTGTTAGTTTTAATTCGTTGTTAGAGCAGGTTTGATAGTTTTCATTAGTTTTCATTTTTTTCCAAATGCTTAGTTTTAGTTTAGTCGTCTCTTTTCTCTTCTTCTCTCCCAGACAGGACTCTGCTGCTTTCTCCCAACTTTAGTCTCCATGTTTCCAGGTAGAGTGGGGACCAGAAGACGACTGGAAACCACAAGTGAACACAAGTGACGGACCCTTAAATATCATGTGGTGCCAGCGCATTAAATTGCTAGAGTGAAATAAATCGATTTCGTGTCAATCTGACATTGACAAAGACGAAAACAAAGGGAATTTTATCCAGAATTTTATCTGTTTTAATTTAGTTTTATAAGCACACAATACAGTTTCAGTTAGTTACCATTTTTTTCTTTTAATTATAGTTTTTATTTATTTCAGTTAACGAAAATGTTTTTTCAATTCTAGTTTTCGTCATGTCATTAGTTTTCGTTAACGATACTAACCTGGATTACGATAACAATTATGGTTTTATCTTTCACTGTCTGCTGTAAATAACAGCCTATTTACTATCTCTATGCTGCCACAGCACAACGAAACCCAGTTTCATCAATTTGACTTAATTCTAACTTTTAATAACACCAAATTGGCCTTTAATATCTCATTTCTATTTCTTATCTCTACCATCACCCTCCACCCCCTACACCCACACAGTCCATGCAGGTGTTTGATGTGCAACACCCACAGATGGCTAATGACAAGAATACAATTATCAGTGAAATATCTGCAAAATGGCAGAAAGTCTGGCTCAGTGGAGTCTTCCAGGAGCTGACTGCCAATCACCCAAGCACTTCCACTGGGTTCACCTAAAGGCAGCAGCAGATCTGCGCAGGGATTCGATGTCAAATAACATATGAATAAATAATACTGTAGGCACTGTGGGACAGCGAGTGCACATGCTGTGTTTTGTCTTTCCATTGCATGCTTGTACAGAAATGTGTCAGGCATTACTGAATGCACTGGAGCACCCTTACATTCACAAATGAAAATATCATGAGACTGCATGAGATGCAGAGATGGATATAGGGGCACATATTTCATGCAAATGTAGCACATAATGAAATGCAGTTTTGTGACATTTAAATTATATACCATATGCCACAAATGTGCACTCACAGATTAAAAGACAAAATGTACAAAATAACGTGTATTTAAGCTCTACTTCAATAAGCCTGATGGAAGCTGGGCAGCCTGTGGTTACTACATGCACATTTTATCATCTGAACAGATTAAGGAAAACAAGATAAACCAGAAAACCTCTTCTATGGGCGCTGTCTGCTTATATTGAAATTTATAAATTGAAATTAGAGATGTAACGATTACCGGTATAACGATAGACCACGGTAAAATTCCCGACGGTTAGTATTACCGTTTAAATTCTAATTATCACGATAACCGTGTTTGATTGGAAAATGGTCAAACAATGGCTATAAGGCGCTACCTTTAATGCACACTAGTAAGTTTGATGTATGCATGTGGATATGGATTTTGGATTTGTTTAATTTGTATTGACTATTATGTAAACTGTTTACTGTAATAGCTGTAATGGCAACATATCTGATGCACTGTAAAAAAAAAAAAAAAAAAAAAAAGGAAAAAAAAACAGTATTATTCCGGCAGCAGGGGTGCTGAAAAAATACTGTAAAATAACAGAAAATAGTCCTCTCATAAAAATACAGTAATTTTCCATAATTAAAATACAGTTTTTTGCCCTAACTTTACATGAGATTTTGCATATTTTTTTTTTGACTTTTTAATGTTTAATAAAGAATATTTACATGTATTAAAACAATCAAATGACCTATAAATAAATAAATAAATAAATTTAAGTGAGACTAACTTGTATAATCCACTGATAAAAACTGTATTTGGACAGTTTATCAGTGCTTATACATGTTAAACATTCACAAAAATACATTTATTCAACATTTTTGTTGTGAAACCTCCCATAATTACACAACATATTTGTTAATTAACAAACAAGTCTGGTTAAACTTACAGAACAAATACTTCATAAACGGTTAACTGTCAGAAATTTTATCTCGTTTCATTATTATTATTATTATTTTTTTTTACAGTATTAAACATTAAATTAACAGTTTAATCTCATAAATAGAAAATAAATATTTGTGAAATTATGATACATTTGTAAATGTATTTTAACTGTATTTTTCTGTGAAAAAAGAAAAAATGTATTTTAAAAAATTTTAATTTTATGGTTATTCACAGTTACAGTTTTTTCATGTTATTTTACATTTGACATGTAAAATCACAGTCTGTTTTTGTAATTTCATTAATATTTTTCTGTATCTTAAAAATACAGGAAAAATCTGTAAAATACACTGTGAAAATTCTGTTAAATTACACATTTTTTTACAGTGTAGAAGCAGATGTTTGAAGAAAGGGGGAGATATTAGAAGTTGTCTTCATCCTGCTCCTTACCAATCATTGAGATTGGAATGAATAAAGAAATGAAAATGTTAATATTTGAATGTTTCTGCCAGCAGAAAGTACATCGTGCCTCTTGTTTTATTTGTTTTGGGGTTTTGTTGTTTCTGTTGTTTTTTTTTCCAAAATAGAAATTGGTTAAATTATTTCAGTGTGCGTATAAGTAATTTTTGAATATTTCGAGCACAATTTCAACAATACCGTGATAATAATGATAACCGTGACAATTTCTGTCACAATAACCGTGATATGAAATTTTCACATCGTTACATCCCTAATTGAAATATATCCAGCAAAAAAAACAGTCTCACAGTATCCTTTTCTGTTGAATGGAGTGTCTTCTAAATGCCATCCTAAACTGGGACATACTGGTGCCAGTTAACACACCAGTACAATGAACACTGTGATGTGAGGTCATGCTACCTGCCATGCATCATGACTATCAGGGTCAAGGACAGGAAGAAACCAGTGCTGAACTGGTCCTCTGTGTAGATGCAGATGTGTACCCACAAGAACACCTCAGAGTTTTTGAGGAAGTTCCTGAGAGAAAAAAAACCTTCACACATGACAAGCTATCATGAACATATCAGCAGGAGTCAGTCAGGGAAAATATTTCAGCCATTTTCACCAAAGTGAAACGCATGCAGGACTTACCCAAAAACACAGGGCTCCCAGATGTAGAAATGTGAAAAACTTAGTTACATCTGTGGGTGCAGACTGAATCTGCTTGGCATTGGGGGCACTTGGGAGGAGGGCTGAGGTTCCAGGTTGACTTTTTTGTTCTGGGGACCAAAGGTAGAATCAGTTTGTGCAGACCTGAGAGGGTTCCCAGTAATAGGCTAGTGTTGTCCTCTGGAAAAGACAGATGTGTGTTTTACTCATTTTAGGCCAATCTGTGGTACTGGACATGTGCAGAACCTAGGCCAGTGGTTTTCAACCTTGAGGTCGGGACCCCACATGGGGTCGCCTGGAATTCAAATGGGGTCGCCTGAAATTTCTAGTAACTGATAAAAATAAAAACAAAAACTTACAAATAAAAAATATATGGTGAGTTGACAGAGACAATCCCAATCCATAACAGACATGACAAACTGAGTGTGAAACTGCAGCACTGTGGTTCTGTTTGTGTCAGATGTTCACTGTGGTCAGTTTCAGATGCTGCAGCTCTTTCATAATTCATAGTTTCAGTTCTTGTTTGTTCAGTATTAATTGTCCTCCTTGTAAATCACAGCTGGACTGACTGGACAGATCCTGACCAAGGAAAATAAAATTCTCCCTTTGTGCAGTAATCTGCACCTGGATTTACTGCCTCTGTCCACAATAATAGACATTATATAGACTAAATGTCCTCTAAAATTAATGTTTATTTGCAACATAGTATAGAAAACTATTACAGGATCAAAAACTAATTAATTTTAGCCAAAAAAAAAAAAAAAAAAAAAATATATATATATATATATATATATATATATATATATATATATATATATATATATATATATATATATATATATATTTATTTATTTTTGTTTTTTGTTTGTTTTGTTTTGAATGTCTGGGGTTGACACATATTTGTGATGTTAACCCTTTCATGCATGAATTTTGAGAACCTTAGTCAAGATTTTTTTCCTGAGTGTTTTTATTCCTATATAGGCATAAAAAAAACAATGTAATTTAATTTTTTTATGAAGCTATTTTTAATGAAGTTACAAAAATGTCCACTCACCTGGACACCATGCGTTTGCTATTTCAAGCAAAGATTAAAACCAATCATCAAAAAGTAATATACTGTTTGAAAACTATGAAATAAAAACATTTTTCAAGCAGCTCACTTTTTTATCATACTCTAATATTAGTTATTACTCACTCCATGGAGGTAATATGTAAAAAAGCCCAACTTTTTGATTAGGAAAGTAGTTAACCCTTTCATGCATAGTGGTCACTCCGGTGGACAGCTGTTCAAAGGTGTTCTCTTATGGATGTTGTTGTTTTAGTTCCATATCAGCCAACACATTGGACGCTTATGCATCATCCCATACACTGTAATTCATACCATTACAGTAAATGTGCTGTTCTAGACAAACCTGATCTGCACTTACATGTCTGAGTGTAAAAAACGGGTAAATTTTATCAGATTGTAAAGTCGTTTTTTTTTTTTTTTTGCATATTATCTCCATGCAGGTATGTTAAAATGTGAGAAAACATCAGATTAGCAGCATTAAACATGTTTTTATTTCCTAATTTTGACGCAGTATATCAGTAAATACATGTTTCTTTGCATCTGATATTAAACACATGGTGTCCAGCTGAGTGGACATTTTTGGAACTTCATGAAAATTAGGTTCATAAAAATTTTACATTTTTTTCATGCCTAAAGAGGAATAGAAACACTCAGGGAAAAAAACCCTCTTGATTAAGGTTCTCATAATTCATGCATGAAAGGGTTAATTACAGTCTTAACAATTAGCAATTGATTTACACTAAAACATGTTAGTGCAGATCAGGTTAAGGCTGTAAGAAAATATCGGTTCTGCAATATATCACAATATTTGCTGCTGCTACAATCTGGCATATTTACAGCTGCAATTGTTGTAGATGTTGATTAATATGCACTGTCCCTATTTAAAAAATAAATAAATAAAAAATAATAAAAAAATAAAATTTCATTTCACAATTCTGTATTGATATTAAAAAGTACTGTATCGATATTTTTAGGTATTTATTCAAATGCAGATATTGTGGAGGTTCATTTTTTTGTATTTCTGTTTTGTTAATATTTTATTTATTATTATTTAACACTCTTTTATTCAATAATGTTCGTTCCTTTGTTGGGATTGAACGCAAATCCTGTTCTGATGTTAGTTGTGAACTAATAGAATCTAAACATTTGAACAGGATCTGAAACTGGAATGTCTGTAAAACAGAATTTCAGTTTGAACACTGTTAAATTTTGTGATATAACATTAGATCCTGTTGGGATAAAAAAAAAAAAAAAAGTGTTTAGTATTTGTGCAGATTTCTGCTGTAATTCAATTCTTCAAGGAAATAATCCTAAAAAAAAAAGAAACAAAAAAATTGCCTTTTTAACAGCATCATGATATATCGTATTGTGATTTGTATCGTATCACCAGATTCTTGCCAATACACAGGTGTAATCAGGTTTATCAAGAACAGCAAAGTTACGTAGTGATGGTGTGAATGTCAGTGTATGGGATGGTGTGTACGTATCCTCTGTGTTGGCTGATCTGGAGCTGAAACAACAGAAACATGAATATACCAGAGAACAGCTGGACAACAACTGACCACTGGAGTGACCAGTATGCATGAAAGGGTTAAAATGGGATCATGAGCCAAAACAGGTTGGGAACCACTGACCCAGGCTGTGTGTGTGTGTGTGTGTGTGTGTGTGTGTGTGTGTGTGTGTGTGTGTGTGTGTGTGTGTGTGTGTGTGTGTGGGTGTGTGTCCATGCCTGTTCTCAGGTGTGGAGGCTGTTTTCAGGTGCAGCTGTCAGTCATCACTGAAGCCTGTGTCTTGTGTCAGTTTCAGCTGTGCAGTGCAGCTCAGCTCCTCTCTGCTTCTTCTCCTCCCTCTCTTCTTCTCTTTCTTCTCCCTGTCCACCAGTAACTCTATCGCAGTCCAGGAACGCAGATGTGATCCCAGTGTAGCTTCCACGGTAATAAACACGCTCTCCTGTGCAGATGGCTTTTGTCATCTTAATTGTTTGCTTTGGGCACATGTGACTCCAACAGCCTCTGCGTCGCTTCTCTTATTCTCCTGAGGAACACCAACTCTGATCTAAACCAACCACGGCGACAATCAGTCCATCCTCTGTCACTGATTATATTGAAGTGATACCATTCACTCTGACACTAACGACACAATAATGATGCGTTCAGGTTCCCAGCCAGCCCGCTGCACCTTCATCAATGCAGATGAATGAGATGAAGGTGATGCCAGTGGGCTTTGGCAGCACTAGGCACCACGCAGACCCACTGCACAGTGTGCGCACCCGAGCCCCGAACGCATCCAAATCAGCATCCCAGAGGCGGACGCAGAAGGGTCCTGAGCTGAAGGCAGCCTCAGAACAGGGGCTTCACAGCCGTCCTCTGCTTCTGCCTCAGGGCTCTGAAGCTGAAGAGCGGCTGTGCTCACCCTGAAGAAGCACGACGGCCACGAAGAAAAGAGAAAACAGCACAGGCAGACAATCCGCTTCTGAACTGACCCGGGCTCCGTCCGTCCGTCTGTTCGCTCCTCCTGATTCTCATTCAACCACAGCGCGTGGAAAATAAAACAAAACCAAATAAAGACGGTGCTCGGGAAACGGAGAAGTCTGTCCCTGAGGGCGGAGATAGTGCGGAAGATAGACAGGACTGAACCACCGCCTCCAAAGCCTCCACTGGGCTGCACCGGCTCTGCACCGGCTCTGCACCGGCTCTGCACCGGCTCTGGACTGGGGAGAACACCCCAAAGGAACGGCCCGACGCCCGCCCTGTGTGTGCGCCCGGAGGAGAGGAGGAGGAGGAGGAGGAGAGGAGGAGGAGGAGGAGTAAAGAGGCTGGAGAAGAGTACCAGCAACAACAAAAAAAAAAAAAACAAAAAAAAAACCCAGCATGTCAGAGTGGGCTCCACTGGGTCACAGTAGGTTAAAGGTTGGTCCACTTCTACCCTTTCATACATGAATTATGAGAACCTGAATCAAAAGGTTTTTATTCCTCTTTAGCCACACTGTAAAAAAAATCCTGTTGTTTTTACAGAACAAAAATGGCAGCTGTGGTTTCCAGAACAATACTGTAAAAAACACATCTGTAAACATATTTATGGAGTAGCATGTAGATTGAACATTTTAAACATGTAGATTGAACATTTTAAACATGTAGATTGAACATTTTAAACATGTAGATTGAACATTTTAAACAGGTAGACTGAACATTTTAAACAGGTAGATTGAACATTTTAAACATGTAGATTGAACATTTTAAACAAGTAGATTGAACATTTTAAACAAGTACATTGAACATTTTAAACATGTAGATTGAACATTTTAAACATGTAGATTGAACATTTTAAACATGTAGATTGAACATTTTAAACAGGTAGATTGAACATTTTAAACATGTAGATTGAACATTTTAAACATGTAGATTTAACATTTTAAACATGTAGATTTAACATTTTAAACATGTAGATTTAACATTTTAAACAGGTAGATTGAACATTTTAAACATGTAGATTGAACATTTTAAACAGGTAGATTGAACATTTTAAACAGGTAGATTGAACATTTTAAACATGTAGATTGAACATTTTAAACATGTAGATTTAACATTTTAAACAGGTAGATTGAACATTTTAAACAGGTAGACTGAACATTTTAAACATGTAGATTGAACATTTTAAACAGGTAGATTGAACATTTTAAACATGTAGATTGAACATTTTAAACAGGTAGATTGAACATTTTAAACAGGTAGACTGAACATTTTAAACATGTAGATTGAACATTTTAAACAGGTAGATTGAACATTTTAAACATGTAGATTGAACATTTTAAACAGGTAGATTGAACATTTTAAACAGGTAGATTGAACATTTTAAACATGTAGATTGAACATTTTAAACAGGTAGACTGAACATTTTAAACATGTAGATTGAACATTTTAAACAGGTAGATTGAACATTTTAAACAGGTAGATTGAACATTTTAAACAGGTAGATTGAACATTTTAAACATGTAGATTGAACATTTTAAACAGGTAGATTGAACAGTGGATTTAAATGGTAAATGTTCTGCACTTCTTTAGCTCATTTTCTCCTCCTTCATGGTGTCCACAGCTCTTTCCAAATCCACCAGGTCCAACTGTGACCAGTTTAGGGTTCAATGTCTTCCATGGACACTTTGACATATGGACAGGCAGAGCCAGGATTGGAACCACCAACCCTTTGGTTATTAGACAAATTGCTCTACCAACTCTACCAACCCATTCTTTTACAAATTTAAAATGGTACATTATTAAATGTTTACTTTTTTATAACTTATATATATATATATATATATATATATATATATATATATATATATATATATATATATATATATATATAAGCAAATATGTCATTATTTCAACATTATGGTCTTTGCAATTTAAACAGCACCACATTGTTTTTCAATGTACAGTTTTATTTTCTAAAAACAATAGAAATCCATCATTTCTACATACAAATCTGGTTTTGTTCACATACTCTTCTTGTAAAAACTACAGCTATATGTGATTCAATTGTTAACACAAAAATCTTTTCAAATAAATAACTTTTCTTTGTATTGTCACTTACAGTTTTTTTATGTTGCAATTTTACAACTTTTTGGTGTTAATTCTGCAGTCATTTTTTACAGTGCATTAGAAAAAACAATGCGATTGAAAAAAATTTTGTGAAGCTATTCGTTTTTCGTTTTTTTTTTTTTTTACATCGTTTTGATGTTGAATATTTTCTCCCTATAGGCAATAGCTACTTTGAATGTCCTACATTAATGTTTTTAAAATGGTCTGTTATTTGCTGAAGAGTCCTGACCATAAATAATCATTTAAATCAAAATGTGTTTAAATGATTTAAATTAATCAAAATAAAGAAAAAACAAAGAAAACAAGAAAATTGCCAGAAAAAAGCATCATAAAATCTGACACTTTCTTCACCTTTCACCCAGTGATAAAATCAGTCTTTAAACTGGAGAGAGAGAAGGACTTGACATATATCCTCAAAATTATCAGAATCAGCCTTTTTGGCCATTACCCATAGAGTCCTAGGGCTTACACTTCTCAATAGTAAAATAAGACTTTGCTCTCAAAACCTGCTATAATCTATATTTATGGTAACTCCTTTCTGTCAGAGTCAGAGCACAATGTCTTTGAAGTTAAAGGAACTAATATTTCATTCAGTCAAGATGAAGACATTGGTTCAAGTTTTACCTCGGGCAAGCAGGAATAAACTGGAGTTAAGTCCTGAATTTGTGATGAAACAGCTGCAGGCTGACTTTACCCAAGCTGAGGTTAAGGATCCATAATGATTCAACTGTTAGTGAGGTGTCACTTGTCAGAGTAAAATACATAACAGTTATATGGCATGTGTTTTTTACTTTCCTAATTCAAATAGAAAGCAGTAGTTTATAAATGTTGATCTCAACAAAGCCATATGAATGCACACTACAGGCGTCAAGATGTAATGACAAAAATGAAATAAAACATGTCACAGAATGAGAAAGATGTAAAATACAAAAAGTACATAAAAGACACAAGAATAAAATGACAAAGATAGTGTTTGGTCAGGGGAAGAGTCAGTCATATTTGTGTACGCTGTGTACTTGTTTTTTACATGAATTCATGGTGGGTCTCAAGCTGAAAAAGTCTGATAACCACAGATGTACAGTAATGCAACGTAAATTATTTAAACAATAAAAACCCTTTAACAAAGTTTGGAACAAACTGAACTATATGGTGATAGTTAAAGCAGCGTATGACTTTAATCACAAATTCTTATTCAAATTTGTAAACCCCATGTGATATCATGAATCCATTAGTCTTTTGGTGCTTATGTGCCTAAATCGCTTCCCTCACGGTGAACAACTTTGAAATGACTCCATCATAAACACAGTCCGCTTAACAAACCGAAACGGCACTTGGGCCTTTTTGTAAATTTGGTCGCAAAGTGCATTGTGGGAATGGGAATTCCACACAACAGCAATTTTGCTGTGTCTTTGTGAGTGCTGAACCCAAATGTCACCTTTACCTCTATCCACCGACTAGACTCATTCTTTAAAACAACCCTGGTGGAATGTATAATTTTACATTGTAGTGATCTGGCTCATTTTCCGAATCTGTGAGAAACTGCTTTCGCTTGCTCGCCATTCCCACAATGCTCTTTGTGGTAAAATTTCCGAAATGGCCCGAGTAACATTTGGTTTGTTATGTTAACAAGCAGACTGTGTTTATGATGGAGTCATCTTCGACGTTGTTCACCATGAGGGAAGTGATTCAGGTGCACAAACCCAGAAAGACTAATGGATCAGTGGTAACAGGCTATCACTCGGGTTTCACAAATCAGAAAAAAAAATTGTGATGAAAGTCATACGCTGCTTTAAGGAGATGGACATGTGTGTCAAAAAACAATTCATGCTGAGTTTACATGAAAAAAATATAAAAACATGTCAGAAATACATTTCAGACATGGTGTCTAATTTAGTTGCATTAAGCTGCTATTCTTCAAAGTTGCTGTCTTTGTGCAGAATCCTCTGCAGCTATGTTTCTACCAAACCCAAGGTAACATCCTCAAATATCCCCAGTGCATATTCAGCAGTCTAAAGATACTTAGCTTACTGTCATAAAGAAGGAAATGAAATAGATAACATTAATATTTAACATCCCGTAATCAGATATTTTTTTACTCCTTTTTTTTCCCTAATAATAATAAAATACATTTACTGAAACTGTGCCCTGGTATTGGATGAAGGCAGGGTACGCCTTGTACGTGTCATCAGTTCATTACAGGTCTGACATACAAATGAACAACCATTCACCCTCACATCAGTTAACATGTTTGTGCATGTCTTTGGATGTGGGAGGAAGCCAGAGAACCCAGTTTGAACCCAGGACCTTTTTGCAACAGTGCTAACCACTCCACCACTGTGTGGCCTGCTCTGAATGAGCACAAAGTTATTCATAGAAATTTATGAAATTAACACAAAAGAAAAGTATTAGTTCCTGCCACTGGTGAAATGACATCTCATAAGCAAAAAGGCACAAACAAAACCTCACATGTTCTAAAGCTATTTGATCATTCTTTTGTTCGGACTTTTTGTGTTCATTGATTGGAAGCTCCAAAGACAAGTTCAGGATGCACTTGGTCTCAGTTTAAGAATTTATTCTGATCACATGTGAAATATAAAAGCCAGCGCTGGTCTCTTTGAACAAGAGCTCCAGCAGGAACTCCAGTCAAAGAAGCCCAAATACCGGGTGTGGTTGACAATTATCTTCTTGGGTGACTCCATCCTGAACAATGGGTTGCACTTCGCAATGTCATCTGACTCCGTCTTTTGATTGGACCTCACCTGTTTACATGACTTGCCAACCGTCAGTTCATGTCTTGTTGCTGGGATGTGCTACGCAAAGTGTCATGACTGACTGTTGTTTTAGACGTGGATCTATTGGAATGTGAGGTCCTAGCTTCTGTAGACACAACATCTTCTTCAGTGAGCAGAACTGAGCCTGAATCTGATCAGTACTGGAGTCCATGAGTTTACTGGGAGACAAGCTTAATCTGTAGACAAATACGTGACATTTTAGAGCAGTTCAGAGCAATACTGTAACTATTCTATAATTATTCTTCACTTTAAACGGCTGCTAAAGGGGAGTTGAGATTAGGATTAGAGAAGGATTATTACAGCGACCAATAACAAACTCGATAAATTGACACACTCCATCAGTGAAACTTCATACAGTTACACAATGACTTTTTGGCATTAAACCAACATTTGAAATAGTGGGTGAATCATTTGGCTCCAGTCTTTAACTCTGGTGTTTTCTTCTGAAGCCTTGGGGTTCTGGGCAGAATCTTAGCTGTTCCTAGGGCTGCACTCATTTGGACACAGATCTCTGATGTTGTTCCTGGTATCTGCTGGAGCCATCCTCTCAGCTTGGGGGTCACTGCCCCTAGTGCCCCGATCACTACTGGTACCACTGTTACCTTCACACCCCACATTTTCTCTACCTCCTCTTTAAGCCCTTGGAATTTTTCGAGCTTCTCGTGTTCTTTCTTCCTGATGTTGCTATCACTTGGGATTGCTACATCTATCACTACCACTGACTTGTGATGTTTATCCACCTGATTGACCATCACCATTTTGTCGGTCTGAATGTGGAAGTCCCACAGGATCTTGGCTTGTTTGTTCCCGATCGCCTTTGGGGTGTCTCCCATCTTGACCCTGGGACCTCCAGTCCATACTCAGTACAGATGTTCCTGTACACTATGCCCACTACCTGGTTATGCCGTTCCATGTATGCCTTGCCTGCCAGCTTCTTACACCTGCTGTGATGTGTTGGACTGTCTGAGGGGCTTCAGACGGTCCAACAGTTATAAATACCTGGGGATCTCGTAGGCAAATGGTAATCATGAGGAGGCAGCTTGGGGGTCAGCCCCAGCCAAATACCTACAGAGGGTAAAACAGGTCCTGAAAAGTCAGCTGAATGGCAAAAATAAGATCCAGGCCATTAACACCTATGTCCTACCAGTGATCAGATACCCTGATGGCATAATATCCTGGCCACTGTAAGAGATACAAGCCCCTGGTATCAAGACAAGAAAGCTCCTTACCATGCATGGCGGATTTCACCCCAAGTCCAGCGTCCTGAGGCTGTACACAAAGTGAAAGGAGGGGGGCTGAGGACTAGTAAGTGTCAGAACTACTGTCCAGGAGGAAACAGCAAACCTCCAGGAATATGTCAAGAAAATGGGCCCCGACAACCAACTGATAAGTGAATGCCTCAGGCAACAAAAGCCCAGTAAGGAGGAGGAGCCTGAGGGGCTACCATGGAAGGACAAGCCCCTGCATGGCATGGACCACCAGCAAATGGAGGAAGTGGCTGATATCGAGAAAACATACCAGTGGCTGGAAAAAGCTGGACTGAAAGACAGCACAGAGGCATTACTGATGGACCAGAACAGGCCATGAACACCAGAGCAGTAGAGGCCAAGGTGTACCAAGACCCTAGGTGTAGGCTGTGTACAGAAGCCCCTGAGACAGTCCAGTCCATCACAGCAGGTGTAAGATGCTGGCAGGCAAGGCATACATGGAACGGCATAACCAGGTAGAGGACATAGTGCACAGGAACATCTGTACTGAGTATGGACTGGAGGTCCCAGGGTCCAGAGACACCCCTGAAGGTAACAGAGAACAAACGAGCCAAGATCCTGTGGGACTTCCAGATCCAGACCAACAAGACGGTGATGACCAATCAGCCTGACATAGTGGAGGTGGATAAACATCAGAAGACAGTGGTAGTGATAGATGGAGCAATCCCAAGTGATAGCAACATCAGAAAGAAAGAACACCACAAGCTAGAGAAATACCAAGGGCTGAAAGAGGAGAGAGAAAATGTGCTGTGTGAAGGCACCAGTGGTACCAGTAGTGATGGGGGAGCACTAGGGGCAGTGACCCCCAAGCTGAGAGGATGGCTCCAGCAGATACCAGGAACAACATCAGAGATCTGAGTCCAAAAGAGTGCAATTCTAGGAACAACTAAGATCCTGCACAGAACCCTCAGACTCCCAGACCTCTGGTAGAGGACCCGAGTCTGAAAGAGACACCACCCAGATGGGCCAGAAGAAGATTTTACATACATATATATATATATATATATATATATATATATATATTTTTTTTTTTTTTTTTTAATATATTTATATATTTATATATGTGTGTGTGTGTATGTGTGCAAGCGTGCATGCGTGTGTGTGATGGAAAAACATGTGGAGGCATTTGCAATTTTTCAGGTTCAGAGGATTTGATATTTTAAATACCTGCGATGTAAACATGTTACATAAATGTGGATTACTGTGTGTTAAATACTGAATGTGTCATAGTTCGTTTTGTGGGCATTAAATAATGCAAGTGTTACGTAAATGCTTGCTAAAGAAAGTGAAACCTGTTTAAGAGATGGCTTTATGCCTCAATCACACACCAAAATGAGGTCAATTTTGGTTCTAAATGGTTGAGGCATGAGTAGTGACGAAAGGAGTAATCCTCTGAATGAATCATTCTAATTTTGAAAGCAGATTCACTGTTGTTGTAACCATCATGTCTGAAATGAGATGTCCTTAAATAAATGCATTCTTCCACAGTGATAGATCTTGTTCCACAGAGTTTTCAGTAATCGTTTCACCAAGACCGGAGATATAAACAACTGCAAATATGAACGTCATATTTAGGAAGAAGACCAAGACTGGATCAAACTGAGAGTGGTAGGATGTCAAACACTAAGTTGGGATACATCCTGTGCACAAGCAGCTTTGAAAATATAGAAACTGGAAATGACACATCCACACTCTTTCACTCTCAACCCTCACTCAGTCACTCAGAAGCACGCACACACACATACACTTACAGAAACACACATATCTCCATGGAAACTGATAAAAGAATAGGTGGTTTGCAAAAAGAACGAGACTGACAAAGCACATACAACAAATGAGCTGGTCAGTGAGAAACAGGTCTCAGAACAAAAAAGGCTGTCAGCATCAATATAACAAGGCTTCAACACAACATGAAACATGAAATCACTGCAGTTTTGGACGCTACTCGACAACATTTTAGCAGGAGCAATCATTACATGTTCTCCACTGATACTCACAATGGCTCAAATTGAACTTTGCGTCTGCTTTTCTGGTTTAATTACAGCGTATAGAGTTGATCTGGGTTTGTTCACTGCTCAGTGCTATTTTAGTTTTTTTTTATTTATTTTTTTGAGTAAACATGAAGGAATGAAAGTTCCACGGATGTTGCAGATTGCAGAACAGAGAGGGTGGGCAACAGTAGAGGGGAAGGAGTACAGCACAGAGTACAGCACAGTACACCACCTACACTCGTCTCCATGGCAACTACCACACTAGAACGAGTGATAATGCAGTTCCCTCTCTTCCTATTCTGAAAACTGTTCAATTGGTACCATATGCGCTGTGGAATATGTGGGAGACAAAGGTTTCAGTATTTCTTGTTGCAGATGACATGAGATGTTTTAAACTGTAATTTTCCTGAAAAAACTACTGTCTAAATATGTGAATGCATTACATCCATCTATCCTCAGGACACATTAGTTCAGCCTGACACTGAATTCATCATCGTTGCTTTGAGGGATAACTTGTTATTTTTGAATAATGCATTCATATTTTTCTTTGCCAAAGAAAGTGGAACATTGTGTGTGAGTGGTTGAAGTTGATGGAATTGAAAAACTGTGATAAAAGAAATTCACTTTTCCTATTTGAGTACATGCTGTTGGTGTGAATGCGAAGTGACACGAAAGCAAATCCAGACCATCATCTTCTTTGAAATATTTGCTGATAACTTTAGACACACTAGTGCAGTGAGTGGCTGCAGTTTGCCTTGTAGCATCACTCTGTAAAAATATCACTGTGCAGATGACAATGTGCATATTGTCAGGGTTTTGCCATGAAACTGTGCTGAGATTATCTGAGAAAGTGTGTCTTTGCTACACCCACAGAACCCTTTTTTCTTTCCATAGGCCTTTTCATCCTGTTGTGGACTCTTTGTCTGCTTTTTCTTGCTGTTTACGTGCCAAAGCAGCACAGTCACACTTATTACATAATCACCATATTGCAAATACTTGAATACATTTTGATTATTTTACATAATGGTCATAATCATCTCCACTCACCTGGATAAAAGAGCTTGGTGAAATAGAAATAAAAATAAAACACAAATATGACTTGTGTGTGTGTGTGTGTGTGTATGTGTGTGTGTGTGTGTGTGTGTGAAGGTTCTAATACTTTTGGATTTTTCATTATAGTTTAGTTTTATTTAGTTTTGACCCTTTTTTTTCTCTAATTCAGTTAGTTTTAATTCGTTTTTAGAGCAGGTTTACTAGTTTTTATTAGTTTTCTTTTTTTTTTCTAAATGCTTAGTTTTTGTTTAGTTTTAGTATTAGGTTTAGTTTCTTTATATCTTTTCTCTTCCTCTCTGTCGTCATATTCAAATAAATCCCAGACAGGACTCTGCTGCTTTCTCCCAACTTTAGTCTCCATGTTTCCAGGTAGAGTGGGGACCAGAAGACGACTGGAAACCACAAGTGAACACAAGTGACGGACCCTTAAATATCATATGATACCAGCAGTTAAAATTCCCAAAGCGAAATACATCAATTTCATATCAATTCAACATTGACAAAGACAAAAACTAAGGGAATTTTATCCATAATTTTTATCTGTTTTAGTTAGTTTTGTAAGCACATGGGGCACATCTAAAATAATGTGACCCCATTTTGTGTTTTTTTTAAAGTCCACATTTTTATTTTATTACTTTCATTTATTTAATGTTTACATTTTACAGTGAAGTGGAATGCTTAACCTTGTCCGGTAACTGTGCTTTAAATTGTCATGGCACTGGCGGTGTGGATAATAGGGGTTTACAGTAGGAACCATGAGGTAGGAACTATTCTTCTAGCCCAGTTTCCTCTGGGGTACTAAAGCGAAGCACCGCCCCCTGTCCTCAGATGCATTCTGGAAAGAAGAACAGCAAGTCACATTTCCTCTTCTCTCCGTTTGTTTTATTCCATTCACAGGGTTGTCACTAGGAGTTTTTCACAGCGTAGGGGCACACCATGGCGCACACTGTGTACATGGTGTGAGTTTTGTTGGGGGTCCAGGGGGCATCTTCCCCGGAAAATTTTGAAATTTATAATTCTCTGAAACACTATTTCCTGCATTTTGAGGGGGAAATTTTGAGGAATGAAGCCAAAAAATGATGTGATATTACCCTTGTGTTTGGCGTTGCTCCCGCGCTTCGACGCAGACATGATCGTAGAAAAATATTCACTTGCACGAAATTAGGGATAAACGGAGCGGCACTCACACTACACGCACACACAGACTAAATTTTAGATCTAATTTTCCACAGGTGATCGGTCTGTTTAAATCAGATAAATTGATTGAAATCTCATATTTATTTCAGTTAATGAAAATATTTTTTCAATTCTAGTTTTCGTCATTTCGTTAGTTTTTCATTAACGATAATAACCTTGGTGTGTGTACAGTGTATTCGTCATTGAATTGTGTGTGTCCATGTGTTGCCTGGGTAGGTCCACTGAAAACTGTGAAGTAAACGGGGGAACTCTGTGTTGGCAGAAGTGCAGCTTAGACCTGTGTGATCCATTACAGCTGTTCACACCCCTCTGTATGAACTGAGCAGAAAAAAAGTTTTCTCTGAAAGTTTTCCAGATAGATCATGGTAAATGACTCGACGAAACTGAAAGATGAACAGTCTAGTTTGCATATTAGGATAACTGCAGCATTTCATTTACATACTTGGAGGTATTCACGGAACATTTGATGCATGGCAGCAAGAGATTAATGTGATGTTCCTTTAAATACACAGCCTGGCCAAAAAAAAAGTCCCTACCTGAACCAGTCAAACAGATATGAGCCTTCCATTGGATAAGTAACTGATGTAGTGAGTAGCTTCTCATTTCTTAAACAACCATCAGTTTGATGGAGAACATAAAAATTGGACTGTGTTTCGATGGAAAACGGTCATGTGGTCTGATGGGTCCAGATTGACCCTGTTCCATTGAGGTGGGCAAGAGAGAGTCTGCTTTCTGTCATGTCTCGTCAGGTGTGTTAGTCATGCTAATGTTTAGAGTTTCATGTCTCGTCTTTGGTTTTCAGTGTCTTGTCCTTGTTTGATTAATCGTTTTATGTTCAGTTGGAGTCGTTCACATTTGGTCCTGTCTTTCCTTTTTAATTTGTACACATCTCTTCCCTCTTGTTTCAGACCCTGACTTCCTCCCTTTGTGTGTTTTCCCGCCAGTGTGATTGTTAGCCCCACCCCCTATTGGGGGGCACAGGTGACACCTCATGTAGAAATAGTCCTGTCTCCCTTCGTCTTGTTCCAGTTCGTCTGATTCTGTCTGCGTGTTCACGTCAAGCGTCCAAACCAGGTTTTTTCAGGTTTGCCAGTTTTGTCACAGTTTTTCTGTAAGGACTTTGTTTATCATAGACATTCTTTTGACCAGTATTATTTATCCTCCTTTGGAGCGCTTTTTGTTCAAACCACTTTTTAGCTTACAGGCCGTAGGCTATTGTCGTCATGCGGCGTCCAGCGACGTCGTCATCTGTTGTCCGTTACAAAAATTTCAGTTGTCTTCTTCTCTGAAACTACAATTCCGATTGACTTCAAACTTGGTATACAGCTTCTTTATGATGATGTCCACAAAAGTTAGTGAAATTATTTGGATCCGGATCTGATTCTGGATTTGGTGCCACTTTGAAAGTGTCCCCATTATAGGAGATAGGAAGTGGATGGATGCAATAACTCCATCCATCCATCCATCCATTCTCTTCCGCTTATCCGGGGCCGGGTCGCGGGGGTAACAGTCTAAGCAGGGATGCCCAGACTTCCCTCTCCCCAGACACCTCCTCCAGCTCTTCCGGGGGGATCCCGAGGCGTTCCCAGGCCAGCCCAGAGACATAGTCTCTCCAGCGTGTCCTGGGTCTTCCCCGAGGTCTCCTCCCGGTGGGACATGCCCAGAACACCTCCCCAGGGAGGCGTCCAGGAGGCATCCGAAACAGATGCCCGAGCCACCTCAGCTGGCCCCTCTCGACGCGGAGGAGCAGCGGCTCTACTCCGAGCTCCTCCCTGGTGACTGAGCTCCTCACCCTATCCCTAAGGGTGCGCCCAGCCACCCGATGGAGGAAACTCATTTCGACCGCTTGTATCCGGGATCTTGTCCTTTCGGTCATGACCCAAAGCTCATGACCATAGGTGAGGGGAGGAACGTAGATTGACCGGTAAATCGAGAGCTTCGCCTCTCGGCTCAGCTCCTTCTTTACCACAACTGACCGGTACAGTGACTGCATCACTGCAGACGCTGCACCGATCCGTCTGTCAATCTCACGCTCCATCCTTCCCTCACTCGTGAACAAGACCCCGAGATACTTAAACTCCTCCACTTGGGGCAAAGACTCCCCACCGACCCGGAGAGCAATAACTCAGTAAATATAAATGATATCCAGTGTAAATGTCTCCAGTCCAGCCCTGATGGGGAGATGACCCAAACATAATGTCCACATGTTGATCAGGATCTTCTTCTGGATCCGGGAACTTACGGAAAATTAAACATGGGCTCTTATGGGGAAACATTTCAATCGTCTTCTTCTCCCAAACTCCAGTTCTGATTGACTTCAGACTTGGTCTACAGCTTCTGTATGATGATGTCAACACAAGGGATTGAAATTATTTCAATCCAAATCTGATTCTGGATTTGGTGCGACTTTGAAAAATGTTCCCATTATAACAGATAGGAAGTGAATTGATCCAGTAAATCAGTATCAATGATATCAAGTTGGAATTTGAATTTTTTACAGATCTGATGGAATATGACCAAAACATGGACTATTTCTGTAATAGAATAAATACACAGAACTGGGTGAGAATAAATGGCATCTGGATACATTTCCCAAAGCTTTTCATTTAGCCGGTAAACTACAGGGCCATTGGTCCGATTTTTTAAAAAATACTTTTGTTAAAATCTTCAGTTTTCGGAGTCGTGCATTTGAGTCCACCATTTTATGTAGCAAGGATCTTACAGTTTCGACCAGCTCTATATCAGATTCAGATTCAGATTTATGAATTGTCATTCAGTAAAAACATCCCAGATGCTGTTACAGAATGAAACTGCAAAATGCACAGCACGAAATAAAACACAGAAAAAATTTTTAAAAACACCAACTAAAAACAACCCATATATATGATGAAATATTAAAAAACTGCACTAAAATAAATAAATAAATACGTTAGTACAGGTAACAAAAAATATCTAGATATATATTGCACGATGGAGGGGTCACTATTGCACCTATTATTGCACATTCTTTATTGCACTTCACCCCCTCACCTTTTGTTGAGCAGTCTTATGACCGCTGGATAAAAACTATTTAAAAATCTGTCAGTTTTGCACCTCAGGCTCCTGAAGCGTTTCCCTGAGGGCAGGAGGGAAAACAGTTTGTTGAAAGGGTGGGGGGTGACTCTGACAATACCCCTAACCCTGGACAGACAGCGCTGTTCTGCCAGCACACCCATGGTTGGCAGCATGGACCCAATGGTTTATGGTGCGCCCCCCCCCCCCCCCCCGACACACACACACACACACACACACACACACACACACCCATCCCCCCACCGGTGCCTTCCTGTCCATGAGGCTGCTGCTGATGGAAAGTGTCATGAGATAACTTCTGTTATGATTTGGCACTATATAAATAAGATTTGATTGACTGATTGATTGATTGATTGAAGAGGTGGTGAGATGAGAGGTGGATGAAGTGATTACCCATCATGCCTTGTGTCTACAGCACAAACCTGTGAGGGCAGTGTTATGATCAGGGGTTGTTTCAGTTGGTCACATCCAAACTGAACGTGTGTCCAAATAACAGCAGTGGTAAATGGTGTATTTAATCATTTTTAGGACCAGGCAGTGTATGTTCATGGATGCTCTTTCAACAACATCTTGTTGTGGGTCATTGTTCTCCCATGAATTTAATGTAGAACTAAAGTTTATTTGGATTTTACCCCTCAGTCCAATATTTCAATAATAAGTTTTGTACAGTTAAGTGATATATTGTTTACTTTTGAATTCTGACCTTTTTGGCCATAGCAGATGGTATATTTAGATCTTTGGTAGAATATTTCTGTTATGGGGTTTGTATATTGAAATTAAATCATGTCCACAATGTTCAGTTCAGTGGCAATTTCTCATAGACTGCAAGGGAAGCCCGGCTTCCTCTAAAATTACGAAAATTAAATGGTTAAATCTGTTCGGTTGTGTTGACATTTCATTGACTCCAAATGTGTTAGAACACATTCATCTCACAGACGAGTTCGTTCAGAATCAGCTTTATCACAAATCAACGAACTCGATGTTGTTCACTTCTCATACATTCCCTTTGCGCTGTTTTCTCCTCCATCTCTGCTCAGTGCATTTGTCCGTAGACGCTCAGCGTCCATGCACTTCAATGGGACTGAGTAGAACTGGTTTTTTCATTGCCTCAAAACTGGACAGTAATTGGATAAATGCCACGATGTTGTTCCACCCCTGGACACCGGGCGTCTCTGGGGGTGAATGGAGCTGTGGGCGGAGCTCTGCTGGACTGGACGCCAGAATCCCACATGCTGATTGGAGGATCAGTCGAAAGGCTGAATCCTGTTTGATTGACAGCTGTTTTCAGATCTGCTCCTTCACTGACACAGTTCAGTTTAATACCGTCACACATTCTGCTGTGAAATCGAGGGACAAACCACTATGAAATGACTTGTTCATTTCTTGCACTGTAAATAAAACACACTTCCTTGTTTCAATTTAAGATAATTTCAACGTTTTCTTGTTTACTTGGTACGATACGACCATTTTCTTAAAAAGGAACGGAGGGCCGAATTTATGTTTAAATAACTTGACTTTTTTTTATGTAAGCCGACAATGAGCTTCCCTTGTCTGAAAGACGAGCAGCCGCCACTGGTTCAGTTGTTTTGTTTTTTATTCACTGTATGTTTAAAATTATATCAGTAGACTGCATTTAGGTGAATTCAAAAGTAGCATAAAGTTACCAGATCAACTATATCATTAAGTGCAATTCTTTGTACGACAATTGACCATCAGTCACCCTAGTTACCGTAACTAATATTAATTTTCACCCTGGTACCACAAAAAAATTAAACAGTTTGTGCTATTTGGTCACATCAGTCTGAGGGGATTTCCACTGTGTTTTTCCATGTACATCTTTTCAGTGCAGAATGCCACGATTAATACCAAGTACAATCAGTTGTCGGTCAACCAACTACATGACAAATACAGTGAAAGATGAGTTCACTCCAAGGTTCTAATAGTTTTGGATTTTTCATTCTAGTTTAGTTTTATTTAGTTTTGACTTTTTTTTCTCTAATTCAGTTTGTTTTAATTCGTTTTTAGAGCAGGTTTGCTAGTTTTTATTAGTTTTCATTTTTAGCTTACCGGCCAACAGGCCGTAAACTATTGTCGTCATGTGGCGTCCAGCGGCGGCATCTGTCGTCGTCTGTCGTCGTCTGTCGTCGTCTGTCGTCGTCTGTCATCGTCTGTCGTCGTCTGTCGTCGTCGTCTGTTGTCATCTGTCGTCGTCTGTCATCCATTACGAAAATTTCATCTTCTCTGAAACTACAATTCCGATGGACTTCAGACTTGGTATACAGCTTCTTTATGATGGTGTCAACAAAAGTTAGTGAAATTATTTGGATCCGGATCTGATTCTGGATTTGGTGCGACTTTGAAAAATGTTCCCATTTTAAGAGATAGGAAGTGGCTTGATCCAATAAATCAGTATCTATGATATCAGGATGGAATTTGAATTTTTTACAGATCTGATTGGAATATGACCAAAACATGAGCTATTTCTGTAATATAATAAATACACAGAACTGCATGATAGTAAATGGTATCTGGATACATTTCCCAAAGCTTTTAATTTGGCCGGTAAGCTACAGGGCCATTGGTCCGATTTTTTTCTAAATGCTTAATTTTAGTTTAGGTTTAGTATTAATTTTAGTTTAGTCGTCTCTTTTCTCTTCTTCTCTGTCGTTGTATTCAAATAAATCCCAGACAGGACTCTGCTGCTTTCTCCCAACTTTAGTCTCCATGTTTCCAGGTAGAGTGGGGACCAGAAGACGACTGGAAACCACAAGTGAACACAAGTGACGGACCATCAAGTGTCGTATGGTGACAGCACAGAAAATTGCTAGAATGAAATAAATCGCTTTCACATCAATCCGACATTGACAAAGATGAAAACGAAGGGAATTTTATCCATATTTTTGATCCATTTTAATTAGTTTTGTAAGCACACAATACAGTTACAGTTAGTTATCGTTTATTTCTTTTAATTATAGTTTTTATTTATTTCAGTTAACGAAAATGTTTTTTCAATTCTAGTTTTTGTCATTTCATTAGTTTTCTTTAACGATAATAACCTTGGTTCAGTCACAGGACAGCCCAAATAGGAAAACTTCCAGATGGTCAGTCCACCTCTGCTTTTCACTTCAGCAGCACTCTCCATATTATTATTGGCGGAAAATGGAAAGCAGGTTCAATCTTTAGCCTGGCTCTCATTTTAACAGCCTTAGTGTTTTTGAAGGCCGCCTCCTAAGGCCATTCCCTCTTTCCTTTATGGTAATTTGAAGTCATTATTCATGTCTGTCTTAATGAGTGGTGAAAAATGTCTCAGATGCGCTACTAAATGTCTACCTACATCTGTACACAGTGACAGTGACAGTGAGAGAAGCAGATCCATTTACACGTCTAACAAAAAGCTGAAACAATTTAAAAGATGATTTTGACAAAGAAGAATATCTTTGCAAGTTTTTCCTGCAGTCTGATGTAGGACCATTTTCCACAGTTCTTTTTTCCATTAATCTGCAAAACATATTATCTGACAAGTAGAGCCACAAATACATCATATCCTCTATTTTTTTTTTTTTTTTTTTTTTGCATAACAGCTTGGTTACTTATGGCACAACCAAGACATGGGTGACTGCTCTGCTCAACATCATCAGGACATTACAGGAACAGCATGAGAAAATCCGCTTGAATGAAACATGATCCATTTGGCAGCAGTGACAAACCAGACTTTTTGGGAGCATTCCTGCAAAGGTACTGTCACATTTCTACACGAACCATCTGCTGAGGGCTAAACTGACTTCAAGGCACACTCGTCACATTTATATCTGAAACACCAGAGGAATTCAAGGTCAGCTTTACCCGTCAGCCATGATACAGTCATCGGCATCAATCATGTTCTTGACCAAATATGGACTAGACAATTGACGAAATGAAGCAACAGAGCATGGTTTAACCCTCAACAACAATCTGCAGTCAGGGAAAGATGGGACAGTGCGGAAAATGCTAATTTAAAAAAGGAAGCGGTGATATTAAAATGTACTTTGACTTGTACTTCACTGTAGACACAACATATTTTATGTTTTATCTGGTCAATTTCATGTCATTTTTAAATATACACATTACGGCTGCAGCACATTCAGGGGCAGACTGGCCATCAGGAGTAACGGGAGTTTTCCTGGTGGGCCACTGTGCCGAGCCGGTGCAGCCAGTGAGAGGAAAAAAAAAACAAAAAAAAACAAGTGTTCAGAGAACGCAATCCTCCGCCAAGTACCCCGAACAGTGTGCATGTGTGGATCGACTATTTCTGCTTAAATTCAACAGTTTCCAGGTTGTTCCATACAGCAGAAGAAGTTGAAGCTTGGTACCAGTCATGTGTCTGTCCAATTATATTCAATTCCAATAAATATTTGTTGAGTTAAAATGAAAAATGTGTGGTAAATGGGATTTTCAATGTTAAATGTAAATGTCCACAGAGTCCACATTCCACAGTGGATGTGGACAATTTTGTTCCAGATACAAGATATTGTTCTAAGCTACAGGTGGATCAAATTGGAGGCTAATCAAAGTCGTTTGAATTTTTGATGAATTTTGGAAAATTGCTCAATGATGACAGATGGAAAATTGTAGATGTTGTGACCTTGCTGTGACCTTGAACTTTGGCCTACTTGGCCCAAAATGTAATGGGTTGGTCCCAGGGCCTAGGCCTATCTGTGGGGAAGATTTGGTGAAGATGGTTGTGATAGTTTTCCCCTAAAGTTGCTAACAAACAAACAAACAAACAAACAAACACGCAAACAAACAAACAAACACGCAAACAAACACACAAAGCAAAGTGATCACAATACCTCCTGGAGGAGGTAAAAACTGCTGTAGCCAATGCCTAGAAGGCCCACAACATTGTGAGTATATGTGCAGTTGGACCGGCAGCCAGCCTTTACTATGGTTTCCAGTGTTTTATAGGCTAGTTTCACCTGTGACAGGCCTGATAACTTTGGTCCATGTGGGTGTGTCACACCCCTTTAACCCTTTCACCTGGAGGATGGGCTGTCTGAGTCTGTCACAGCTGAGAGCCATGGACTCATCGTCTCAATCCATCCGTTGGGCACGTGATGGACAGATGAAAAATGGAGAAGAAACGCAGAGGAGTTGGGGAAATAATAATATAATATAGTGGCAGATGCTGCCAAATGGCAAAAAATAACTGGACTGAAATGTTCTTTGCTGCTTCATCAGCTGTAGCAGGTACTCAGCCTGATGTTCTGAAGATGCTAGAAAATGACAATAGATGGTGTTGTGGAGAAAAGTGAGCTTCTGCAAAAATGAGTAACTCTGTAAGGCACAGGTGTCAAACATGCGGTCCGGGGGCCAAATCCGGCCCACCAAAGGGTCCAGTCCGGCCCTTGGGATGAATTTGTGAAATGCAAAACTACACTAAGATATTAACAGTCCTTTTAGTTCAGGTTCCACATTCAGACCAGTTCAATGTAAAGTGGGCAGGATTCAGTAAAATACTATCATAACTAGAAGCACTCAGAGAGCGCAGACCTCCGCCAAGGCAGATCAGCCCCCCCCCCCGGTCACCACCAAAATTTAATCATTTGTTCCTTGTGCCAGTTATCTTGCAAACAAATGGACAGACAGACAGACAAACCAACGCCGGCAAAAACATAACCTCCTTGGCAGAGGTAATAACGTATAAATAATGACAACTCCAAATGTTTCTCTTTGTAAATGTAAATATTTTCATGTATTTACACTAAAATACAGTATAATTTTGCCAAAAATGCGAGAAGCAAGTACAACTTTAACAATATTCTACCTGTTATTAAATGTTTTGTGTGTTTGTAGATCCACTGTGATCTGTCAGTTGTAATGTACATGTGGAAATGATAAACTGAGGCAGAATATTGTTAAAATTACACTTATTTTTTCAGTTTGTTCATGTTATTCACATCTTTTGAAAGGATAGTTTGTAGATGTAAACTTTTTCATAATGTAAATAAACTTTTTTTGCTCTAAAACAAAGAGAAAATTTTGGAGGTGACATTATTTATATATTATTATGTTATTATTTTACTGGTCCGGCCCATTTCGGATCAAATTTAGCTGAATCTGGACCCTGAACTAAAAGGAGTTTGACACCCCTGCTGTAAGGTGATGGTATGCTCAGGATTATGTGTATTGTTTTTATTTTTCTATTTTTTATGTGTATTATTTATTATTGTATGACATATTCATCTTGTAAATACTTACATTAAAAATCTTAAACATTTGTTGTGTTTGTGCACATGGATATATGCAAGGGTTTTCCAGAGACACCATTATGTGTTTTGGTAAAATATTATTGCTTTTGGGGGAACTTGGTGTTCTATTCACATCTGTTAGAATTACACATGTGTATCACGTAGGGTTTGTGTGTCAAACATACACTGTAATTATTTTGTTGTGGGCTGATTTATGTTACATAAACTTAAATACTATAAATTTTTTGTGGGACAAGACATTTTTTTCCGTTGACAGCTACCACCCCATCCATGGCCCCTGGAGAAAGAGCCGGTCTGGTACAAATTCCCAGCCTGCTTTTTTTCCCCAGTCCACCCCTGAATACATTTAAGAAAAATACAGAACAGGAGTAGTTAAGTACCAGTCAGTCAAAGTAATGAAATAGCCTGGAAAACAAGATTATAATCATAACTGTGCACAAGTGACTTCCAGAAAAGGTCTAGTCATTTGGGAGCAAAGATGGACCAAGGATCACTAATTTGTCATCAGATGTGTAAGAAAACAGGAAGGGTGTGGACGTTTCAGCCTCTATGGTGCAGAACAACAACAAAAAAAAACAAAACTCAAGGAATCTGGATGTAAGTTCAGTGTATAAAAGGCAAGCATTCAAGCCTCAGCTGAACACTGTGACCTCTGACCCCTCAGATGACATCGCCTCTAGAACCTTCAGTCATCTAGACCAGTGGTTCTTAACCTGGGTTCGATCGAACCCTAGGGGTTCGGTGAGTCAGTCTCAGGGGTTCGGTGGAGGTCAAGACACACACTCGACTCATTAGTCAGGTGTGTGTGTCGGGACAGGTATGTAAACAAACGGCTTCGGAGACTCTTTCTCTGATTGACATCCAATATACGCGGTGTATTGTTGTTGCTTATAGCACTACAACACAATCCGGAAGTGTTTATAATCTCTTCCACTCGTCTGACAATGAATTATTTGACTATTTTCCACATCGTTGTTATGACTTTTACTACTTCCTGTTAACCACGGAGGCAGCCATGTGTAGCGTTTGTTTACTTTTTCGGTCACCGCACTGGTCAGTTACAATCATGTGACGACTGACGCACCGTCGCGGATGGAGAAATTGTATTACGCTAAAGCCGTCAGTCACACTGATTTGCAGTAAATATTCCTTATTATTGTAGCCTGATGGAAATTAGGTGATGGGTGTGTGTTAAAATGTTAAAAATGATAAATAGCATAAATACAATAAGTTCATTATTGGAATACATAAGGTTAAAAATTTAAACTATTTCAGTGTGGTAGTATTAAAAAAGGTCATGTCTTTGTGAAAAGGTATGTAATTTGTTGTGAGTTCATGCACTGTATTGGTTTTGTTCTTTGAGCACAGTGATGTTAATGCACGGTTCATTTTGTGCACCAGTAAAACATATACCTGTGTCTTGAATTTGAAAAAAATCATATTTTATTTTTTAATAAAGAAGGGTTCGGTGAATGTGCATATGAAACTGGTGGGGTTCAGTACCTCCAACAAGGTTAAGAACCACTGGTCTAGACCAAACAGAACCACATGGATGAGGCTTATTGTGGAAAACCCTTGAGAAGCAGAACAATATAGAGTTACAAATACAACTGCTGGTTCAAACTTTACTGAGTTTAAAGGAGGTGTTATGTGAACTTTATGTGACCCAAGGGTCTGACGTGGTCTGGAGCTGTGTCAGTGCAAAGAGAAACTAGAAAAGCACTCGGAGAGCGCAGACCTCCGCCCAGACAGATCCCCCCCCCCCCCCCAGTCACCACCAAAATTGAATCATTTGTTCTTTGTGCCAGTATCAACATTTCATGAAAATTTCATGAAAATCCATCCAGAACTTTTTGAGTTATCTTGCTAACTAACTAAACAACCAACCAACCAACCAACAAACAAACCCTGGCAAAAACATAACCAGGTAACCACATAGGAACATATATAAACCAGATAGAAACATGTGTAAATGAAAAATGTGTGGTAAATGGGATTTTCAATGTTCAATGTAAATGTCCACAGAGTCCACATTCCACAGTGGATGTGGACAGTTTAGTTCCAGATACAAGATATTGTTCTAAGCTACGGGTGGATCAAATTGGACTAATCGGAGTCGTTTTGAATTTTTTTTTATGAATTTTCAAAAATTGCTCAATGATGACAGATAGGAACATTGTAGATGTTGTGACCTTGCTGTGACCTTGAACTTTGGCCTACTTGGCCCAAAATGTAATGGGTTGGTCCCAGGGCCTAGGCCTATCTGTGGGGAAGATTTGGGAAAGATGGGTGGAAGAGTTTTCCACTAAAGTTGCTAACAAACAAACAAAGTGATCACAACTCCTCCTGGTGGAGGTGAAGATCTGATGCTCCATTAATGCTATAAAGCACTGAGAGATTTTGGAGCAACACCCATTCAAGACAAAACCGCGTTGTTAAGACATTCCAAAGGTGTAAGTAGAAGAAAAAGGGTGGTGGTCCTGAACTGGTCTGATGCAGTCCACACTTGTCCTGTACACAATGTGTGGAGCATTTCTAAACACCAAATGTGGTCACACAGACTTCATACTGTTGAACACACTACGGCTTGTTTGCAGAGAGAATGAGACAAAATGAAAGTGAAATACTTCATGTGGTGTCTTCAGTCTCTGAACAACTGTTATATGTTGAAAAAATAAATTGTAAAAGTGTTAAATGTGTCACTGTCCCTGTGTTTTAGAAATACTTCACAAGAATGAAACGGAAATAAATGTTCAGTTGGAAATAACATTTAAGTAAAATAAATGAGTTTCCATGGTGTCATTTTCAGAGTAATAGTCATATATACATCACAAATCACTGATTTCAGTTTTAATTGTATATACTGCTCCAATTTTTCCTGATTTTGGGGTTGTAGAACAGTCACTTAACACTCTTCAGTATCCCAGCAGGGCTTTATGTAACACAGCCTGGACAGCCAAAAATGACAGGATGCTACGCAGAGGAGTCAGAGTTGTTCAACATGAGGGGTTAATGGTGCCTTAGTGACTGAGATCTGTGCAGTATTCACTGTTCTATGTTTTTACCCTCCCAAATAAATATAGAAAACCTCATTTACAGCTCTAGAGGCTGTGCTGTTTGCTGTGACAATCGAGACGGGTGCACAGACAATTTTATGTTATTAACCATGAAGAGAAAAAACTAATCCATTATAATAGCTTCAAAGCAGGTTAAAAATATTCAACAATCTAGTTACAATATGAATTCAGGTGCTACAATGAGATGTGACATCCAAATATCATCTCAAAGGAACAGAGAATGCAGGGAGTGAAAAGGTAACAAAACCAAGAATACAAGAATATGGATCGAGAGAGAATGAAGTGAATAAAAAAGGCCAGGTGGTTCTGTCTGTGAGTTCTATTTACTTTGTTTGAATTCTGTAACAATGTGGATTTATAGTTTCACATCTGGACAAAACACCTACCAATGAATTAATGACTGCTAATTTAAACCTGAATATTTAGAATTTGGATTACCCTAGTGAGGATAAAGTGGGTTCAGATGATAAATGAATGAATTTGGATTATTTGTTTTCCAAAACTTTTGAGGCCTGCAATCATGAAATGAATTCAATAAATATGTTTTTTTAATTTCATCTAATTTGCTGCAGTGTTTTGAGCCAGGAGTCAGGATGAGATGTACAGGGTGTCCACAAAGGCTCTTCACAATGAAAAAAAAAAAAGAAAATGAAGGATTACAAAAGCAATAAATGAGATATGTTAATCAGATTTGTTTTATGTACTCAGCGGTAATCAAAACTTTTAATCACATTATGGGATCATGTGCAATCGAATGATCGGTCCATTTTTCTTCAACAAGAGATCAATGACTGCAAATATTTACCTTGACCTTTTGACTGAATATGTGGCATCACAACTACATGACCTCCAACCATCATTTTCCAGGTAGATGGTGCACCACCACATTAGGGACTGCATGTGGGTGGGTTCCTAAATCAAACATTTCCACACCCGTGGATTGGAAGGGGTGGCCCAGTTCCCTAAACACCTTGTTCACCAGTTATCACTCCCCTGAATTTCTATCGAACAAATATACAGGACATAAACGACCTGAAGCTAAAGATCAATAATGTCATTGATGAGGCTACGCTACAGCTAACACGGCAACAAATCCAGTACCGTCTTGATGTACTGTGTGCAACTAATAGTACCCATATACGGGTACATCTTAAAAAATTAGAAAATCATGAAAAAGTTCAATATCTTTTGTCCCTCATTTCAGAAAGTGAAACCCATATATAGACTCATTAGACAGAGTGAAATATTTCAAGCCTTATTTTGGGAAAATTTTGATGATAGTGTCTTACAGATAATGAAAACCCAAATTCAGTGTCTCAGAAAATTAGAATATTGCATTAAATCCATTAAAAAATATTTTAAACAGAAATGTCAGGCTTCTGAAAAGTCTGTTCAATATATGGGTTTCACTTTCTGAAATGACAAAAAATATTGAACTTTTTCATGATATTCTAATTTTTTTTAGATGTACCTGTAGAGGTGTACTAAATAAGGCAAAAACCTTCAATATCTACTTTTCATTTTGGAATAACATCCAAAGATTTGCCTATTCATTTGCTTTGGTAATAAAATTGTTAAATTGTAAAGAGACTTTCTGGACACCCTGTGCATTATGGCAGTTCATTATGACTGCATGTTCAGGGCATGGGGAGATCAAACTTCTCATTTTGGGTCTTGAAGTAAATAAAATTTGGGAAACTCAAACACAATTGTTTGCTAACAAAACATCTTACATGACTTTAGTTCATTGTTCCAGTCATTGTTAATATGAAATAAGTTCCAGATATTTATTTGTTGTTGTGAAATATGTACAATTGTAGAAAATAAGCCCAAACATCTAAACAGTGAAGTCTTTTTATTAGAAAGAAAAACGAGGAGAAAAGAGTTCAAAGCTGCTCCTGTGTAGATGAAGACCTGTTTTGAATGTCCAATTCAAGTTTTACTTCGTCAACGTATGACCTGTATGCAGACATGTCATAACAAAGAATGTTGTTATTGTGAGAGTTGTCAAGTAATTCTTTTTCCTGTCAATAGGAGTGACCATATTCACACAACGAATCATCCACATCCAAATTTTGCATTGTCTGCTCAAACCTCCACTTGGATGGAATATGTCCACTGCCAAGGACACTTGGGATGAGATTAAAGTAGACGTAGAAGAAGCAGAGGGTGGCAGATAGTTTTTGTCATGGCACTCTACTTGAACTAAGAACTTAAAAAAGAAACCTAAATACTTTTCCAATATCCCTGATTAAGTTTCTCTATGTTGACACAGCAGCTTGCTTTACGACCATTTTCTGCCGAGCACTCTTAGGTGCTGACGAGTCAAGTCCCGATGCCCCTCCAGAGGTGTTAGGAAATCCATGAGCGGCCACATATTTACGGTACGCTTCTCGGATGATGCGGAAGGCTCGTGTGTTAGCATAAGGTATGTCGGTGACCGGGTCACGGTACAGTGCGGCCTTGTGGGTGACTGGACAGATCTCCTGGACAGGGAGCTGAAGGCTGGACTGTGCGCTGTTGGGAAAGGCCGCCTCGAAAGCTTCGTCGTCACTGAATGTTATGTAAGTGCGGGAGCACAGGCCTCCAGCGGGCTGCTGGGAAGGCGTGGTCGGATTTGTTTGTGCAGTCTGAGGGACGTCCTGGTCCAACCTTTGAAAAAAATAAAAAATAAAAAAATAAGAGTGGTGAGATAAAATAAAAGTTTTGCATCAATATACTGTTATTTTAAGGTTGATGGTTCACTCATGGTTTATTACTGGGTCAAATATAATTAAGCACCTGCAGCTACTTCAGGCGAACTTTGTCATATATCTCTTTGCAAAATGTTTTTCCAAAGGGATTTCTAAAGCCAACATTATTGCAGGGAGTCATACGTACCCTTCAACATCAACGTTTTCTTCTTTTAATACTGAGTGAGAGACAATGGGCATCAGGACTGAATGGTGACGGATTGTTGGTCCTTCAAAACGCCGTTTTTTGTGAACTTGTTTCTTCTTATCTGCCTCCAGCCTTTCATAATTCTCTACAAAAAGTAACAATGACAGGGATTCATTTTTCAAGCATTGTATATTGTTGTTGTGTGAAGATTCATAAAATTGCTTTTTATGAGATGAGAACTTGAGTAATCAGGAAAATTCGACTGTCCTATAGCTCAAACTAAAAAACTCATAATAATTACTAATATATAATACAAAACAGTCACAGTACCACATAGAAACATGTATAGTTTGTGGTTTATAGTTTGTAAGCTTTAAATACGCTCATACCTAAAGAGCGAATGTTGATCTCGGCTGTGATCTTGGCCTCAGCCAGCAGCTCCTCTTGGGTGAGGGGCCGGTCACGGTGAGCTCCTCGTCTTCTCCGAGGGGCATCCTGCCGCTCTTGCAAGCGCAGGTTAGTTTTTCGAGTATGCTCACTTGTGGACTGTCGGACTGACTTCCGAGCTAGAAAAGAGTTTAGTTCAAACCATTTATAAGACGTACATACACACTATGTTATAGGTATTTCTAGCCGAGGTTTTTCAGTCTTACTCTCTCCAAAATCTTGAAATTCCTGTGGAATCCTCCTTTTGAGCTCCACTTTGACTTTCTCAGTCTTCTTCTGTTCCTCAGAGGGTCTTTTGGGTTTGGGCTTTGCCACCTTTATAGGTTCCTTAGATTACACAAAGGCATTTGTTTTAGAATGTAGAGTATATTCATGAAAAACATGAACAAAGGACTCTAATTAACTAGTGTCTCAGTAAATTAATTAGTTAACATTTTAACAGCTCAGGAAGCAGTTGGTCGAGAACATCGGGTGATGAACACACAAATGCTTCCTACTTACTGAGGTTCAACAGTCTCTTACCTTTGTACACTCCCTTTCCTGTATCCAGTTCTCTCATCAAAACAAATGAGACATGCTGTAAAACAAACAGCTTGTCTTTGCCACTGTCTTTCCCAGTACACACTAATGCTCCTTTCCCACTGATGGTATCGGTTCAACTCATTTTGACTTAACTCAGCTTACCCAGGTTTTGGCATTAGCACACTGCATTTCCACTGCAGATATAGGCTAGTATTTGCTCATAACTATTAGCACAACTGCAGCTTCAACTTGCACTATAGGTTATAATCACCAAAACATATTATTATGTTAACCATTTTTTCCATGTTATAATATAGTTGTTTAGACTCAAATCTGTGGTCAGTTCATTAAGGCGCAGCCTACTGGAATATTTGGTCTGATGTTTTCAGAGATTTCCCCCTAACTTGGCTTGGCATCCCATATCAGAACATGATATGACACACATATATGTTAAGAAAGCCTGGCAAAGAAAGGACATATTCTGGACAATTGTTTATATACAGTACACTCTCAATATCCAATTCTGTGGCAATAGCTCACCTGCAAGTGATTTAGGTCAAACTGCCATATGTACAAATATGCATGTACAAATGGTTTACTCATGGCAACTAAATGTATGAGGGCATGAACAGATGGAAATCACTTGTGTTCAACTTATATGTTGTTGCGTCTTTGAGTACGTAGAAAAGTGCTATATAAAACCGATGTATTATTATTATTATTGTTGCGTACAACACATGTACTTCAGAGGAATCTTAAGCAAACATCATTATGATCCAAAAGAGGAGATACATAGTAGATTTTTCCACCAATATGCATATGAGACAAACCAAAACTTTCTCCATGTAAACTAGAAGCAGCTGCAATAACCTGGAAGTAGTACTTAATAATGAATACATATGTGTTTACCCTATATTACACAATCTTAACTAATAATGCTGACTTAATTCAGTTCAAACTATGATAGCAGTTGAAAAATTTGTTTCTACCTTATAGGCTTTAGTGACGACTCGACCCTTTCTCCGTGGTGCATCTTCCTCCTGGTCGCTGTCCGGCTCATCACCCTCATCGATGTCAAAATCGCTGTCCACCTCATCCTCAGTGTCTGAATGTTCTCCGTGATATTCATCATCCCCTGATTCCTGTAAGGGAGACAAGAAACAGCATCTAAGCAATATATGTGGAATAAAATTTTTAAAAGGTATCCATGTTTACATCAGTATTCTGTAGAAAATACATGACAATCAGTAACAACAATAACACTCATTTTTCAAATGTTTTTTCTCAGTAATGGAATTTTACTACACTATATAAAGTATAGTATAGTATGAGGCAGGTTGGCCAGAAAGTACAAGCAACTTACATTGTGTGCTGCCTGATAAATCCGAAAATACCTGACATTATATTTATGTACCACTTTCAAATCACTGTTTTTATACTTCTTTTACACCACTTGACAAAGCTCTGACACTGAAGACTGCAAAGTTAATCGTGGTATGTTTATTATTACAACAAAGGCACAAACTACACTGATACGAGTCCTAAGATACTCTCACCTAGCCAGACCACACTTTTAGTGTTGTACCACAGATAGAAACACAAAATGAAAACACATAACTGAGACCAGAAGTCCGATAAGTCACCAAATTTAAGTCTATACTACATTTTATGAGACGTTTTCACCATTTTCAAATATGTTTGGACTAAAGTAAATTATGCCAATGAACACTGTTCTTTGAAATATCCTTTATTTAATGTCCAGTCATCTGCAAATGCATATTCATATTTGCCATTCTCCTGGCAAAAATACATTATGTTCTTCCAGGAGACTGTAGTTTTACATTTTACATGAATTATTTGATGAGTCCTGATGACTCCCGGCATTGTCCAATTTTTTTGACACTAAAGACGTAAGAGGCTACTTACTGCATCACTTAGATTTAAATAACCTGTCACAGCTGAAACATCATTAACCACTGCAATAATTACCGATGGAAGGATCTGAACTATTTGCTTAGTTAATCCAGGTAGTCAGGCCCAGGAGCCACGTAAGGATACAGTGGCATACATGCTGCATTGCATTGTGGGTACTTGACATTTTACTCACTGTGTTCTATTTTATATGCAGGGGTTCGGGGGGGGTTAATGTCTATTTTGTCAAACCTGTAGGCCGAACAACACCGTACCTGTTTGTCGCAATCATGCTGTTGTTTATGCCATATTAATGAAACTTTAGCTCTTTCAAAGTAAAAGCACTTCCTACACACTTTGAAACTCACAATATCACTATCCTTCCTTCAAAGTACAGGTGCAACAATACTGCCCATAATCAGTCATAACCATCTCAAGGATCACATCAAAAGGTTCCTGAAAATCATCTCGCGACCTCCACTTTGGGAACCCCTGGTTTAATTAACCTGTATATGTATATAGTTTATGAGAGTAAGAACCATCACTGCAGCGGAATAATAAACTCGTACCAAAATTTCTCCTGCTCAATTGAAAACAATGACTTACTTTTTAGGGCAGTGTATTGGCAAGAATCTGGTGATACAATACAAATCACAATACTAGGGTCACAATATGATATATCGCGATATATCACAATACTGATTTTTTGGTTCTTTTTTTAAAAGATCGGTTCCTGGAAAAAATTGAATTACACCAGAAACACATACATAACCTGTGAATATCACATTACTACTTTGTTAGCATACAAACAACACAGCAAAATACCCACGTGGACATATAATTAAAGGAGCTTGCAGGATTCCCCAAAAATTTTTTTTACATAAAAAGAAAAACAAAAATGAACTTCTGCCCTATCTGCATTTGAATAAATACCCAGAAATATCGATACAGTACTTTTTAATATCAATACAGTACTTTTTAATGTCGATACAGAATCATGAAATGAAATACTGCAATACATTGCTGAACCAATATTTTCTTACCCCCCGATTACTTTTACAGTTATGCATTGGATACCCTTAAATAGCGTAAAACAAGTATGTTCACATAACTCTACCACGAAACGAGGAACAGATTAACTACCGCTCTTTCACTTTAGTCACTCACATCGTCGAAACCTCCATAGGTGGTCTTGTAGAATTCATCCTCTTCTTCAGCATCCAGTAATTTCGACATACGGTTACCCGCAGTTTTACGGGGCTCACGTCCAACTACCAGACTCATGGTAGTATTTTTTAATATCTCGGCAAAACTGACACACAGCGTTAAGGTATCTAAGTAGCGGTATGCTAACAGCTAATGCTAACACAAGGGGTATTTTGAGACCCCTTTTAGTTATCGCTCCACGTTCAGCTTTTCTTCACGCCCATATTTGTGTCACTTAGATATAAGAAGTGAACTAGATGTAAATGGTCACGTAACCGCACGAAAACGTACACTAATGTATGAGAAACTGCTCACAATGAATAAAGCATAAGGCTAGCGGCTACATTCACTGTAAAGCACATCCGGTAAATTACATTTATTTCCGGGTTATGACACAAAGGCTCCTTTCAGAATCAAATAAAAAAAGATTATAACTTACATACAAATATAATGCCATTTTTATCGCTGTATTATATAATTTAGATAAATATTCATTCGAATTTATACGTCAAATTACGATAAAATTGCAAAATATTGTCAAGGTTTAGTTTTTGGCATATACTCTAATATTACCATGGCAACAAGGCATGACCGTCCCAGTGGACACTGTGATAAATCATACGATTTTTGGTCATTGTTATTATTATTATTATTATTATTATTATTATTATTAGTAGTAGTAGTAGTAGTAGTAGTAGTAGTAGTAGAAGTATAATAATAATAATAATAATAATAATAATAATAATTATTATTATTATTATTATTAATATTATTAATATTAATAACAATAAATAATAATAATAATAATAATAATAATTATTATTATTATTATTATTTTTATTATTATTATTATTATTATTATTAGTAGTAGTAGTAGTAGTAGTAGTAGTTGAAGTATTATTATTATTATTAATAATAATAATAACAATAATAACAATAATAATAATAATAATAATAATAATAATAATAATAATAATAATAATAAGATTATCTTATTTTGTCTTATTAATAATTATTAAGATAGCATTTATTAGTACTAAGTCTAATTAACAGTACAATATGCTTATTTATGCTCAATGCACACACCATATGAACTGGTTGGCCAGAAAAAGTGACATTTAGACGGTGGGCCGAAGGACACTATCTGCTTTTGTTTTTGAAATGATCGATCCTCAATGATTGAGTGGCTGATTTTTTCTACAGTATATTATTATTATTATTATTATTATTATTATTATTATTATTATTATTATTATTATTATTATTATTATTATCTTTTCTGAATACATTTTCGTTTGTTGGCAGCCTCAATTCGATCACGTTTTTATATAAACGAAACTTATGTTTGATGAACTACTCTGGCAAACGCTATGAAGTGCTATACCACAAACCAATCAACAGCAAGTTCCATTGTCATGTGACATGAAGTCTGCCAATGACATTCGTCCAAATAGGAAGTAAATACGGAAACGCTTGGAAATACAGAAGTAAATACAGAAGCGACGACACTGCTGGCTGGTAAGGATGAAATTTCTTTTTAAATTTATAATTTCATGTTATAGCAATACTCAGTCTGCTAAATCTTTGTAGTCACTACTGTACACCCGCACAAAGCACTTTCATCGTGTTTAAATAGCCTACTATACGTCGTGTAATGTAATGATAGCATGCTGTAACACTAGAACGTAAATTACGGTGTTTGGTTTTTAGGTCTCTGGAATTAAAATATGGACATGTTTGTAATCCAGACGAAACCCAAGACTGTATTACAGTAAAGTTAGTTTTATCCCCAGTTATATAAGGGTCCGATCAAGGGAAAGTGAACATTAACATGAAAATGTAAATTTGCACACATTATTTATCACGTGGGCTCATTTTGTAGCTAAAGATCTCTATATCATGGAACTGTTATCCTTTTTAAAATTCCACTTCTGCTAGGCTGCATTAAATTAACTAAAAGACATGCAAAAGACTGTCTATTACTTTGAGAAATTCAAATTTTGAATGATGAAGTTTCAGTATGGTCCATCACAAGTTGAAAAGTACCATTGTGTTAGTATTAAATACATTAAATAAAGCATTGTAATTATATTTGGCTTGTTTTAAAAATTAACTGTTGAACACCAAATGTGTCCACGTGTTACCGCGTGATCAGACCCAAAAGTGACCAGGCAAGACAGAGATCCAAGTGTTAAAGATAATATTTATACAAGATTTAACCTCAACTGAATGTCACTTAAATCACAGAAACAGAAAAATAACAACAATAACAAGATTAACTGCCGAAATGCAAAAAAACCCAAAAACAAAACATGCCTACACATAGGCTTAGCTTGAAATGTTCTCCCAGTCTAAACAAGGACACATGTCTGTGCATGGTAGCCCATTGATTCTGCATGTACCCTTTCGCACATTGTGTTTCTTTTACAGGAGCAGTACACAAGCTCCAAGATGCCAACAGGAGCTGGGGATTGTGTCATCCAGTAAATCCCAAAGAAGTCTATCTCGATCTTCCAACCATGGACCATTGGTGGGAGCATATCTGGCTGACTGTAGCACCTCCTGTATATGGCTGCCTGGTAGTTTGCCCACTGCAGGGGTTTCCATAAGGCATCCCTGTTTGGTGGCAGGCTTCTGTCTGTGCACTTGCCACTTGTGAACATTTGCATAGTTGACATCTCCACCGCCTTTGAGGTCATAGAGGGCACATGTAAATGCTTCAGTTGCTTCATATAATTCTCTTCTTGGTTGAAAAGATGTTCCCAACTTCTTTAAAGTGACAGTGCTCTTTTTCAGACAGCAGTGTTTTCATGGCCTTCACTTTATTAACACCATGGAAAGTACTCACTGTATCACAGCCAGTGAAACAGTGGAGACCAGTCAGAGCATCAGAGGCGTCATCACCAAGATGGCTATGGATTCTCTGGACATGAATGGTGCAGTTGTTTGCCCCCTCCCCAGTGTCAAGACTGTTGATGATAATATTCGAGCTATAGTGTGAGGCATGAGCACAGTGAAGGAACAGCTGAGTGTCTGCCTCCTCCTGTGTTGTGAACAGTGCTGGCAGTGGTAAGACCTCCAGCTCTGTGCCACTGTTGGCCATTCGTATTGTGTGACACTCAGACCCATGTCCAACTATCAGCGAAATATCTTCTATTTGGTCTTTTCTGGACTTTGGCTATGTTCATGTTTGACCTGTTCTTATTTACACTTTAACTTCAATATGGTTTTCAATGCAAGACTTTCTTTTATAGTGCAGTATTTTCACTTAAAGGTTATGAATACTTTCCACCACTGTATAGCATTTGTATGATCAGAAATTTTAACGTGCTGTCCAAAGTAAAATCTATGATGTTGTACAAACCTTTAATCTGCTGCACTGCCCTTTCTTTCCTCTTTTGAGCTCTTTCAATGTTTCTTTTGTTGGCATATTGCATATAGCACTCTAGGTGGTAACCAACATTAGCTGGCACACTTGGAAACATATTATTTTTAAAATCATATTTTTGTGCAGCTATTGCTGCTACTTGGCTTCCATTTGCATTAAGGTCAACCCACTCCAAAGAACTTTTTACAAAAGTTGCCCATCTTGCAACTGAAACTGGTATTTTTGGGGTTATACTACCTGCCACATGCATACAGCACTCTATATTCTTCCAGCTAAGCAATGCACGTGTGGTTTTATGGTGTGGAGATGAGATGACGAAGAAGTGGTTGAAGAAGAAGAAAAACTCAAGACTCATCAGTTGAAGGATATAGTAGTTTATCTGTTGAGAAACATGACTTCATAATAAAGTTACACACCAAAAACTTATAAACTAGACAGTTTATGGTCTATTATAAATTATTTACAAAAATTAATCTTTAATATTAAAACAAGATGTGAAGATTACGTAGAAAAATCCCAGCACTGGCCATTTTAAGCACCTACAAAAGAGTTTACGGCCTGGTTATACAATTATATTACTGGTACATAAACATGATGATGATGACAATGATTTTGTACTATATATATATATATATATATATATATATATATATATATATTAGGCCTGTAACGGTACACGTACCGAACCGTTTCGGTACACACCTGTTCGGTTCGGTACACAGCTGTACCGAAACGGCACAGTCTGTTGAGAAAAAGAAAAAGGAACGAAAGACATTGTTTGATGCGGAACTTTAAATACGCGCAAGTTTCACACGGACATATTTAAGGACGCATACATTGACCCGAAATACGAAATAGCAGCTGATATAAGGTAAAAAAAAAAAAATATGATGAGAACCTGGAAGGAAGAGACTGAAGACCCTCCACCATCAGTACAGTCCAGTTTGGGATCACTTCAGGTCCCGGTGAAAGACAACAACGAGGAAAGAGACGGAGATAAGACGAATGCTGTGTGGCCCCTGGGAACTACGGTAGTTCTAAAACACACTAGTCTGTCTCTCTCTCTCTCACGCACGCTGTATACCAGAGGAATAGAACTCGGAGTTGGACGTTGAAAGTATATAAAAATGAAGTTTCACTTTCGTTTCACGCCAGCGTTAGTTACGTTAGTTAAGGACCGGACCGCACCCCCCCGGCTCTGACCAAAAACAAACAAACAAACAAACAAACCATCCCCCAGACAAATCGCACCTTGCGTGTGCGCACACGAGTACACAAAGTGTCCTAAACAGTTTGTTCTCTGTCCTAAAATAAATAATTTGGTTCAGTTTGTTGTCAATGTTGCTCTTCAGTTTGTTAAAACAGAATATCAGTTTACCCTCCTATTAATGTTGCACTACATGCAGAATTTTTTGGTTGATATTTTTATGCAGACTGTGAATTGACAGAACTGTGATTAGATTTTTGTTGTTTGTTCAAAACTACCTTTCAGGGAAAAGTGTTATACTAATGTTTAAAATACATTTAGTAATATTAATAATTTATTTTATTTTCTATTTGATTTATAGCAGCAGAATTATATTATTCCTGTTTTTCTATATTCTATTGTGTCCAAAAATTGGGGGGAAAATGTTCAAAAATTCAAATGTATGAAATACATTTTGAGGGGTTTTCTTTCTTCCCGTACCGAACCGAAAAAAACCGAACCGTGGCTTTGAAAACCGAAAACGTACCGAACCGAAAATTTTGTGTACCGTTACAGGCCTAATATATATATATATATATATATATATATATATATATATATATATATATATATATATGTATATATGTATAGTTGTTCATTTTCAGACTGTGTGATTTCGACACATGTAAGGAAGACAAGCTGTCAGTCTGCTTCCTCCCAGTGAGCGTGTTTACATTGTGGGGGTAGGAGGGGTCCTACTGTGGCCCTGCACCATTGGTTCATATTGCCAAAGCTACAATCTCATTGGTTCATCAGTTTCAGTTGTCCCGCAACTTGCCTGAGCAGAGCAACAATTAAAAGTCAAGTTTGTCCAAATATATGATCAAAATAGAGCTGCTAACAAATTTTCCTAGACTCTACAGAATTGTGTGAACAACTGTGTACAACATGAAAAACACGTTCAGCCCACCGTCTGAGACTTTTTGGGGAGTAGTAAATAAAAGTACTAAAATTAGGTTTAAGTAGGGATATAAGTATATTTCCAGTATATGGTAATTGCAAGGAAAATGAACATTTATGGATGGTTTGTTTGTGTGGGAGGGGTGTCGGGTATATAAAGCCTGAAGTAGATGCTCCTGGAGGCAGAAGTGTGGCCCTGCTGGTGTGGAGCAGGTGCTGAAGCTGGTTACCCTTAGCCATGGGCTGAGCTTTAATTTCTGTTGTTGATATCTGAGTTTCCTTATGCTCTGTCCAGCTGATTTTCATCAGTGATTTTGTGTGTGTGTGTGTGTGTGTGTGTGTGTTTTTCATTAACACAGCTCCAACGGCTTTGTTACTTGGACAAACACTGTAAATAACTTATACCACGGTGAAGCTCATTCCAGCCTCCTGGTGTGTTTCCTCCTCCACTTGGCCAACCATCACAGGTTGGTTTAGAGAAGCCACAGCTCTGGGATAGAAACTGTTCTTTTGCCTGGTTGTGTGGCTGGACATGGTTCTATAGCATTTGCCTGATGGCAGTAGTTTAAAAAGGTCATGGCATGAATCTGATAGTGTAGATCTCTTCCAGCGTGGGTAGTTGAGTCCCAGTGACTCTTTATACACTGCACACAACACGCTGGAGAGCCTTTGTGTCCACTGAAGAGCAGCTAGAGCACCGCACTGACATGCAGTCCTGTTAACCATTTAGGTGGAGTGTTGTTCAAAAAATATTCAATTTTGGTATCAAGATTTCAAAAAGCCGTGGCTTGGAAGTGGTTAGAGATAAAGGCATACAGTAACGGATGAAAATATTAGGTATGTCCCAAAGTTTACAATGGGAGTAAATTTACTCATCTGATTTTCATATTGTGATGTCACAGGGTTGGTAAAATTGAACTTTACATTGAACATTACATGGAAGTTTTCTTTGCGTTTTTGGTTGTCATCGTATCCTTAAAATAAATTAACTTAGACATGAGTAGAAAGTAAAATGCAGTAAGTATTAGTAGCTTCTTACCCAAGCAGCTGAGTAGATGTACATTTTCATTCTCTGCTCAGCTGCATCAACTCCACCCATAAAGGTGTTGAAACTGTCAACACACACTGGTTTCTTGATGTCATGAAAACTAGTCAGGCTTTCCTGTATACGAATTTCTGTTGCAACACACGTGTTGCCATGAATAGATGACAGCATGGTGAGATGTTTCATGTCGTGCCATGCACAAGCCAGCCGTTTGCTATGTCGCATGAACACTGGGTCATCTCCCCTTCTCAAAGGGAAGTGGGGAAGTGGGCTGGTCTCAGACCCTCTGGCATCCCTGTCCTGTTACATTTTACTGTCCCACATATTCCAGTTCTGTTTGCTGCCAATTCGTTGGCTATGGCTGATGAAGTACAGTAGCTGACCATGTACACCTCATGTCCTTTCCCTGTGTATGGGGCCATCAACTGACCAACAATAAAATGGGTCATGCCTAAATCATCAGCTTCATCTGCGTGTCCTGTGTGGACTGACCATTGTAATATATACCCTGAGCTGGCTTCAGGCATGAAAAATGCCATATTTGGCTACAGAGCCCCCAGACATGTTCATCATTATTGGCAAAGTATAGGAAAGAGTATTATCTCAGATCTGTTCCAAGACATCACTTTGCCAAAGCCAGGTGTAAAAGTTGGCCAAAATCCTGCCCAGTAGTCCTCAATCTCACATTTTTCTACAAGCCGGTCAACTTGCCCGGGTGGCCAGGCAGGAGGCCACCATTGTCGACAGAAAAACTGAGCGGAAGCAACGTCCAGAAAGCACCTCCTCTTTTATTTTCACACTATGTTCACCAACACAAACAAAGACTAAAAAGACCACCCAAAAGGCAACAACCCCCTTTAATACAGATTCTGATTCCACTAATTACTGGTATGTTCCATTTAGCAGGTGATACCATGATTAAATATAGAATAAATATATACATAAAACCCATAACCAATAAATATACACTTCATAAATGTATACAAATACCTAATACCATTCATAAATACCCATAAATGGAATTTACAGAAATTTAAAATAATAAAATTCCCCTCTAGCCCTTCCCACTCGGTTACTCCCACCCAGAACTATCAAAAAGGTGCCGGCACCAGGGTTGACCTTTCCCATACAGCTCTCATATATGCATGTGCATTGCATATATTCTGTCAGAATCTGTCAGAATGGTGGCTAGTACAAAGCGGTAGAAACGAACAGGCTGGAATACATTCATGCTAACAGTAGCGGTAAGTGCACATTCATTGTATTAGGATTGAGACCAGCGTCCCCGCCCCATTTCACCATTTTGAACTTAGAGGCACCACAGTCCCATAGCAGTGCATTTATTGTTTTTGTAAATTGACTGTAAAATTTGTCCGATTGAAGATACCTGGGAGACACTGCTGCATTAAAAACTGTTCCAGTTACTCCCACGATTAGCACAACAAACATAAAGACCTGGAGGTACATTATTTAGGGTTTCCAACTAGTTTAATGTGTTTAAAATTCCCACACACTAACCCAGCCAACACACTAACCAGACCATCACTGAACTAGAACTGAACCCCAGTCACTTCACACATACATGGAACAAGAATGTAGGAAGGAAACATTAAAAACATAAATGATGCTGTCTATTGACTACGAAACAATGTTGATAGAATTTCACCATTACTACCCCCTGGATTACAACACGTAAACATGGCACTATCCACTAGCTTGACTTTGACCCCACCACAGTGTTTTCACAGTCATTGGACTTGAAGATCCCCAAACCTTGAACCCAGCCACAGTAAAACTGTTCATAGCTGTCAAGGGACTTCAGGCTTTTGAATTCTTGTAAAGTAACTTATGCTGAAAGCAAGATGGTTAACTAACTGCATGTAGGTCCAGGGGAGCAGAGAGTCAAGATCTGTGCACCAGTCGGACACCGGTGAACTCCGGTGGCTCGTAGAAGTTTATAACCTTCATATCTCTGATCTCCAAATACCTTTGCTTAGCAGTGGCATTGAACTTCTCCTGATAGGAACCCCTTGCTTTTACCACCACCGTACCTATTTTTTTCTTAAGTCTTGATTTATATGGCTCTTTTTTGAACATCTGTACTATGCTGTTGCCCATAGCAACCAATAGCTTGTAAGTTCAAAATGGCGCAGCCTTCCAGATATGTCACATGATATGACATATGTCCTCATTCCTAATTCTTTCACATTATAACGTTTATCTGTTGATCAAAACAAGTGAAATATAGCAAGATAATTTCACTTGACAAGATTTCTTGAATTAAGATTGTTAAATCTAGAAACTAGAAGCACTCGGAGAGTGTAGACCTCCGCCAAGGCAGATCAGTGCCCCGGATTTGGATGAAAATTTCAGGAAATGTTGATACTGGCACATGGAACAAATGATTAAATTTTGGTGGTGATCAGGGGTATGGGAGGTGTGTGTGTGTGTGTGTGGGGGGGGGCACTGATGGGCCTTGGCGGAGGTCTGCGCTCTACGAGTCCTGTTCTAGAAAAGACAGCGCAGACCTCCGCCAAGGCCCATCAGTGCCCCCCCCACACACACACACACACACACACACACACACCCCACATCCCCCCGATCACCACCAAAATTTTATCATTTGTTCCTTGTGCCAGTATCAACATTTCCTGAAATTTTCATCCAAATCAGTCCGTAACTTTTGGAGTTATCCTGCACACAAACATACAGACAAACAGACAGACAAACCAACGCCGACAAAAACATAACCTCCTTGGCGGAGGTAATAAGCATGTCTACAGATGTACAGTATGAACACTTAAAATAAGAAATTAACTCTTAAAACAAGATAAATAATCTAGTACTTCTAAAGCTACGTTTTGTTTTGTTTTTTATCTTGGTAAGAACCAAATAATTTGCAGTGTGGAGTTTGGTGGTGGGTTTGTTGCGTTAAGACTGTGTTAAATGCTGAACTGTAGTCCATAAATAACATTCTCACATATGTGTTCTGTCTCTCCAGGTGACTCAGACCGATGAAGACGGTGAGATAGCATCCTCTGTGGACCTGTTCACTCTCCAGGCAAACTGGTGTCTGTTTTGTGTGGGTGGGATGGAGTTTTTGATGTGTCAGAGGACTAATCTCTCAAAACACTTCTTCACTGTCGGGGTGAGGGTCACTGGCCGGTAGTCACTCGGGGAGGTGATGTTTGTGGTCTTTGGCACTGGCACTATGGTGGCAGCTTTCAGGTGCTTTGGTACTGTTGCTAAGGAGAGAAAGGTTGAATATGTCTGTGAAAACTCCAGGCAGTTATCTTGCACAGTCCTTTAGAACCTGGCCTGGAAGGCCATCTGGGCCTGCTGCGTTCCATGGGTTTACTCTGCTTAGTGAGCGCTGTGCCTCACGTGGAGTCAGTGTCAAAGGTTGTACCTACCCTGTGGCTGGGTTTGTTGTCTTTGTCCCTCTGTGTCTGCCATCGAACCGAGCAAAGAAGTTGTTGAGCTCATGTGTTAAGGCAGTGTTTTTCAACCTTGGGGTCGGGACCACATGTGGGGTTGCCTGGAATTCAAATGGGGTCACCTGAAATTTTTAGTAATTGACCAACAACCAACAACTTACTAATAAAAAATATACGGTGAGTTGAGAGAGACAATCCCAATACATATAAGACATGACAAACTGAGTGTGAAACTGCAGCACTGTGGTTCTGTTTCTGTGTCAAATGTTCACTGTGGTCAGTTTCAGATGCTGCAGCTCTTTCATAATTCATAGTTTCAGTTCTTATTTGTTCAGTATTAATTGTCCTCCTTGTAAATCACAGCTGGACTGACTGGACAGATCCTGACCAAGGAAAATCATGTTCTCCCTTTGTGCAGTAATCTACACCTGGATTTACTGCCTCTGTCCACAATAATATACATTATATAGACTAAATGTCCTCTAAAATTAACATTTATTTGCAACATAGTATAAAAAACTATTACATGATCAAAATCAAATTAATTTAAGCAAAAAAATGTCTCAGTTTTGAATGTCTGGGGTCGCCAGAAATTTATGGTGTTAAAATGGGGTCATGAGCCAAAAAAGGTTGGAAACCACTGTGTTAAGGTGACATCTGAGTTGAAGGAGACCAGAGAATCAGTGAGAGCTCTGATTCCTTTCCACAAACTCCTGGTGTCCACGCTTTTGAAGTGGTCTCCACATATTGTCTGTAAGAGTTCTTTGCCATTTTATGCCTTTCACCTATATAAGCAATATGCATTTGCTCATCAAATAGGTGTGATTCTTTTTTTTTTTTTTTTTTTTTTTAATTTTCCACAAATCAGAAAAATACACTGTCATCACTTTATTACTATAATATGAGAAATGCATACCAAATTTTGAAAAATCTGATACATTTCAGTGTGGAGTTACACTAGTTTCTTTCCTTGTAAACATCTATAATGATTTATAAACTACACCAAAAATGACACAGTGAGGTACAAAAACCAACAAATTTATTTAATGAGGCATGAGACAATAAAGTTAAAAGGTACTTTGTTGGCAAAGTACAGAAAAAATGCATTTCACATACCCTTAAACCAAAATGCCATGTTATAATGCCATAAGTGTGTACAGCGATATGTAAACTTTAATATAAGGTCAAAATTGATATATTTAAAGCTGACCATCTCAGGAGTGAATAACACAAAACCAAACCACATAAGCCTCTTCCACAGTTTTTAAATAGTTCCTCTGTTAAAGTGGAAACAAATACTTACAAACAAAAAGCACCTAGATGAACTTTACATTTTCATGCACTATTCTGGTTAAATATATCTTACTCAGATGCTTTATGCCTTCTTTCTTGTAAAAGGAAAGACAAAAATGATAAACATGATGATTTCCATCCTTGGTTGAGAAGTTATATCCTTAGGTCCTATGTAAATTTTTGTCTAATTTTTCAATAAAATGCAAAAAATGGCTCACAGCAGTTTCATAGTGAACCTGCTTGTCTCCATATAGTTTCCTGTGCCGCTGTTACTACTCGACATCGTACTTCGAGGAACATAGGCGATTGTGGCCGTGTGTTTTATTTGCCCTTTGCTTTTACTCCAGAAGAACATAAGAATGAAGCATAAGCTTACAGAGCAAAAAAATGAAAGAAAACCAATGGTTGCTGCTATCAATAATGTTTTCACATCAAATGGGAGTTTCTGGGTGTCCGTCTCATCTGGAGACACAGATGGTGAGGCAAACCAACTTTTTAGATGAAAATTATTTTTTGATGATGATGGAAATTCTCTGACGCGGAGGCTCACACGGAGGCTGTCATTTCCTGCCGCATTAGACGCCATACACAGATAAGTGCCGCTGTCTTGAGGCTGTGCGTAGCGAACCTCCAGCGAGCCATTGGAGAGGGTCCGTATTCTACCCATGGATGATAAAGGTCTTAGCTGTGGGTTCAGCCAAGTAACAGATGGCTGAGGGTCACCTTCTGCTTTGCAGTAAAACACCACTGTGTTCCCCTGCTCGACTGTCAGTGCTTGATGTTTGTGGTTTCTAACTCGAGGCTGACGACAAGTTAGAAGCCCTGAGAGCTCACCCCCGGAAAAGTCCAGAAAGCTCCAGCCCTGCAGCTGGACAGAGGTAGTGCAGATTGGCAGATTCCCACCAAAGTTTAGGTGCAGTTGCCTTTGCACCACCCACAGCAAACGGCAGTCACACGCTAATGGGTTGTTGTCCAGTCCCAGAGTTTTCAGGTTGTCTACTGAATGAAAGACTTCAGCCTCTAGGGTGGTGAGACGGTTCCGTGACACATTCAGAACTTTTAAATGAGACATACCTTTGAATGCTCCATGTTCAATTTGTAGCAGGGATGCTCCAAATACATGGAACTCCTGGAGTCGGAGCAAGTCCCCAAGCAGGTTCCTATGAATGTACGTTATAGGATTAAAAGAAAGGTCAAGGTATACAAGATACACAAGATGATACAAAGGGATGTATGGCACAGCACTGAGGTTGCAATGCCTAATAGATAAAGATGTAAGGTTTAGTCCAAAAAGGCTGTTTGTTGAGAGAGTCTCCAACCAGGGGCAATGAGATATGACTAATACTTTGAGACGCCCAAGATGACGGAAAGAGTAGTTTGGCAGCATGGTGAGGCCCGTCCGATGAAAATAGAGGCTCCTTAAATCACTGAGTGGTGTGAGTGCTTCCGTTGGCACAGCAGTGAGATTGGACCCATCAAGGTGCAACTGTTGTAAGCTGGTCAGGCCACTGAAAGCTTGACGGGAGATGAAAACCAAGTCATTCTCCACCGCTTTGAGAGACTGCAGGGCTGCCAAGTCACGAAATGTAAAATCTAGCAAAACTAGGATCTCATTGCTGCTAATATCCAGCATCTGCAGTTTTGGCAGTCCAGTAAATGCTCCTACAGGAATAATCTTAAGGTGATTGTGAGCAAGATGCAGAGATAGCAGACTGTGCAAGCCAAGAAAAGCTTCAACTTCAATGACGGCCAGAATGTTGTCACTTAAATCCAAATCCTGCAGATGTGTTAAAGCCTGGAACTGCTGATGCACAAGGATTTTGATTTTATTTTTGGTTAAGCTCAGTAACTTAGCATCTTGTGGAAGAGTGTCAGGCACTCTGCTGAGTTGGACATCAGAGCAGTTCACCTCCAGGAGCAACGGGTTGCAGAGGCAGGATGGCGGACACTGCCGCTGTGTTTCAATTGTTAATGCCACACCTGCTGCCAACAGGTAGAGAGCCCCCCAGTGGACAGTAATCACCTCAAACATCTGGTGGCCTGCCTGCATGTGTGCGAGAGGCAGCTGTGAAAAGAGGGACAGAGTCAGGAGAATTACTGATCTTTCTTCATGGTAAGGGCACATTTATGCTCTACACCAGGGGTGTCAAAATCTTTTTTTTTCGGGGGCCACATTCAGCCCAATTTAATCTGAAGTGGGCGGGACCAGTAAAATAATAGCATGATAGCCAATAACTAATGACAACTCCAAATTGTTTTAGTGAAAAAAAAAACATTCAGTTATGCCAATATTTGCATTTAAAAACTATCCAAACAAAATAGATGTGAATAACCTGAAAAAAATGGAATTTGTTAAGAAACATAAGTACAATTTTATCAATATTATGCCTCGACTCATCATTTATACACATGCATAATAGGTCAGATCTACAAAGGCACAAAACATTTAGTAACAGGCAGAATATTGTTAAAATTGCACTTCATTTTCTTTAGACATTTCAGGTTGTTCATATTTGTTCAAGTTATTCACATTTTAAAGGATAGTTTGTTAATGTAAACATTTTCATAATTGAATGTTTTTTGCACTAGATCAAAGAGAAAAAATTGGTGTTGTCATTATTTATAGGTTATTATGATATTATTTTTGAGGGTTGTTTTTTTTTTTTTTTGAACAATGAACAATTGAACAGCATATACATAATAGTATACATTAAAAAAAAAAGGATAGAAAATTTCACAATTCACAAAATATTTTACATTTCAAATATATAGAAACACATGTAAGTAAAAACATATTAAAAAAGAAAATTGCTTGAGGTATAAATAGAAATTATACAAATGAAAAAAATAAGATTATACTATTGCACTACTAGTGCAATACGGGTGCTGAACACACTACAATGACAATACCTCACAAAGGACATATACTTAACATAAGTCATAGTGTTCAGCCAGGGTCAAAGTGCAATATATACTTAGCTCTACTGTTTTTTTGTTTTTTTCTCGGTTGGTGACATGTCTGTTTTTATACTGTACATATATTTACACTTCCTTTCTTCTTTAAACTTTTGCACTACACATCACCAGAGAGTTGTCACTTACAATTTCATTGTACATATGTATAATGACAATAAAGGCATTCTATTCTATTCTATTCTATTCTATTCTATTCTATTCTATTCTATTCTATTCTATTCTATTCTATTCTATTTTTGAGTTTGATGCCCTAACTTGCACTTGGCCAATTCATCCTATGGGCCGCATTAGACCTTTTAGCGGGCCGGTTTTGGCCCCCGGGACGCATGTTTGACACCTGTGATCTATATTGAAGACGCAGATGGATACGGACGGACCGTTCTGTCCGTCCTCTGCATACATTCCATACATAATTCTGTCTGTTTTCTGGGAGCTTGTGGATCCGTACCCACACAGAGAATATGAAGCAGTATCACTGGGAACTGTGGAAGCAGGGTTGAGATTTGAAGAGAATAATTTCCATGAATAGCGGAATTTTCAAAGAGAGACAATGAGTTACTGAAAAACTACCAACATATTTATGACGACTACCCTTCTTAATATCAACATTATTTTCCACATTAGTAATACCTCCTCTGTTTTCACCATGTTTGTTATTATAGACTTTCTTCTTCTTCTTCTCAAAAAACTTTACTCTTGCTCATGGTATTTCACCAGTATGGTACTTAAGAGCGGCTTCTTCTGGTGGATTGAGAGAGAAATGCTCATTCCAGTGCATTGGATGCGTGGAAATATGAAGGCAGCAACGCTTGACAATGTTAAAAATGGATGTACTGATTTACGTACGTAAAGCGAGCATAAATGAGCCTTCAGGTGAATTGCATTATACTGGTGCCAGCATGTGAATCAGTTTTCTTAAACAAAATATAAATGCATTTTAAACTCAAGCTCAACACAAAACATTTCTCACCTCTTGAATAGTAAGAAGTAGGTTTTCATAACCAGAGAGATGCTAATGGAGATTCCCGTCTTGCAAATTCTGAAGAAACTGCAGGAGAGAAAGTACAGAAAGGGAGTTTATGATGACACTGACCCACATTTCATCTTGATTTACAGTATAGAATGGAAAGGTTTAGTAGACAGCAGAAAAAGCAGGCTGATGTTATTTTTAAATCAGAGCTTTGGAGATAATGTTCTTGTTGTCTTATCCATCTCACCTTTAACTGACACCAGTCTGTTATTTCTTAACATCTTGACAGTTGACACATGAGCTGTATTCATTCACTGATGAGCACTGAGTTACTGCACGAAGCCCTGAAACACTGGTAAATGAACCTGGAGACTATCAAACATGTTCACAAAAGCCAGAAATAATGTCCCATTTTTGCACAATAAAGTCAGACAATGGAATGATTAGAGAAGATTTTGCATAAGAAAAATTATGCAGAAATTACTACTGAACTGAGGATGAATCCCTCAAATGGGGCAGGTCTATTAAAAAAATAAGTATAAAGAATGGACCGCAGACAGTTCCAGTGTCCAGGATCCTTCCAAGGATTCAGTCCTGTCTTTGGACAGTTTTCAAGGATGCTCTTGTGAATCCTCAGTGCTGTTTGAGCGTCCACAATGTTCTGCTGAGGCTAAACAAAAAAATAACTAGAAAAGCACTCAGAGAGCGCAGACCTCTGCCAAGGCAGATCAGTGTCCCCCCCCCCCCCCCCCCCCCCATCACCACCAAAATTTAATTATTTGTTCCTTGTGCCATTATCAACATTTCCTGTTGATACATTTCCCTTTGTTTTCATCTTTGTCAATGTCAGATTGATACGAAAGCGATTTATTTCGCTCTAGCAATTTTCTCTGCTAGCACCATATGATATTTAAGGGTCCGTCACTTGTGTTCACTTGTGGTTTCCAGTCGTCTTCTGGTCCCCACTCTACCTGGAAACATGGAGACTAAAGTTGGGAGAAAGCAGCAGAGTCCTGTCTGTGATTTATTTGAATACAACGACAGAGAAGAAGAGAAAAGATATTAAAAAAAAAAACTAAAATTAACACTAAAACTAAAGTAAAACTAAGCATTTAGAAAAAAAATGAAAACTAATAAAAACTAGAAAAGCACTCAGAAAGCACAGACCTCCACCAAGGCAGATCAGAGCCCCCCCCCCCCCCCCCCCCCCCATCACCACCTCCTTGTGCCAGTATCAACATTTCCTGAAATTTTCATTCAAATCTGTCCATAACTTTTCGAGTCCGTAACTGTCCGTAACTTTTTGAGTTATCTTGCACTCAGACAGACTGAAAATAAAACCTCAACATAGACGAATAAATAGTAGCTTACTTCACAATTACAATCTGCACAGCCTGGGCAACAAAGTCCCCACCAACTTTTAACAAACCCAATACTTCAGATCATTCCATTGGTTAATTACTGCAGGGATTAATGAAGATTATTTAACTCAAACTAATGCACAAATTTGTAAAACAACCATGTTTAGAAGATGAGAAAGGTTTTCTGACATGGTTGTTTAAGAAAATGTTTGGTTGTGGAAAAGATTTAACTGTGTTTAGAAGGGTCAAATTATTGGCCTGCATCAAGCAAAGAAAACAACTTAAGGCTCATTTATGTTTGCTTTATGTTTGTTAATCAGTACGTCTGTTTCTAACGCTGTCTAGCATCACCGCCTTCATATTTCCACGCGTCCAGTGTATTGGAATGAGCATTTCTCAGCCAATCCACCAAAGGGCACCGCTCTTAAATAACATACTGGCTGAATACCATGAAGAAGGGTAAAGTTTTTTTGAGAAGAAGAAAGTCAGTAATAACAGACATGGAGACGACAGAGGAGGTATTACTAGTGTGGATACTAATGCTGATACTGAGAAGGGCAGTTGTCCCCTCTGTGACATAGAGCAGAAATGGGTTTACAGCAAGGTTCTAATAGTTTTGGATTTTTCATTATAGCTTAGTTTTATTTAGTTTGGACTTTTTTTCTGTAAGTCAGTTGGTTTTAATTCGTTTTTAGAGCAGGTTTGATAGTTTTTATTAGTTTTCTTTTTTTTTCTAAATGCTTAGTTTTAGTTTAGTTTTAGTTTTTTCATGTCTTTTATCTTCATCGCTGTCGTATTCAAAGAAATCCCATGCAGAACTTTCTCCCAACTTTAGTCTCCATGTTTCCAGGTAGAGTGGGGACCAGAAGACGACTGGAAACCACAAGTGAACATAAGTGACGGAGCAAAAAGTGTCATATGGTGCTGCTAGCTAAAATTGCTAGAGCGAAATAAATCAATTTTGTATCAATCCAACACTGACAAAGACAAAAACGAAGGGAATTTTATCAATAATTTTTATACATTTTAGTTAGCTTTGTAAACACACAATACAGTTTCAGTTAGTTCCTTTTTTTCTATTAATTATTGTTTTTATTTATTTGACGAAAATGTTTTTACAATTCTAGTTTCGTCATTTCGTTAGTTTTTGTTAACGATAATAACCTTGGTTTACAGTGTATAGACATTGATTATACTGGGAAGATTACCAAAGGAGACCAGTTCAACTTTTTCACAGAAAAATGCATGAGAAACTAACCAGTGGCATTATTTGTCAAAAATGGGAAAATGCAGGACATAATTTGTGGCTTCGGTGGAGGTCTGCTGTGTCTTCTGGTTTTCAGTGGGTTTATTTTCATGTTTGCCAGGCTGACACTGGAAATAGGAAACTGCTCTTACCTGGTCAAATCAAAGTTGAAATAATAACGTTTTGTTGTGGAGGCTGTGGCTCAGGAGGGACCACAGGTTGTCATTCAGTCCCTAACTCCCTGTCCACATGTCACACTGTGCTTAGGCTGCTAACCATGAGCTGCTCCAAGTCACTGGCTCGTTTTATGTGGTACTGTGGGTGTGAATGGATGAATGTGACACATTGTAAAAGCTATGAGTACCACCAAGGCCAAAAAGCATCATAAATGCAAAGTGTTGTGATTTAGAGACCATAAAGTTTCCTCTAAGCAGAGTAGATTCACTGTAAGCCCACACTGTGTATTTACTAAAATGCTTTAATTCCAATGTACTTAAATGATTTCAGTTTTATTCCATTACTATAAAATGTTCAGTATATTCTTCTAATTTGTAGACATAGTCGAAAGTTCGAAAAACTTTCAGTTGAGTTGATTTAAATCACTCAGTTTTAGTTCTGACCACACCTTTTTATCTGTGCATTGCATTGTGGGTATTGAGCCTATTTATTGTAAATGTGTTCTTTTTCTGTGCAGGGGTTCAGTGGGGTTGTGGTGGTAGTGTTAATTTGGACTGAATGTGTGGATGTCAGTGTTTATTGGCCTTTTTGTGTTTGTTTTTGTATTTTTCTAGAGCTGCACCATGAGTCAGAGCCACAGGAAGAAGTATCGACTTACTGTTCAGCTACAGTTGTTCTTGTACAATATAAATTTTAATGCAATGCAAAATTAGAAGCACTTTCTGTACTGGCAATCTAAACTGAGCTAACCTCCTGCCCAACATACATCCATGCTACATACATGTTACGCTGAATAATTATACAAAGCAATTTATACTGCAAAACGTTTTAATTTAAATCTACTTGGAATTGAGTCCAATGAACTGATGATATTGAGTCTATGATTACACAAAGCAATTGACAATGCAACAAATTTTAAGTTAAATGAACTTTGCATTTTGTGTGTTGGACTTAAAATAGCAATTCCATTCAAGTCAAGCATTTAAGTTTAACACACGCAAGTTTTCATCACTCATTATTGAATCTTTTTTTAAGGCAACCAGTTTCCTCAGATTTTTTAAGTAAACTCAACTTATCTGGTCTTACAGTGGATATAAGCACCATAAACCTCTAAACTACACTTTCAAACACTATTAAGTAAATCTGTGATCTCTATAAGACCAAGACAAATTAAAGTCACAGCTTATCTCTTCATATATAACAGTATTCCACCCACTTTGTCCATCCCTAGTCTCTGGCTTTTAAAAATAACTTCAATCCTTATTACTGTTCAGTGAAGTAAAGGAGGTTTTCTCAACGTCCGCACTTGTTGATTACTTGCATGGCAGCTCATGGTGAGTGTCTTTCATAAAAGCAGCAGCAACAGAAGAGTCTGGAGACCATGAAGGTGACTCATGTGACATGTGACTCATAGTTCCAGTGGCTTTACTTTAGGAAGTCTATTTTTACAGGCCGTTTATTTTCATTTGTTGCTTGACTGATACATTCACATTCAGTTAGGCAGATATTGTTTTTATCAGCCTGTGCAGTTTCCTGTCAGATGTACATGATATATGAAACTTTGACTTTTACTTCAAAAGAGCAAGACCTGTTTTCTCCGCCAGTATGATCATGGTTCATACACTGGATACTGTGAGAGCTACTTCCACATAGAGCAGGGCTGTCCAACTCATTTTAGTTCAGTTCCACATTCAGCCTAATATGATCTAAAGTGGGCCGGACCGGTAAAGTAATATAAATAATAGGATAAGAACTTATAAATAATGTCAACTCCAAAGTTTTTTTCTCTGGTTTTGAGTGAAAAGTCAAATTCTGTAATGAAAATGTTTACATCTACGAACTGTACTTGAACATAACATGAACAAATATGAACCTGAAAATTCTTAAGAAAAATCAGTGCAGTTTTAACAATATTATGCCTCAATTTATCATTTATACATGTGCATCACAACTTACAGATCACAGTGGATCTACAAATACACAAAACATTTAGAAAGAGGCAGAATAATGGTACAATTCCACATGCTCCTCTTAAGAAATTTCAGGTTATTCACATTTTTTGCAAAAGGCTAGTCTGTAAATGTAACTATTTTTGTGTAATTTTACTTTTTTTTTTTTTTTTTCCACTAAAACAAAGACAAAAATTTGTAGTTTTCATTATTTATATGTTATTATGATAGTATTTTACTGGTCTGACCCACTTGAGACTGAATTGACCTAAAATGATTCGAACATCCTTGATTGTTCATATCTTCAGTGTAATTTCTGCATTTCACAAATTCATCCCAGAGGCCAGATTAGACCCTTTGGTGGGCCGGATTTGGCCCCCAGGCCGCATCTTTGACACCTGAGATATAGAGGGTATGCATGTGACGTCAGCGCTAGTGGAAGTCACCGCGGTTCCGCCCACTGAGTGTCAGAAAGAGGGAGATGAGTGACAGCGCTCAGCATTCAGACCAGTACAGTAACTTTATGTTCTTTTTAAACCTGATCTGCACTAACATGTTTGAGTGTAAATCAATTGCTAATTGTTATAAGACTGTAATTAACAGTTTTCTTCAACAAAAAGATTTTTTTTTATATTATCTCCATGAAGTGAGTAAGAACTAGTATTAGAGTATGATAAAAGTTGAGGAAACAGCAGATTAGCTGCATCAAAAAGGCTTTTTTTTCATAGTTTTCACACAGTATATCAGTTTCTGATATTGCATTTTAACCCTTTCATGCATAAGTCACTCCAGTGGACAGTTCTTCTCCAGCTGTTCTCTTGTATATTAATGGGTTTAGTTGTTTTAGTTCCATATCAGCCAACACAGTGGACACTTACGCATCATCTCATATCCTGACATTCAGACCATTACTATAACTTTGCTGTTCTTGATAAACCTCATCTGCACTAACATGTTTGAGTGTAAATCAGTTGTTATTTGTTAGACAAGAAGGTTTTTTTTTTGCACATTATCTCGATGAAGTGAGGAATTAATAGCATTAGAATATGTTAAAATGTGAGAAGACATCAGATTAGCAGCATTAAACATGCTTTTATTTCATTGTTTTCATATCCCTCTCTGATATTGGGTTTTAAACACATGTTTCTGTACTTCAAAAATTAAATGCATGGATATTTTTGTAACTCCACAGAAAAAGTAAACTCGATCGCATTGTTTTTTTCATGTCTAAAGAGGAATAAAAACGCTCAGGAAAAAAAAACATCTTGACTAAGGTTCTCATATTTCATGCATCAAAGGGTTAATATTTTAAAATACTCAGTCTACTTTGTATTCACTTTGCTGCCATCACTTTTTCTTACTGTATTGAAACGTTTACTAAATGTACCAGTAGAGGGCAGCAAAAGCAACAATATATTTCATCTGTGAAACGTGTTTACAGTGATGCTGTCAATACATGTTAGGAGATTTGTTCTTGCTCTCGTCATTTCATCTCTTTATTTCTTACATGGAAATGAGAAGCAGACACAATAACCCAAGTGTGATTCTGTGTAATTACCTGGATATTCAGCTCATGAGCACATTCCCAGCAGAGCAATAGAATAGACTGTAGAGGTAGATAAATAAATAAATAACACGTCGAGGTGTGATGCCACCCTCGGCTGTGATGGCACTTGCACATTTGTCATGCTGAGGAATGCAACACTGACGAGCACGTGACTAAGGCCACAGAAAAACACTTTCTAAGCAGCACTATCTAGTATAGTCATCAAATTGTCTGCTTATCTGATGTGTACATACAGATTTTTAAGAGTCTTTTCTTGACCAGCTCTACATGTAAAGTGTCATGAGCAAGGTTCTAAAATTTTGGATTTTTCATCATAGTTTAGTTTTATTTAGTTCTGACTTTTTTTTTCTCTTATTCAGTTCGTTTTAATTCATTTTTAGATCAGGTTTGGTAGTTTTTATTGTTTTTGTTATTTTCTAAATGTTTAGTTTTAGTTTAATTTTAGTGTTTTTAATATCTTTTCTCTTCTTCTCTGTCGTTGTATTCAAATAAATCCCAGACAGGACTCTGCTGCTTTCTCCCAACTTTAGTCTCCATGTTTCCAGGTAGAGTGGGGACCAGAAGACGACTGGAAACCACAAGTGAACACAAGTGACGGACCCTTAAATATCATATGGTGCCAGCAGAGAAAATTGCTAGAGCAAAATAAATCAATTTCGTATCAATCTGACATTGACAAAGACAAAAACAAAGGGAATTTTATCCATAATTTTTCATCTCTTTTAGTTAGTTTTGTAAACACACAATACAGTTTCAGTTAGTTATCATTTTTTTCTTTTAATTCTAGTTTTTATTTATTTCAGTTAATGAAAATGTTTTTACAATTCTAGTTTTGGTCATTTCTTTAGTTGTCGTTAACGATAATAACTTTGGTCATGAGATAACCTTTGTTATGATTTGGCACTATATAAATAAAATTTAATTTGATTTGGTTTGATATAGCTGATATTTTAATTACTGTCTGTTACTGTTCGAATATCTTCACAGCATGATCTGGCCCAAGAGTCCTCCTTAAAAGTAGTATCTATACTGCATTTTTGGACCACAGGTCTGTTCAGACTATATTGATAGCCTCTATGACATTAACCCTTTCATGCATTAATTATGAGAACCTTAGTTAAGATGTTTTTTCTTGAGTGTTTTTATTCCTCCATTGGCATGAAAAAAAACAATGTGATCAAGTTTTTTTTTTCATGGAGTTACAAAAATGTCCATGCATTTCATTTTTGAAGTAAAGAAACGTGTTTAAAACCCAATATCAGAAAGTGATGTGAAAATAATGAAATAAAATCTGATGTTTTCTCATATTTTAACATATTATAATGCTAGTTATTACTCTTTTCATGGAGATAATATGCAAAAACAACACTTTTTTTTTTCTAACAAATAACAATTGATTTACACTCAAACATATTACTGCAGATCAGGTTTATCTAGAACAGCAAAGTTACAGTAATGGTATGAATTACAGTGTATGGGATGGTGCATAAGCGTCCACTGTGTTGGCTGATATGGAACTAAAACAACAAAACCCATGAATATACAAGAGAACAGCTGGAGAAGAACTGTCCACTGGAGTGACCAGTATGCATGAAAGGGTTAAGAAATTGTTTCAGAGAGCAGAGAGTGTGTTTTTTCATGCTTTACTAGGGCTGTGTATTGGCAAGAATCTGGTGATATGATACAAATTACAATGCTGGGATCACGATATATCATGATACTGTTAAAAAGGCAATTTTTTATTTGTTTCTGATGATTATTTCCTTGAACAACTGAATTACAGCCGAAATCTGCACAAATACTAAACACATTTTTATTTGATCCCAACAGGATCTAATGTTCTATCACAAAATGTTCCTGTGTTCAAACTGAAATTCTGTTTTCCAGACATTACAGTTTCAGATCCTGTTCAAATGTTCAGATTCTAGAACAGTATTTGAGTTCAATCCTGACAAAGGAACGGACATTATTTAATAAAACAGTGTTAAATAATAATAAATAAAATATAAACAAAAAAGACCACCAAAAAACATAAATGAACCTCCACAATATCTGCATTTGAATAAATACTTAAAAATATCCATACAGTACTTTTTAATATCGATACAGTATCATGAAATGAAATATTGCGATATATTGCAGAAACTATATTTTCTTACACCCATATCTATGCTTTACACCACTTTTCTGTGGATAAAATATATACAGTCATAACAGCTGTGATGAATTAAATAGCCACACTAGTGGATTGAAAATCCCTGTCCACAAATATGGACTAGCTGCAATGTACAAAAAACACATTTATATTTGTGAATTCCACCTTATGAAAAGCAAATTTCAGGATAAAAAAAATGGCTGATGGTTTTACTGCTGTCAAATAGTAGAGCTTAGTTAATTTTTCCAAAGTCAGAAAATGTGAGTGTGAAGCACAGAGCAGTTTTCTTACCATATCTCAGATGACGCTGCTCAGCAGAAGGTGAGTCTGGACACAGTTCCATGTATGGAGCTGAGGAATATGATATGTATGAGTGACGGCAAGGACAGCAGATCCCCACAGCTGTAGATAAAAGAGTCTGACTCCTGTTGAACTGTGATGAGAGTGCACAAGCTACAAAGAGAAAACTGTTCAAAGGTGACATGGCAGTCATGTACTGTGGCTCAACAACAGCGAGGACTCAGATTACAGAGGGAAATTACACAATTACAGTCATCTTCTGAAGAAAAAAAAAAAGCTAGAAGTACTTGGACTCACCATTCTGTCAGTCTGGAAGGTTTGTTACATATGGCTGGTCTATTTTCACAACAATAGAAGGTGATTTCCAAGTCTTTTCCTCTGAGGACTGAACTGTTTTTGGTCTGTCCGCTCCTGCTCAAACCTGCTCATATTCATCCAGACCAAACAAACACTGTGACAGCTCCTCAGCTCCCCATTCTGAAAGTGGACGATGCGTGTTGCTGCTGCAGCTCTGTTTCTCCCTGTTGCTACCCTGTCCTCATGGCAACAACAACAACCCGGCTGTGGTTTGCTCAGTGCAGCCTGAGGAGGGATTATATGCACTGCTCTGATGGACTGGGTCCAATAGGCTGCACTTGGATGACAGGAGGACGGCGCACAGGTCAGCCAAATACTGGGATTTAGGTGCAAACACCAGATGGGAATGATTTCAAGAACTAACACTTAGAAATAAAGGAATAGTAATGTGCTTAGTGGGCTGTCATTTGGAAATTTAACTGAAGACACAATAGATCTGTGGAGTTTTGTGTTTGTTTCACATTAGTGCCAGTCAAAGATTAGAGAGCTGTGAAATATCAAACCTACATTTGGAACTATGACATTCACTTTAACCCTTTCATGCATACTGGTCACTCCAGTGGACAGTTCTTCTACTGTTCTCTTGTATATTCATGGATTTTATTGTTTTGCTTCCATATCAGCTGTGCACCATCCCACACACTGACATTCAGACCATTACTGTAACTTTGCTGTTCTTGATAAACCTGATCTGCACTGACATGTTTGAGTGGAAATCAATTGCTTGTTATTGTTATTAGACTGTAGTTAATTGTTTTTCTTAAACAAAAAAGTTTTTTTTTTTTTTTGGCATATTATCTCCATAAAGTGAGTAATAACAAATATTAGAGTATGTTAAAATGTGACAAACATCAGATTAGCAGCATTCACTCAGTATATCAGTAAATACATGTTTCTTTGCTTCAAAAATTAAACACATGGTGTCCAGCTGAGTGGATATTTTTGCAACTCCATGAAAAAAAGATTCATAAATTTTTTTCAATTGCATTGTTTTTTTCAGGCCTAAAGAGGAATAAAAACACTCAGGAAAAAAAAAAAAACTTGTTCAGGGTCAAAACACGGTATTCAAAATCTCTCTGACGGGACATTTTAGATACAATTTGACCCACATTTTTACTTTTAAATTCATTTTTGCTTTAGCTGGACCATAAGGGATCAACCAAAACAAGGAGTTACTTTATACTGAAATAAATGTTGGAATGGCAAACAATTAAAGTTCACTCTCTGATTAGACATCACAGTGTTTTGACCCATTAAGGCTCTCATAATTCATGCATGAAAGGGTTAACAGTAAGGAAGAATAGACTTTATCTGACATTTGCACAGATACATAGCACTATAGGTACACTGGAATTCTTGTGCGTTTCCGAGTCAGAAAAAGAGTTAGAAAAAAAGGTAAAGATATGACAAAAAAGACAGATACAAAACATAAACACGGCTAAAAAACATTTTAAAAAAAGTTATTGCACATACAAGCACAGATACACATTTGTAAAATAGACTATCATAAAAAAGAGTAATAATAATAATAATAATAAGAGTACTGAGAGGTAACAAGTTATTGCACATTTGAATTAAAATTAAAAGTTAAAAGTACTGGGATGTAGTTAGCAGGTTATTGCACATTCAATTTAAGTAAGTATTAAACGGAAGTGCAATAAAGAAATAGGCCTTTTGTTTCATTGTATGTTTAATTTATAGATTTACAGAATGTGTTTTATCCCTGTGGATCCAAAATGGTGTATTTTGCACATGTTCCCTAAACAGTTTCAAGTAATTGGAAGATGAAGGAAACTTTTAAATTGTTGTTTATTACAAGCCAAACGAGTTATTTCTTTAAAATGGATAGATATTCAAGGACCCACAGCGAACCAAAGGATTAAAGAAATGTCTTCTTACCTGGCACTGGAAAAGCTGACGGACCTGGATAAAGGAAAGATCAAGATCTGGACACCTTTTTACAATTTTTATAGGACTTATCTGTATAGACAATTAAGTTCCAACACTGCTCCGAACCAAACACCTTTGAATCCCTTTTAAAAACTCATTTATTTAAGATTGCTTTTAATGTTTAATCTTAAAGTTTAATGTTTAACTGTTTTACATTCGTATACCTGCCTTTTGCACCTGCTTTTAATCTGTTTTTAATAGGTCTGGTTTCTGTTTTATCTGCTGCATGTAAAGTGTCTGAGTTGTATGAAAAGCGCTATACAAATAAAATGTATTATTATTATTATTATTATTATTATTATTATTATTATTATTATTATTACTATAAGTTGTGTCTGCCAAGTATGTTTTGTTGCACTGGGAGTGGGTGCTATTGTGTGGGTGGGGGGTGGGGGTGGTAGGGATTGTTTTGATGTGTTGTGTTTTTTTTGTTTTTTTTTGCTTGTTCTTATAAAACAATGAAAATGACAAGAAATATATTTATGAAAAAAAGTATTAAACCTAAACAAATGTACATTTTGATGATACAACACACTTAAAATGTTGGGACAAAAATAAGATGACGACTCGCTGCTCCTAACGTGTACTGTGTGCTAACCGCTAATTGCTAGGAACTGTGTGTATTAGTAAAATGCAGACAGAATTTCCCTACAAGGACAAGTAAAGTAAGGCTCATTCACTCAGTTAAACTTACTTTAAGTGGGTTGTTGAAGTGTATTCTTTATATTTTTGCTGCAGCACCAGTACATTGGTCTGTTGGCAGGTAAAACATTGACGTACACACCTGTTTGACATTCATTTCTAGAGGGTTACAGGGACGCTGGAGCCTTCACCAGATACTGAAGACAGGGTACCAGGTGAAGACCAGGGCTGTGTATTGGCAGGAATTTGGCGATACGATATAAATCACAATACAAAGATCATGATACGATATATTGCAATATATCACAATACTGTGAACAAGGCGATATTTTTTGTTTTATTTTTTAAAAGATTATTTCCTGGAAAAACTTACAGTTCAGCATTTGGATAAATAACATTTTAACATGTGGCTTTACCAGTACAAAAAAAACACACAAATAAATAAATAAATAAATAATGTTTTACAGACATTCCAGCTTAAGATTCTGCTTAAATGTTTGTATTCTATTGCGAAAAAAATACATAGATGGTGTTCAGTCCCTGAATCATCAGAACATTATTTTTGTGCATTCCCAATAAAAAAAACTAACATCTGCCTCTTTCAGACTGTAAAAAGTGCGTTTAGGATTCTTGAAATAACTGTTATCAATTTAAAAAAAACTACATGTATGACCTGTAATATCACAATAGTACTTTTATAGTGTACAAACAACAGAGCAAAATACCCATGTGAATATAGAAATAAAAGAACATGATAAACAAAAAAGAAACAAAAATGAATCTCCACCATGTCTGCATTTGAATAAATACTTAAAAATATCAATACAGTACTTTGTAATGTCGATACAGTATCATGAAGTCAAATATCGTGATATATTGTGGAACCGAAATTTTCTTACAACCCTGGTGAAGACAGGACATGGACATGTCATCCGCTCATCAGAAGGGATGACATATACAGACAAATAACCACTCACACCTACAGGACCGGCCAGTTCGACTGTTCTTCACACATACATCAAACCCAGGACCTTCTTCCTGTGAGGCGACAGAGCTGAACACTGTTCCACCATCCTGCACCTAATCACCTATGGCCCACAGTATGTTTGATGTTTCAGGTGCATGTTCAACATATCAAGGTTATTATGGTTAACGAAAACTAACAATATGAGGAAAACTACAATTGAAAAAACATTTTCATTAACTGAAATAAATAAAAACTATAATTAACCCTTTCATGCATAGTGGTCACTACAGTGGACAGCTATTCTACTGCTCTTCTCTTGTATATTCACGGGTTTTGCTGTTTTAGTTCCACACCAGCCAACACAGTGGACACTTATGCATCATGTAACTTTGCTGTTCTTGATAAACCTGATCTGCAGTAATACGGCTGAGTGTAAATCAATTGTTATTAGACTATAATGATCATTTTTTCTTTAACAAAATGGGTATTTTTTACATATTATCCCCATGAAGTGAGTAATAACTAGTATTAGAGTATGTTTAAATATGAGAAAACATCAGGTTAGTAGCATTAAAAGTGTGTTTATTTCATAGTTTTCACAGTATACCAGTAAATACACATTTCTTGGCTTTAAGAATTAAACGCATCATATCCATTTGAGTGGACATTTTTGCAACTCCATGAAAAATAGGTTCATAAAAAGCTGTCAATTGCATTGTTTTTCTCTTTTTTTTTGTTTGTTTGTTTTTTCTTTTCATGCCTAAAGAGGAATTAAAACGGGGGAAAAATCATGATTAAGGTTCTCATAATTCATGCATAAAAGGGTTAAAAGAAAAGATGATAACTAACAGAAACTGTATTGTGTGTTTACAAAACTAAGTAAAACAGATAAAAATTATGGATAAAATTCGCATCGTTTTTGTCTTTGTCAATGTCGGATTGATACGAAAGTGATTTATTTCACTCTAGCAATTTTAGCTAGTGGCACCATATGACACTTGACAGTCCTTCACTTGTGTTCACTTGTGGTTTCCAGTCGTCTTCTGGTCCCCACTCTACCTGGAAACATGGAGACTAAAGTTGGGAGAAAGCAGCAGAGTCCTGTCTGCGATTTATTTGAATACGACGACAGAGAAGAAGAGAAAAGAGATGACAAAACTAAAATGAATATTAAAACTAAACTAAAACTAAGCATTTAGAAAAAAAAAAAGAAAATTATTAAAAACTATCAAACCTGCTCTAAAAATGAATTTAAACTAACTGAATTAGAGAAAAAAAAGTCAAAACTAAATAAAACTAAACTAGAATGAAAAATCCAAAACTATTCTGACCTTGGCACATATGCATAACCTTTTCCCTAAAGTATATTGATTATCTATGTTACTGGTGATTAGGCTCTACTAGTGTGAATATTTTTAGATTTAATGAAAAATTTCTCACTCTTCCTTGTCTGCAATGCTGAATTATTTATGTTTAAATTGGATGTTTATTTGTGTGCACGGCTCTATCTTGAAGACGTAATTGGACTGTCATCCCACTGACTGGAACAATTAAATATGGACTTCAAAAATAAAACAAGTGTAAATTAAGAGGTGCTTTCCTTCATCTGTTGTGTTGTTCATGCCACCTACACTGCTCCTCTACTTAATTACATTTCGAAGCCACTCTGTGTTTATTTGGCCAACCCTCACTCTGAATACAGTGGAATATAAACGGAGGTGTCAGAGTAGACATGCCTGCCTCTTGGTTATTGAACTGCAGAACAGTGTTGTGTACTGACACAATAGACATGTGTGTTCACCACAGAAGAAGAACCGGTGCTGAGTCAGGAACTCACCATCTGGTACTTTGGAACCTGCAATCATCAGCAAATCTTTGTCCAACCCTGGATTCAGGAAGAGAAAAGATCAGTTAGGAGAGCCAAGTGCACAGGCTCAGCCAACTCAGAGTCTCACCTTACATAACGTCCTCCTGTCCACGCATCATCACACAGTTTAGTGTCTTCCAAGGTTATTATCGTTAACGAAAACTAGCAAAATGACCAAAACTAGAATTGTAAAAACATTTTCATCAACTGAAATAAATAAAAACTATAATTAAAAGAAAAAAAACAATAACTGAAACTGTATTGTGTGTTTACAAAACTAACTAAAACGGATAAAAATTATGGATCAAATTCCTCTCATTTTTGTCTTTGTCAATGTCAGATTGATACGAAAGTGAGTTTTTTCGCTCTAGCAATTTTCTCTGCTGGCACCATATGATATTTAAGGGTCCGTCACTTGTGTTCACTTGTGGTTTCCAGTCGTCTTCTGGTCCCCACTCTACCTGGAAACATGGAGACTAAAGTTGGGAGAAAGCAGCAGAGTCCTGTCTGGGATTTATTTGAATATGACGACAGAGAAGAAGAGAAAAAATATGACAAAACTAAAACTGAACTAAAACCAAGCATTTAGAAAAAAATGAAAACTAATAAAAACTAGTAAACCTGCTCTAAAATGAATTAAAACTAAGTGAATTAGAGAAAAAAAAAAAAGGTCAAAACTAAATAAAAATAAACTAGAATGAAAGATTAAAACTATTAGAACCTTGGGGCCACCAGGATATTGTCAAGTGGAGCACACATATAAGCATGATTACAAGTGAATGCTGATTATAGATTCTGTTTTATTTATATGAGCCATATCATATATAATCCAGTGTCTGTGCTTTAGTTCCATGAATTTTCAGAATGAGAATCAGCTTTTTGGCCAAGTATGTGAACACATACAAGGAATTTGGCTTCAGTTTTTACATTGCTCATGACACACAGTTCAGACATGAACCCAGACAACATGTGGATACAGTCTGTACAAATATATGTTTATGTATATATGATTGTTGTTCAAATAGTCAGAGTGTTTTTGTTTTTTTTTGTACACAATTCAGATTTTGATTTTGGAGCTCATTTTGCTCAGTTACATGTGACGTACCTCCATCAGCTTCAGGCTGTTTGACTCTAAATGTCTGTGTTAGTCCAACCTATTGCACTGGAAGGGTATTGTAGTTGATTGCAGCTGGATGTCAATTAGACTCACATGACAGAGCAGCGAGCACATACTGTCAAAAACAGTCCAACGGCCACAGTGTGTGTGAGGAAACCACGCTTCCTCTGCTGGACTGAAGGCTGTTCAGACCAGTAGGCTGTGTTCCCCAGGGCGCAAGTATTTCAACAAAAAGGTAAAACGGACAGTTTAATTTTTTTAATATTCAGGAATTGGGGGGGGGGGCTTTGTATGTGAGTCCAGGTCTTAGGTTTGTTGTTCCAGACTCTGACCATAGGTGTGGATGCATGTACGAGGTCTGAAGGAGGAGAGGAGTTTTATTTATTAACTCTGTTTGGTGTTTGTGTGCTTTCTTTCTTTCTTTCTTTCTTTCTTTCTTTCTTTCTTTCTTTCTTTCTTTCTTTCTTTCTTTCTTTCTTTCTTTCTTTCTTTCTTTCTTTCTTTCACCTTTATCTGTTTCTGTCAGACATGCGTCCTCAGCTGTCCAGGACAGTTTCTTTTCAGTTCAGTTTGGACTACCTCTAAGAGCTCAGAGGTCATTTTGTGTTATTTTTGGACTTTACAAACTTTTTCTTGGTGATGTTTGATACAGTTTTTGTAGGAACTGGACACTATTTGGATTGGAGATCAAAAGTATTTAGGTTGATTTTTGCATTGTACATAGTTACTACACTGTAAATGCATATAATTACCTAAACAAAATTAAGTTGTGTACATAAAATCACCAATACAAGTTTTTTAATCAGTACATTTTGCTCACGTACTTGTTTAATTGAATAATGTGTTTGTTAGTCGTTGTTTTTTTATAAAATGGGGCAAAGTCTTAGTATTGTCCAGTGGTTAATATGATCAAACATGAGGTGTGAGGACGCCTGAGCTACACATCAGTGGCGGCTGCTCGTCTTTCAGACAGGGGAAGCTCATTGTCGGCTTACATCAAAAAAAAAAAAAAAAGTCAAGTTATTTAAACATAAATTCATCCTCCGTTCCTTTTTAAGAAAATGGTCAGTGACCTTATCGTTTCAAGTAAACAAGAAAACGTTGAAATTATGTTAAATTGAAACAAGGAAGTACAATGAGTGTGTTTTATTTACAGTGCAAGAAATGAACAAGTCATTTCGTAGCAGTTTCTCTCTCTCTTTCCCAGCAGAATGTGTGACGGTATTAAACTGAACTGTGTCAGTGAAGGAGCAGATCTGAAAACAGCTGTCAATCAAACAGGATTCAGCCTTTTGACTGATCATCCAATCAGCACGTGGGATTCTGGCGTCCAGCCTGGCCGAGCTCCGCCCACAGCTCCATTCACCCCCAGAGACGCCGAGCATCTGGGGGCGGGACAACATGGTGGCATTTATCCAATTAGGGTCCAGTTACACTTTAGAGTCAGTTTAAAGCAGTTCCACTCAGTCCCATTGAAGTGCATGGACGCTGAGCGTCTACGGACAAATGCACTGAGCAGAGATGGAGGAGAAAACACAGACACGGGAATGGAGGAGAAGTGAACAACATCCAGTCCACTGATTTGTGATAAAGCTGATTCTGAACGAACTCATCTGTGAGATGAACGTGTTCTAACACATTTGGAGTCAATGAAATGTCAACACAACCGAACAGATTTAACCATTTAATTTGAGTCATTTTAGGGGAAGCCGAGCTTCCACTGCAGTCTGAGAGAAATCCCCACTGGTATCCACCATTACTACCATCAGAGAAGGAAGCATTCTCATGCATTTTACATCAAGAGAATACATTTTAACCTGCTGTCTACAAATATGCTTAAAGACAAACTAAGCTTTTTCATACTCACATTTCATGAGATTTACATTAACATTTACATTAACATTTTCCTAGACACATGAATATGAAATGCATTTTATCTTAAAGAAAGTAACAATAATTACCTGCAAATTCAAAATTAAAAAAATCGTTCATCTACACTCGAAAAGGAGTGGAAAGAAGAAAAACTTATTTAATACCACCCCCATTTTCATCATCAAATAACTGAACATAATAGCATTTTAAATCCTCACTCCTGTCATTTGACTTCAAGCCAGAACAATGAGCAAAATAGGCCTAAACCAAATGAGAATGAACTCATTTGACAGCATTTACATCGTACACTGGACTGGGTTTGACACCAGCTTCAGACCTTTGGCTGCATGTGACAGAGAAACAGATTATTCTAAGTTAAGGTGACTTGTATTATTAGAGTTACAACAGGTTCATTGAATTTAAGCATGGTGACAAAGACTACATTAAGTTCTCACATCTTTCTAAAAGTACAGAGTGCTCAAGTAATGTGTGTGTCTTCTTTACACATGGCTGTTATTCCCATGGCCATTATTATTAGTATTGTGATCACTTTGCTTTGTGTGTTTGTTTGTGTGTTTGTTTGTTTGTTTGTGCATTTGTTTGTTTGTTTGTTAGCAACTTTAGGGAAAATCTCTTCCACCCATCTTTCCCAAATCTTCCCCACAGATAGGCCTAGGCCCTGGGACCAACCCAGTCCATTTTGGTCCCAGTAGGACAAAGTTCAAGGTCACAGCAAGGTCACAACATCTACAATTTTCCATTTGTCATCATTGAACAATTTTCAAAAATTCATACAAAATTCAAAACAACTCCGATTAGCCTCCAATTGGATCCACCTGTAGCTTAGAACAATCTCTTGTATCTGGACCTAAATTGTCCACATCCACTGTGGAATGTGGACTCTGTGGACATTTACATTGAACATTGAAAATCCCATTTACCACACATTTAAAATTAGAACTCAACTAATATTGATGGGAATTGAATCTAATTGGACAGACATATGACTAGTACCAAGCTTCAACTTTTTCTGCTGTATGGAACAACCTGGAAACTGTTGAATTTAAACAGAAATACCGTTCGGAGTGCTTGGTGGAGGTTTGCGTTTTCTGAACACTTGTTCAACAATTTGCAGTGTTCAGTTTCTTTATTTATTCACTTACACTCAAGGCTAAAAAATTTTTTAAGAAACTTGTTTGAATAGTGTATCATTAATGAGGTTTACATTATGTCTTTAAATCCCTTGTTACATTAAATCAACTTAAAATCCTAGAGCGTTTACTGTTACATCAGATGTACAAAAGCAGAAAATAATCACATATGAACACAGAGCGTTGGGCAATTGGCCTTAAAATGATCATATTTATCATATTACACAGATTATTGCGTGTTATATACTCACATTTTCTTTTGTTGTTGTAGGATGGCTCTTCTGTGTGCAGTTTTCCTTCCAGCCTTTCTTCTCTGTTCTGGCTGGTCTTCACCTGCCTTAGATAAAGTCTGGGAGGAGTGGACCATCAAACAGGGCAAGGATTACAAAAACCAGGTAGGACTGTGGAGCTCATCTGCTTTTGTGCTCTTATACATGACACATACATGACACTATGGAACTGTCAAAGCCAGTTCGTTTTTTTTTTAAATTCCCCCCTTTTTCAGACTGAGATCACGTTCAGAAGAGAAGTCTGGGAGAAGAACCTGCAGCTGGTGTCGACACATAACCAGGAAGCATCAGCAGGAAAACACAGCTTCACCCTGGAACTGAACCACCTGGCTGATATGGTAGGTTCTGGTCTCCTGGTAAGATTCTAATTTTTAAAACATTTTAATGAAGGTTTTTAGGAAGTCTTTGAGTAACAGAAGCTCGAGGGGTTTGTAAGACACCATAAGAGGCTTAATTAAAGGTTTATCAGTCATAAACTAACCATTTATAGATCATTTCCTTTTGTGTAAAAAAATAAATAAACTAGAAAAGCACTCGGAGAGCGCAGACCTCTGCCAAGGCAGATCAGCCCCCCCCCACCCCCCACCCCCAATCACCACCAAAATTTCATCATTTGTTCCTTTTGCCAGTATCAACATTTCCTGAAATTTTCATCCAAATCCATCCATAACTTTTTGAGTTACCTTGCTCACAGACAGACCGACAAACCAACACCGGCAAAAACAGAAGAGGAGGTCATTAAAACTGCAGCATCTGTCATCAGATATAAAACATTATGCACTTCAGCCGTACATTCTGCTTTGCGCTGCAATATTTTTTTTTATTCCTGGGCTTTACATGATTTTCCTGTGTGTTTTGGTAGTATTTACTGCATGCCTTATTCTCCTAAGTTTGTGGATACATCTGCAGTTGTGAATGGGATGAATAAAGAATCTATCTAGTCAAATTTAATCCAATTAAAAGTTTAGTGTGTAACATTTAGGGGGATTTAGGCACATCAGACTGTAGAAATGGAATACAACATTCAGAATTATGGTTTCTATTCAAACAAATAATTTTGTTCCCATAGAATGAGCTGTTTATGCATACTGAGGGAACTGCTCACTGGTCTGAGTCCCCCAGGTTGCACTGCCATCTTTCAATTCAGTTCAGTTTTATTCACTTCAATTCGGTTTTATTTATAGAGCCCAATATCACAACAAAGTCACCTCACAGATCTTTACAGAAATTGTTGAATAGTTATGTGTTTCAGATTTCCTACATCATCAAGCTGGCTCACAGTTTGAACACAACCCAGTGCAGACAGTGTTGTCGTGAACTGCACTGTGTTCATACCTGTGAGACCTCTGGTGGACAATCATGGCATGACACTATTTAGATTGAACTTCTTCACAGTGCTTCCCCTCTCCTTTTCTTAGACCACAGGTGTCAAACATGTGGCCCAGGGGCCAAATCCGGCCCTCCAAAGGGTCCAGTCCGGCCCTGGGATGAATTTAAGAAATGCAAAAATTACACTGAAGATATTAACAATCCTTTAGTTCAGGTTCCACATTCAGACCAATTCAGACTAAAGTGGGTCATAATAACTTATAAATACCCACAACTCCACATTTTTCTCTTTGTAAATGTAACTATTTTCATGTATTTACACTAAAACAAAGTATAATATTATAAAAATATCTGAATAACCTGAACAAATATGAACAACCTGAAATGTCGTAAGAGAAGTAAGTACAATTTTACTAATATTCTGTCTGTTATTAAACGTTTTGTGTGTTTGTAGATCCACTGTGATCTGTAAGTTATAATGCACATGTGTAAATGATAAACTGAGGCTTAATATTGTTAAAATTTCACTTATTTTTTCAGTTTGTTCATGTTATTCACATTGTTTGAAAGGATATTTTGTAGATGCAAACATTTCCACAATGTAATTGTACTTTTTTCACTTTAAAACATGGAGAAAAGTTTGGAATTGACATTATTTATATATTATTATGTTATTATTTTACTGGTCCGGCCTATTTCAGATCAAATTTAGCTGCATGTGGCACTGAACTAACTTGAGTTTGACAGCCCAGTCTTAGACCTTCACAGGACAGTATAATGGAAAGTGCCTTGACACTCTCTGACCTCTGTTGGAACAAGATGACAGTCAATAACCAGCACTGTTAATCTGCACTTAAACCTGCTTAATTTAAACTCCTGAAGAAAACTCCTGCAGAAAAGCTCTAATCTGCTTTTATACAATCTGATTAATTTAATCCGCTATAGACTGGGCTAATCTGATAACTGGGACTGCATTTAGGCTTTTAGGCTAATCAAATTACACAAAATTATATGTATACGTACAGGTGGAAAATATACAGCATACAATATTTTTTTAGGTGTAAATATGTGATTAAAAGGAGGAGGAATATCTTTTTTCTTTTTGTTTTTACACTGATAATGACAGGAAACTCTGATGGTCACACAGAGATACCAGGGGATATGCAGCACACATCAGGGCAGTGTTTTTCAACCTTGGGGTCGGGACCCCATGTGGGGTCGCCTGGAATTCAAATGGGGTCGCCTGAAATTTCTAGTAATTGATAAAAAAATAAAAACTTACTAATCAAAAATATATGGTGAGTTGAGAGAGACAATCACAATCCATAGAAGACATGACAAACTGTGGTTCTGTTTCTGTGTCAAATGTTCATTGTGGTCAGTTTCAGATGCTGCAGCTCTTTCATAATTCATAGTTTCAGTTCTTGTTTGTTCAGTATTAATTGTCCTCCTTGTAAATCACAGCTGGACTGACTGGACAGATCCTGACCAAGGAAAATAAAATTCTCACTGTGTGCAGTAATCTACACCTGGATTTACTGCCTCCGTCCACAATAATATACATTATATAGACTAAATGTCAATTAAAATTAACGTTTATTTGCATCATAGTATAGCAAACAATTACATGATCAAAAATAAATTAATTTCAGCAAAAAAAAACAAAAAAAAAAAAAACAAGGCTCCATTTTGAATGTCTGGGGTCGCCAGAAATTTGTGATGTTAAAATGGGGTCAGGAGTTAAAAAAGGTTGGGAACCACTGCATTAGGGCAAGGATTTCACAAGCTTTTTGATCAATAAAAGTGAGCTAAGAGTTGAACTGGACAGCTGAGATGTGTCAGCCAGAGCCCCCCCCACCTTCTTAACCACATCCTAACTCCCAAACAAATGAAAAACCACAACACATGACCCCTGTGCAAGGAACTCACACATGTTAAATGTTTTAACCTTTTAAGTAAGAAATGCACAGTCCCATAATTATATCAAGATTACTATGTACACCCTTTACATTCCCCTTACAACTTTTTACATCTTTTTAAGCTACTTTACATCTTTACATCTGAATGTAAAAATTTCTCACCCCAGTTAAAATACAGGTAGTTTATAAACAATGGAAGGTTTCCTCTTTTTATTTTTTTTGTAGTTAAAAGTCTAAATATATTTTTTAAAATAAATAAATAAATAAAATAATAATAATAATAATAATAATAATAATAATAATAACAAGATAAAATAAAATAAAATCATCATCATCACCATCATCAACACAATAATAACAGTAATAAGGGTAACAACATAAGCATGAGCATAGTGATGCATGCTGCGACATAAATAGCAGTAATAGGGCAGTATTCATGGCATACAAACTCAAACTTTCTCCATACCAGAGAGTAAAGGCAACTAAAATTCATTAAAGAGATGGCCACCATTATATTTATCCAAAGTCAGTTTTTCTAAAGGTAAGAAAGAAGACAACTGATCATGGAAAATCTTAAAAGATGGAGGGGAATCATTCTTAGAAAATAAAAGTATGCATTTCTTTGCCATATAAGTGATCAAAATTAGTATCCTGCATTTTTTATGATCTAACTGTAAATTATAGGTGTCATTTAGTAAATATAAACTACTGCTTAAATCAAATTGTAAGTCCAAGACTGACTGAGTGAGAGAGTGAACTGAGCTCCAATAACTTTTTAAAAGGTCCCAGAACATGTGCATGAATGTCCCTTCCCTCTTTCTGCATCAATGGCCCACTGATGACATATCCTTTCATATTTTGTGGATTTTTATTGGAGTTAGGTAGAGTTTGTGGATAAATTTAAAATTAGCTCCTGTACTTATGTAAAGATTACTATGTACACCCTTTACACCAGTGGCGATTTCTCACAGACTGCAGTGGAAGCCCGGCTTCCCCTAAAATTACAAAAATTAAATGGTTAAATCTGTTCGGTTGTGTTGTCATTTCATTGACTACAAATGTGTTCGAACACATTCATCTCACAGACGAGTTTGTTCAAATCAGCTTTATCACAAACCAACAGACTGGATGTTGTTCACTTCTCCTCCATTCCCGTGTCTGTGTTTTCTCCTCCATCTCTGCTCAGTGCATTTGTCCGTAGACTGTGTCCGTCTATGGGCTTCAATGGGACTGAGTGGAACTGTTTTTTTCATTGCTTCAAAACTGGACGGTAATTGGATAAATGCCACGATGTTGTCCCGCCCCCGGACGCCGGGCGTCTCTGGGGGTGAATGGAGCTGTGGGCGGAGCTCGGCCAGGCTGGACGCCAGAATCCCACGTGCTGATTGGAGGATCAGTCGAAAGGCTGAACCCCGTTTGATTGACAGCTGTTTTCAGATCTGCTCCTTCACTGACACAGTTCAGTTTAATACCGACACACATTCTGCTGAGAAATCACAGAAACCACTACGAAATGACTCGTTCATTTCTTGCACTGTAAATAAAACACACTCATTGGACTTCCTTGTTTCAATGTAACATAATTTCACTGTTTTCTTTTTTCAGTTCCATAATTTAATCATTTCTTGTTCGAGTTTAATATTGTTTTGTAGATAGTTAAATCAATCAAACTGTCGGCTAGGTCGCAGTGAAAGGAGCATCTGTAGTTTAAAAAGGCTGAAGTCTGACACCCACAATGCACTGGGCCAAGGCCGTCTGAGCAGCCCAGCGCAGAGCTAGCTCTGCTGGACATTCAGAGGACACTGGTCCAGTCCTGGAAAAGACGCCTACTGGTACGATAAGGACACTGAGCATTTTCTGAAAAAGGAACGGAGGGATGAATATATGTTTAAATAACTTGACAATTTTTTTTGATGTAAGCCGACAATGAGCTTCCCCTGTCTGAAAGACGAGCAGCCGCCACTGCTTTACATTCCCCTTACAACTTTTTACATCTCTTTAAGCTACTTTACATCTTTACATCTGAATGTAAAAATTTCTCACCCCAGTTAAAATACAGGTAATTTATAAACAATGGAAGGTTTCCTCTTTTTTTTTTTTAGTTTCTGGAGGCTTAGGCTGTGTGAAGATTTTTTTGTTTTTGTATCTAACTAGAAACTCATTCACTTTTTGTTGTCTATTTTGTGCTTCATAATTAATCCAAAATGTTTTCACACTAACATGAAGCACTGTTATAAACTAGATTCACTGCATTATCTAAGTTGTGTTTCAGACATTCTCTTTCTCCTCAAAGTTTTTTTTTTTAATCTCTTCTTTACCATTCCCCTGACCAGTAAATAAAATTCCTAATTTCATTGTGCACACAATGACAATAAAGGATATTGTATTCTAAATGCACCGAAATGCCCTGAACAAAAATAAAATAACAATAATAATAAAACATTCAGGGCTGATAAGAATCAGAGGAACTTGCAGTTTTCTGTATCACAGACAGCAAGAGAGGAAAAGAAGATGGGGAGTTGTGGTGGAAAAATCTGTCAATAGAGAACACAACAGTCTAAGCTGGTCTGATGTGGGAGTCTTATTCACCCCTCTCTAACAAAAGCATGAAGCTAAAGTGTTAAAGGAAAAGGGGGGTAAGGAGGAGCACAGGCAGTGAGTTTTTATACACATTAGATATGGCATGACAGACATGATTCTTACAGAAATGAGGGCAAAGTGAAAGTCAGCTGACAAGTGGTCAAAACACCATGGAGCCATCATGACAGACAGGAAACACTCAGAGCACCTCTAATGAGCATGTGCATCAGCGAGAGACCAAACACTCCATGTCCTGAATGAACTGTGACGTTAGATCTGGATAGAGCAGGATGCTCTGAACCACGAGTCAGCGTGGTCACAGGGAGAACAGAAAAGGTTTAAAGTAAGAGGCACACAAGTTCTATAATGATATGAATAGACCCAGTCAGATAAGAATCACACAAATGTCAGATATGAGCGACCTAAATGACCTGGGTTTGACAGGTACATAAGTGACAGATAAGTTTGCCGCTACAGGAACGAAATCAGAATGTAGTAATTCAAGATAGAGCAGCCTTAGAGCAAGTGTCTACAGCCGGGTGTTTAACTGAAACTGAAGTGGACTTAGATCTGACTGATGCATATTTAGTTACACTTATAGTAATAATAATGTTTGGGTTTTTTTCATCTAAAGGTGATGAAGTAAAAGAAACATACTTTTTTCAGAGTCACCAGAGGGAGTCTATAAAAACATTAAGTATAGCAACAAAGTCACCAGATTAGCATGACTGCATTTTTGCAGTTAGACCATGTGTTTTTCAGACTGACAGAGAAAATTGCTTGGTGTCATTAAAAGGGAAAATGTGCTTTTAGCATTTGAGTCACCTTTCAAAAGTTACTAAAAGTTTCCAAATAAATTCTTAAAGTAGCTAGATTTGCTGTTAGGTGCTTTTTGAGGGAGAAGGTTGCTAGGGTAGTCTAAAAAGTTTCTAAATCTAGCAACAAAAGTGCTGAGTTGGCGTCAGTGGGTTGGTAAATTGAAAAGTATAACTTCTGATTTGGAGGTATTTGCTGTGGATTATGTTAAACCATCCAACACCACTGTGTTCTCACATTGTGTGTCTGTTTGTTTCTATTAAGACGGCAGATGAAGTTAACGAGAAGCTGAGTGGCTTGGAGAAGGAGGAGCTGGATCAGTTCAGAAATGACACTTTTAAGGAAACCAGCGGCATACAAATGCCTCTGAGCGTTGACTGGAGGGAGAAAGGCCTGGTCAGTCCAGTCCAAAACCAAGTCAGTTCTCAGCTTATGCTGTTTGATCAGTGCAGACTACAGAGTGAATGTGGCATTGAATGCAGACCTGTGTGTTTCTTCTCATAAAGGGCATGTGTGGGTCCTGCTGGGCCTTCAGCTCTCTGGGGGCTCTTGAGGGCCAGATGAGCAGACGAACAGGCGTCCTTATTCCTTTGAGTCCTCAGAATCTGGTGGACTGTAGCACAAGTGATGGAAACCATGGCTGCAGAGGCGGATACATCACAAAGTCCTACAACTACATCATCCGCAACAGAGGCGTTGACTCAGAGAGCTTCTATCCCTACGAACATCAGGTTACCTACACACCTTCAACACACAACTGTCAGACAGTACGGTCCAACTGCACTGGGAAAGGCAAAACTACAGTACATTACCACTTCATAAATAAAGCAACAGTTACATAAGAACTCGGTCTACACTGTAAAAAAAATCTGTAGTTTAACAGAATTTTCACTGTTTATTTTACAGATTTTTCCTGTATTTTTAAGATACAGGAAAAAATCAATGAAATGACAAAAATAGACTGTGATTTTACATGTCAAATGTAAAACAACATGAAAAACTGTAACTGTGAATAACCATAAAATTTCCATTTTTTAAAAGAAAAATACTGAAAAATACAGTTAAAATACATTTGCAAATGCATCATAATTTCACAAATATTTCTTTTCTATTTATGAGATTAAACTGTTAATTTTAAGTTTAATTCTGTAAAACAAAACAAAACAAAACAAAACCAGATAAATTACTGACAATTAACCATTAAAGAAGTATTTGTTCTGTAAGTTTAACAAGACTTGTTTTTTTAATTGACAAATATCTTGTGTAATTACAGGAGGTTTCCCAACAAAAATGTTGCATAAATGTATTTTTGTGAATGTATAACATGTATAAGCACTGATAAACTGTCCAAATACAGTTTTTATCAGTGGATTGGACAACTGAGTCTCACTGAAAATTATTTGTATATATATATATATATATATATATATATATATATATATATATATATATATATATATATATATATATATATATATATATGTATATATATAGATATATATAGATAGATAGATAGATAGATAGATAGATAGATAGATAGATAGATAGATAGATAATTTCATTGTTTAAATACATGTAAATATTCTTTATTAAACATTAAAAAGTCAAAAAAAAAAAAGCAGAAGTGCAAAAAACTGTATTTTAATTATGGAAAATTACCATATTTTTATGAGATAGATATTTTCCGTTATTTTACAATATTTTTTCGGCACTCCTGCTGCCAGAATAATACTGTTTTTTTATGTTTTTTTTTTGTTTTTGTTTTTTTTACAGTGTAGTGTTAACATCTATGAAATTGTGTTAAACATATTAAAATCATTTATTGATTAAATTTCAACAATGTCATTTTAAAGAATTAAAGTATTTTTTTTGGATCACCCAAAAGGATTTCTGTCAACACATCATGACAAAAGCACATTGTCAAGTAACTATGATGCCCATTTTAAGTAACTCTGAAACATAGAGAGTCGTTTTGCTACCTAAATCTCTTGTGCTGTAACAGATGTGTGAGGGTCCGATCCAGCGGTAACACATGGACACATTTAGTTTTCAACAGTGTCTGTCATGTAAGCAGAGTAACTTATATGCATGTATTATACATATTTGAGTAGGTATTTATAAGCACGTTAACATTATGTGTAACAAAATTTGGGGAGATAAAATTTTTAGGTGAAAAATGTCAGATCACTGCTTGGTAAAATGTCGACTTGATATGGACATCAATTTTTTACGCTTTACGCAAACATTCAAAACATCTGGTTCTCAACAGAAACTGACATCAAGTAGGATGAAACCTTTTAGATATTATGTTCAACTATGCTTAAAATACATTTTGGAGTAAAATATTGAAAAGTCTCTGTTTTATTGACATGAGAACGTGGTAACATGTGAACAGGCTGCCACAGTAACATGTGGACGACTCTTTACCGTTGTATGCATCACCCAAAATGTTGACCTATTTTTGAAAACAAGCCAGATATGATCACAATATTTTCATTCATTCATTCATTTTCTGAACCTGCTTTATCCTCACTAGGGTCACGGGGGTCGCTTGGAGCCTATCCCAGCTACTTATGGGTGAAGGCGGGGTTCACCCTGGACATGTGACCAGTGTTGTGCTGAATTCTACTCTCAGCCGAAAACTGCATCACACAGCAGCTGCCGAAAACAGCTCCCCCTTCCTAAGTCAGCCATGAATAGGACAAAGTGCACCAAATTCACCCTGTCACCAGAATAGCTCCAAATGTGAGCTGCTAAAGTCATTTCACTCCTGTAGCTTCACAAGCTTATTGTAATGGGGGATGCAGTTTTCGGCAATATCTGCTGTCGAATTCTGCTCCCTGCCGAAAACTGCATCCCCAGCCACGGGTGATGTAGTTTTCAACAGAATCTGCTTTTATTGTTATTTATTTTGTGTGTTCTGTATCCAAGATTTAACTTTAGAAAGTTTTATATACCTTACAGTTTGTACATTCTTTAATATTAAACAGATTAAAAAAAACATAACTGTAATATCTTACAATATTATTAATTACTTAATTGCTACACAGCTGTGATGGTGTTAAGAGGTTGAATAATTCACAAATAATTTCATAGCCTACAGTCAGAAAGGAGAAAATGTTGTGACAGGGTGAATTTGGTGCACATTGTCCTCTTCATGGCTGATTTAGGAAGGGGGAGCAGTTTTCAACAGGAAGTAGAATTCAGCACAACAGCCAGTTCACCACAGACTGAACATACAGAGACACACAATCACTGTCACATTCACACCTATAGGGGATTTAGATGAACCCATTAACCTATCAGTGCATGTGTTTGGATGGTGGGAGGAGCCAGAGAACCAGAGAGAACCCACACAGACACGGGGAGAACATGTAAACTGCACACAGAAAGGTCCCACCCCCATGGACTGGGGTTGGAATCGAACCCAGGACCGTGTTGTTGTGAGGCACGAGTGCTAACCACTGCACCACTGTCGCCACATCACATCACATTTAATGTATTTAATAGTAACACTGTTATTTACAACTTGTGGCGGTCCATACTGATATAGGTAAATTACAAATAAAGTGTCATGTCTCGGTAACAGTTCACAGATAGTCTTTTTAAATGTGACTAGTGTATGAATTCACAAACTTCCTCATTCAGAATCTAAATTTCTCAAAGTAATAGACAGTCTTTTACATGTATTTTTATTAATTTAATGCAGCCTAACAGAAGGTTCAGAACTTCTCCTGTACTGTTTAACCTCCTCAGACCCTCTTTTTAAATTTGTGGACAAGAGTTTTACAACTTCATACAAAAAAAAAGAAAACTGTCCACCACAAAGGACATTCCATAAAAAAATTTAAAAACTGCATCTGAAAAAACTGTTGCATCATGATGTTTCCAATATAGGCACTAATTTAATAAAAAACAAAAAAGCGTGTACTTTGCTGACATGTCCTGGGTCTGAGGAGGTTAAGTGGTATTTTAAAAGGAGAACAGTTCCATAAAATAGACATCGTTAGTTAAAAATGAGCCCTCTTGTTAAATGATGTTGGCACATTAACTTTTTCATGTTGATGTTGACTTTTGCTTGATCCAACCCATGAAACAGATGTGTTTTTAGCTGTGACGATATAACGTTTAATTTGCATAAAAGCATTGCACTGCATATATGCAGTATTTGTTGCATGCATATGTACTGTGACAGGAATGACACCTCCAAGTTCAGGAACAAACCTCAGAGAGCATTTCTACTGCATCATTTACCAGTTTGTTAAATGTTACTTTTTTAGAATGGGAAATGTCGCTACTCTGTCAAAGGAAAGGCTGGATACTGCTTGAATTTCCGTATCCTCCCCCGTGGTGTTGAGAAGACTCTGCAGGAAGTGGTGGCCACAGTCGGTCCTGTAGCTGTGGCGGTCAACGCCATGCTGCCATCTTTTCATCTGTACAGAGGAGGTGAGGCTGACGGCTTAGAGGGATCACAGGTTACAGGCTATGGTTTACACCAGGCATTCTGAGATAAATATATGGTTTTCAAGTCTTTATGCATGGGAACTCTAAAAAGTGATTCTCAAAAACGTTTGACAATCACATCAGTATGACCCCAATATATGACCCCAGAAACTCAGGGGTCATATTTTATTTTTTATGGCCTCTTTTGTGTCAATTCCCAAATGAATGTTTACTCTAAACCAGTGGTTCCAACCTTTTTTGTCTCCTGACCCCATTTTGACATCACAAATTTCTGGTGACCCCAGACATTCAAAACAGAGATTTTTTTTATTATTATTATTTTTTTGCTAAAATTAATTTCTACGATTAATTACTTAAATTAATTAACTACAGGTACACTTTAGTTCAGCGGTACCAACCTTCTTTGGCTTGTGACCCCATTTTAACATCACAAATTTCTGGTGACCCCAGATATTCAAAACAGTGATTTTTTTTTTTTTTTTTTTTGCTAAAATTAATTTGTTTTTGATCATGTAATAGTTTGCTATACTATGCTGCAAATAAACGTTAATTTTAGAGGACATTTAGTCTATATAATGTATATTATTGTGGACGGAGGCAGTAAATCCAGGTGTAGATTACTGCACAAAGGGAGAATGTGATTTTCCTTGGTCAGGATCTGTCCAGTCAGTCCAGCTGTGATTTACAAGGAGGACAATTTAATACTGAACAAACAAGAACTGAAACTATGAATTAAAGATAGAATTAAAGGTAAACAGAACCACAGTGCTTCAGTTTCAGCTTCACAGTTTGTCTTTTAAGTGTTGTGATTGTCTCTGTCAACTCATATTTTTTTTTATTTGTAAGTTTTTATTTTTATCAATTACTAGAAATTTCAGGCGACCCCATTTGAATTCCAGGCGACCCCACGTGGGGTCCCGACCCCAAGGTTGAAAAACACTGCTGTAAACCGAATGAAGCTTTTGTTCATTTGCATAGACAGTTGTCGATATTTATGCCCACAAGATTATTGGCGGGCTCTTTGCACTAATATTAATTCCTCTCCTGTGTCTTTTAGGTCTGTACAACGTCCCCAACTGTAACCCAAGCTTAATAAATCATGCTGTTCTTGTTGTGGGCTATGGCACCTACAAAGGACAGGACTTCTGGCTCGTAAAAAACAGGTACATTTTGTTCATTTTGTCAGAACGTTCAACAGGAGTTATAAAAAAAACAACAACTTTCAATTCACAACATGGGTGAAAAAGTATCCAAGGCTTGGACTGTGTGTATTTTGTTTTTTTCAGCTGGGGGACAACATGGGGAGAGGAAGGTTTCATTCGAATTGCCAGGAACAAGAATAACCTTTGTGGCATTGCCACCTTTGCTGTTTATCCTACACTGTAAAAACATCCTACAGTCACCTGATGCATGTGAATGTCACTGTCACCTCCGACAGAAGTACCTTTGTTCATTTTCACTGTTACTATGGGAACAACACTTTTCCAGCTTTGTACCTTTAGACATGTTTCTGTCACTCAAACTTTAAGGGTCATATACTAGATTTGATATTAGTGTTTATGTGTGTTCATAGTTAAAGGTTCATAGAGACATATGAAATATAATTTATGTGCTGGAGTTAGTATTTTGTGTTAAAACACTGTAAATAAATATAAGTTGTTCACTTGTTCAATTAGACCTAACTTAAGAAGAGTCTGAACATACAAAGTCAATCACAGATGGTCAGTTGGGAACATTTTTCGAAATCTGGGGATTTGATTAGGTTTTAGATGCAGCCATGTTCTTTAAATCACACCATATCACCAAGCCCCACAAGTCCCAAAAGATATATTTACGTCTTGTTTGCACAACTTATCTTGTGGAAACTTCACACGTTTTCTTGTGGATTGGGACCTTTGACCGTGTGTTTGTACCTTGAGCTAATAATAGGGTGACCATATCTTAAATTTCAAAAAAAGAGAACACTCGGCTCCACCTTCAGATACTTGATCATACTCCATGTAAGCACCGTAGTATTCGTGCCTATAACCTTGGTGAAAATATTTCAGTGAGACAGGCTGCTTGAAATGATTTTATTATTCTAGCTGTGGAAGTGTCATAGAAGCTGCTGTGCATGTGCTTGTGTCCTTTTATTCAGGACTACTTCTACTTTCAAGATCTGGCAAGATCAGGTTTTGTGTTACTGTGTTTTAGGTGTCATAACAGTGTGTAAAAATAGAAAAAAAAAAAACAATTTAAGTTTTATAGGTTTTTACTGAATAAAGCAATTTATCATTTATACATGTGGATTACAGATCACATTTACAAAGGCACAAAACATTTAGTTACAGACAGAATATTACTAAATTGCACTTCATTTTCTTTAGAAATTTCAGGTTGTTCATATTTGTTCAGGTTTTTCCACATTAAATTGTTAAAGGATAGTTTGTTTAATGTAAATATTTTCAGAATTTAATGGATTGTTTTTTTTTTTCGTTATTTAGAAGTATTGTATTTTTTGTGTTTTTTCCACAATAAACCAAGAAGAATATTTGGAGTCATTATTTCTGGGTGATTATGCTACTATTTTACTTGAGATCACAGTTGGTCTGTATAGTGGCTTCTAAACTAAAACAAGTTTGACAATTTGACTCTTAAAGCTATACTGTACAATGTGGCATTTTTACATTTTGCTTGTGTAATCTTCAAATGCTCCTAATAAGAGTGTGTCAAACTAAAATGTAAAAGAAATCCACCTGGTTTTGAAACTCAAAAATGTTTAATTCTCATATATTTCTGATAAAAGTTTGACCAATCATTTTATTCAGTTTGAATAAAATAATCAGCTGAGCCTGGCCGAGCCTAATGCAGTGTTTTTCAACCTTGGGGTTGGGACCCCATGTGGGGTCGCCTGGAATTCGAATGGGGTCGCCTGAAATTTTTAGTAATTGATAAAAAAAAACCAAACTTACAAATAAAAAATATATGATGAGTTAACAGAGACAATCCCAATCCATAACAGACATGACAAACTGTGGTTGTGAAACTGCAGCACTGTGGTTCTGTTTCTGTGTCAAATGTTCACTGTGGTCAGTTTCAGATGCTGCAGCTCTTTCATAATTCATAGTTTCAGTTCTTGTTTGTTCAGTATTAATTGTCCTCCTTGTAAATCACAGCTGGACTGACTGGACAGATCCTGACCAAGGAAAATCATGTTCTCCCTTTGTGCAGTAATCTACACCTGGATTTACTGCCTCTGTCCATAATAATATACATTATATAGACTAAATGTCCTCTAAAATTAACGTTTATTTGGAACATAGTATAGTAAACTATTACATGATCAAAAACAAATTAATTTTATTGATAAAAATGCCTCTGTTTATGCATGTCTGGGGTCGCCATAAATTTGTGATGTTAAAATGGGGTCACGAGCCAAAAAAGGTTGTGAACCCCTGGCCTAACGTCTATCATGAGTTACCCAGTCCTGCATCACATACCGGTCCCTCTGAACCTGACGTTTCACTGGCGCTGCTCCTCCTGTCTGGGGCTGTGAATGGATAGAACTCAAATGCACTGAGGAGCTGAAGGGAAAAAACGGATTTATTAACAGAAACAACCAAGGGGAACAAACAGAAAAACTCCACTGCAGCAGTCAGTCCGGTAAATGAAGGATGGAGATAAAGCCCGGGAGTCGGACGTACTTGACTCTGCATATATACTGTTAAAATCAGGCATATTTAGTTGACCCAAAAATCCATCAGTTGTCACATCTCTGCCTGTTCTGCTCCTCTCTCTCTAACTCTACCACACCCCCTCATCAGCTAACTGCACTCACCTGTGAGCACAGCTGGGGCTCATCAGGCTGGGTGGATCACAGCACGGCTCTGCTGTCTGTTCTTTGCCAGATTGTTCCTGTACCTTGTGTGAGACTCTCCAGCGTTATACCTGTCTGAACCTTGATCCTGATCCCGACCGTTTGTGACCTGCTCTGCCTGCCGCCTGGATATCTGCCTGCCTGTCTGTCTGAGCACATCTGCCTGTCTGCTCCCCGGTAACCCACCTGCCTTTGTCTGACCACGTGTCTCTGCCTGCCTCCTGGTTTACACAGCTGCCTTCCGTCCCTGACCACCTCTCCTGGATGTTTGGATAAGCGTTGTGTTTTTTAATTAGAGGCTGTACAATGGCCTGTTTAAAAGCAGAAGGAACACAACGTGAAGAAAGGGAGACAGGAATAACATTTAGAATAAAAGGCCCTATAGTCAAAGGCGTCCTTCCTCCTGTCTGATGATTCAGATGCTTGTTTAGCTCGTCTGGCTCTAGTAGGAGTGATCCAGTCCAGGATCTCAGTGCAAGTGGCATTAAAAAACCCAGTCAGACCCTCAACACTCAGGACACATTCACTTTGAGTCTGATACGTAGAATTAAAAGCCAAGAAAAAATGTGACGCCACTGACAGGTATAGGCGGTGCCGGATGTGCACCAGGGTGCCTGGCTCACCCACGGTGGAGGAGAGAGAGTGCATGAATAAAGCAGGAAATGGTCACAGATTTAATTTACAGACACATTTAAGCCATGTGTTAGCACCAAGTCCAGAGTGTGCCCCTTCACATGGGTCAGTCCAGAGACCCACTGAGTCACGTTAACGGATTAAAATCACAACAGATATGAATGTTAAAATCCCCTATGATTAATAAAAGTCAATGGAATACAAGAACAAGCTCCGATAGAAGGACTGAAAAGTCCTTATTAAATTTAGGCAGACGGTAGAACAGGAGAGGTCAGCTAGATCTGAAACAGCTGGAGTTCTAAACTGGAAAAAAGAATTCATGTAAAGTTAACTTAATTGTCAAATCCTTCAATTAAAACTTGAAATTAAAATAATACTGATGGTAAAAATAGTAAAAATAGAATGAACATGGTGCCCATCCAATTTTACCAGAAAAATCCCTTTTCATCAGCTCAGCTAGCTCACGTCAGCTGATGTTAGCCTGTTAACATCAGTTACCTACTGCCAGCTGTTCCGTAATATTTGTGTGGGACAACGTCAGCCTACATTGCACATTAGTGTGTATCAGCATTGTTCTTTCAAAGCATTTTAATCAGATCGACTTGTTAACTTTCTACAGTTTTGGTGGAAAAAGATGCTAGTGAGTAGGGGGTAATGGTAAGCCGTCATCTGTTTTTTTTTTTTTTTCCAGTGCTTTGGGTACAACACGTGATCAAGATTATTATTGTTAAAGAAAACTAATGAAATGATGAAAACTAGAATTGAATAAACATTTTCCTTTACTAAAATAAATAAAAACTATAATTAAAAGGAAAAAAATGATAACTAACTGAAACTGTATTGTGTGTTTACAAAACTAACTAAAACTGATAAAAATGAAGGATAAAATTCCCTTCATTTTCGTCTTTGTCAGCGTCAGATTGATATGAAATCGATTTATTTCACTTGAGCAGTTTTAGCTAGCGGCACCGTACGACACTTGACGGTCCATCACTTGTGGTTTCCAGTCGTCTTCTGGTCCCCACTCTACCTGGAAACATGGAGACTAAAGTTGGGAGAAAGCAGCAGAGTCCTGTCTGGGATTTATTTGAATATGACGACAGAGAAGAAGAGAAAAGAGACGACAAAACTAAAATTAATACTAAAACTAAACTAAAACTAAGCATTTAGAAAAAAAATGAAAACTAATAAAAACTATCAAACCTGCTCTAAAAATGAATTTAAACTATCTGAATGAGAGAAAAAAAAGTCAAAACTAAATAAAACTAAACTAGAATGAAAAATCCAAAACTATTAGAACCTTGGACACAGTCCCATATACTTGTTGAACACAACTCATTTGTCCATTATTGCCCCAGCACAAGGTTAAAGGTTAAAGAAATAACCTTATTTGGGTTGTTTTTCAATAAGTTTAATAGCGCACAGATCACCTGGGTTAAGGTTTCAGAAATAGTCCTCCATAACAGGTTTTCTTTCTATAAGTTTTATTTTCATATGGTTTATAATTTTTTTCATAGAACTGGATAAATGGCACAAAAGTGCAAATTCCAGCAAAATTAACAACTCTCACATAAAATAAATACAGCACCTTTTCAGCATCACTAAAATAATTTCAATATCCAGAAGTAATAAATACTGAATTTACCAAGATTTTCAGTCTTCATTTACAAAACACAAAGACAACACACAATACATTTTGTGTCATATTGAGTTTTTTGGAAAGGTTTTCCTTGATCTTTTGTTCCACAAATTCCATACTTGCACGTACAAACATCTACAGTTTCTACACAAAGTACACTGATTTTGAATTGAACTCACATTTAGAGTTGAATTTTTAGCATTTAATAAACAGATTAGTCAAACTAAAGGAAACGCAAACAGAAAGTCCTTCAGTCCAACTTACAGTGAAGGACTTGTATTCTGGCATGAGTCAGTCCTTTAGTTTCCGTTCAGGACTGACTGATCATCAGTTGTGTGCTCCTCAAGAGTTGAGACAGAAACGATGCCGTTAAAAAGTCCTCCATCCCGTCGTGTGACTGGAAAGTCTTCAGGCTGGTGTTCACTTTATTTTGACCATATTCCATATCACTGTTGTCATTACAGATAAAACTCAAACAATTTACCAGTTGATAGTTTATACATATATATATATACATATATAGAATGAAAATTCTACACATAGTAACATTAAATAGTAAACTTTTACATTTTGGACAGGAGCTTCAATTTGACAGAGGGCGCTCTTTTGATGACTTCTTAAACTGTGGCCCTTTTGAATTTAACAAAGCCCTTTTCCACCAGTGTGGCTGTAGCTCACCTCTGGTTCACACATCTGATTTTAAACCATTTGGAGCAAAAATAAATTTCTCTGGAACTTTGCTTGGAACATTGGTTTGCAGCTGTAACCCAAAAAAAAGGACATTTGTCCATGAACTGTAGTGGACGTGACATACTCTGGTTTAGACCTGCTCTAAATGTAAAGTGTCATGACAAAAGTTTTGTTATGATGTGACACTATATATGTAAATAAATTTGATTTGATTTGATGGAGATGACAACAACAATGTAAAAGAAGAGAAACTGAAAAAGAATATGCACTCACTCTAAATCCAGTGTTTAGGACGCTGAAGTGAAGCATAAGGAAATAGTAGGAAGGGTGGTTTTGTTTGAATGCAAGAACAAATACAGATAAAAAATTAAAGATTACAGAGACTGAAAAATGTGAAGCTGAATGTGCTCATATATTCCCACATCAGGTCCATATGGCAGTGTCCACACACTCTCTTGATGACACCTCCTGAAGTATAAGAGTTCCACTCAAAGCCTGTCCAAGCACAGGCTGCGGCTCATTAGAAACAGAAAGGTTCCTAGAATCCTGAACAGAACCATTTCATGAACCACGACTAATTTGGTGGAAAAGGGCTAACACTGACTTCCTTATTCCTCAAAAATGCTGAGAACCATAAAGAGGAAAGGCTCCACTTTATTGCTAACACTTCCCCCTTTTTTATCAGACTCACATGGACTCAGTTCATTTGTCCAACTGTACTTGTTTGTGCATCAGTTACACACACTTTGTACATCTATTGCCCTTTCCCAGCCATATCTTGTACTTCTATAACAAGATGAATTGCACATTTACATGTCTCCCCCCTTCAGGAATTCAGTCATATATATATGTATATATATATTTCAACAAGTTACCTGGGTCCAAGGTTAACAAGGAGCACAGTCACCACTAACTTTCAGGACACATACTTTCACCACTTTAACCCCACTTTGATTAAGAACAATCACTGCAAGCAACAAATCTATGTCATCATACAACAATGAAAACACTAGTTCTTGCTTTGAGACAAAAACAGCTGGCATACAGGACGTTCAAGAAGTCAGACGATACGATACAAACATGCGTCACGATCAGTTGAATACAGAAGGATCAAGGGTGAGTTTGAAGATGTCATCATCTTTTTCCATTTTTCTGAACAGAGGAACAGGCCGCATGTTATGAACAATCTCTGAGATCTGCTTTCTTTAAAAGGGAATTTTGAAAGGCTGTCATTATCAGCAAAAGAGCACCCAAGTCTATTATGAAGAACAGCACATTAAATTCTACACTGCATATATTGCCTCAGGTTTTTTTTTTCTTCTCATAGTGTAAATATAATCCGTGGTCCCCAACTGAGCTGTATTCATCACAGAGATGAAAATACCGCAACAGAAACGAGTAGAAAAATATGACCCTTTTAAGTCAGCTCACACACACACACACACACACACACCTACACAAACACACACACACACACTCAGACTTGAACGAGACTGGACACACTCGTTTGTTTACTAAGTCACAAGACTTAGACAACAATGGCAAATAAGAGGTTTGATTCCCCCCAAATGCAGTTGACAAAATTGAAGACTCAGTCACACACACACACACACACACACACACACACACACACACACACACACACACACACACAGACAAACACAGTGTTAAAGAGGTTAAACGAGCTCCTCTAGCTAAATTAATCTCCAATATCTATCTGAATGGTGTGGTTTTGTGTCTGGAAATTACTGTCTGTAAGAGGTGAGACTGGCACACGCAGACGAGGCCGAAGCCTTGGCTGAATGTGGAAGCCCTCGAACATCCTCCAAATACACAATCAATAGGACGTGTTTAGGTCAAACACCACACTCATCCAGCATGTGATCTAGTGGGCAGCAGCAGCAGTGCCCGTCAGCTCACTCAGTGATTGTCAGCACACATATTTGATGTACACCTTTGGAGAAATCATATCCAAGTAGTGATATGTATAAATGATAGTACCTAAGGAGATCTTGGAATGACTTCAGCCAATTTAGATCCAAATCCCACTAGGTCATTCATAAAGATCTAAACCATCCTGTGCTCCTCATATAGACAGCTCAGTAGTATTATACCAGAGCACAGTCTGGGATTATGGTGAATGTTTTTTTATGGCACTAAATGGATCCCATAAAGGGCCCTTAAATAAAATAGATATTGTAATCTCTGTTTTGTGCCACACAATTGAATCAATATGACTCTTTTTACTGCTGCTTCTTTTGGTCCATGGCTGATTTGTGCTTATGAAAACAAGGAATGTAATTATGACATTAAGGGCTAGCAACCCAAATTGTAGAATGTAGCAGGACAAAATGCAAGTAAAGGTGAACCACCAAGCCATACTTACCTACAAAGTAACTTATTTATCCACTTTTTAAAATTAATTTTCAGTAGAATTTACATTCTCCATGAGCAAACTTCATCTGATGTGTTAAAAGCTCAAAAAGCTAGTGAGCAGAACTATGTCTGAAATAGGAGATATGTGTCGCCATATTGTCAGTGTTCACCTGGAATACTGGGAAGACACAAACCAAACACATCTGAAACTGGAAAGAGCCGTGTGGTTATGTAGAAACACACATCCTAGATCTGTCATGTAGCTGTAAAGTGTATTTACTGGACCACACAAATCATGTACTGCTTTCCCAGTATGTCCTACTGAAGTCAGGGAGGAAATGTGGAGTTCCATTATGCACGACCAGTGGCCTTACCCCCATGTCCATGATGCCCATTAATGAGCAACTGGTGGGGGATGAACAGGTACAGGAGAGAAAACCAGGGCAGACGATGGATGGATGTGTGTGTGTGTGTGTGTGTGTGCTTGTGTATGTATTTGATTATGTGTCCATGTATTTATTACCTCCGCCAGGAGGTACTGTGATCGTTTTGCTTTGTTTGTTTGTTTGTTTGTTTGTTTGTTTGTTTGTTTGTTTGTTTGTTTGTTTGTTAGCAACTTTAGGGAAAAACTCTTCCACCCATCTTTCCCAGATCTTCCCCACAGATAGGCCTAGGCCCTGGGACCAACCCAGTCCATTTTGGTCCCAGCAGGCCAAAGTTCAAGGTCACAGCAAGGTCACAACATCTACAATTTTCCATCTGTCATCATTGAACATTTTTGAAAATTCATAAAAAATTCAAAACGACTCCAATTAGCCTCCAATTGGATCCACCTGTAGCTTAGAACAATATCTTGTATCTGGAACTAAATTGTCCACATCCACTGTGGAATGTGGACTCTGTGGACATTTACATTTAACACTGCAAATCCCATTTACCACACAGTTTTCATTTACATCTGTTTCTATCTGGTTTATATTCTATGTGGTTTACTGGTGGTTGGCTGGTTTATATATGTTTATATCTCGTTACCGCCAAGGAGGTTATGTTTTTGCCAGGGTTTGTTTATTTGTTGGTTGGTTGGTTGGTTGGTTGGTTGGTTGGTTGGCAAGATAACTCAAAAAGTTATGGATGGATTTTCATGAAATTTTCAGGAAATGTTGTTACTGGCACAAGGAACAAATGATTTCTGGTTGTATTCTGTATTTTAATGGTTTAGAAGGAAACCTTGACACCTTATAGATAAATTTGTACTTAACTACTGAAATAATAATAATAATAATAATAATAATAATAATAATAATAATAATAATAATAATAATAATAATAATAGTAATAATAATAATACATGACATATCAATTGTAATAAAATAAAAAATTGTAGCAGGTAATACAGATAATAAAATAAATATATAATAAATAAAAAGTGCAATATTAGCTGATAGTTTTTGTGGCCAGAGTTTGATGTTTTGTTACTTTTATTATACTTAACTGCTGAAAAATTGATTATGTAACGTTTTCACCAAAGCGGCTAAAAATATTGAGTAGTTTGTTAGTTTTGAAGGACTAATCCAACCCCTTTCTTCTGCCACACATGACAACACACGTATGCATGCAAACACACTCACACCACTAACGTGGACAACTATTACACCACAGTATCTGCTCTCATTGTTAGCACTTGACCAAAATCCATCCTACAGAAGTTCTGTGTGGCACTACTGCCACATGTGTAAGGTTTTAACAGCAGGAGGGACAGACAGTAAACAGATGAACACAAAAACACTGGAACTGGATCAGACTATTCCCATTTACAACAGAGAATCCTGTGAAATGCAGTTCCTCCTGTCTGTGTTTGAGGCTGTGAAACAGAGGCTGGACATACACAGGGTCCAGGAGAACCCAACACTCCGTTTCTGTATAAATCCAGCCTCTCTGGAATGTTTAAATGCTTTGACTTTTTTGGTCGACAGTAGCAGCTCTCAGAAGATCTGACTTCAAGAGGCAGTGGTCAAAGGTCAGGGAAATACAGAATATTCACCCTGAAAATATGAGATCTGTTTTAAGTGAAGTGACATCAATGAAAAATGGGAGGAAGTGACAGAAACTTTACAGCAAATTCAAAAGCAGCACTGAAAGCCGAACGACAGGGAAGTCAGATGCAATCATAACTGAAAAACTTCACAAACACGGACTCAATGTTTAGACAGACTATACCCCCACAAATGGCTTTCAACAGTCTCATCTTTACATTTGACCAAATCTGTCTTTTCCAAGTTGTAAATGTGCTCCCAGAAATAAACATTTTATCCTAACTGCACATCACACCATTCTGCCATAGTCAAACATGAGCTCATTTCTGTTGGACCTGACGGTGCAGCTGAAATAAAGGGTTACCATTCTGGTGCTCTTCTGTAAATCTCTGTGGGTCTGTTTAGACTTTGACTGATGTAAACCATATTTCAAAGGATTCTGGGCTTACAATAGGGATGGCCGTCTGCTCTGTAGATGTGTGACAGAGCAGTGCTTTAGTTCTCTGAAGGGGGGTCCAAGCTCTCGTCGCTCCACGCTGTACTCTGCTGCTGCCATCTGCTGGTGACATTTTTCCTTTTACTGCAGCACTTGGCCTCGTGTTTCAGGCAACTTTGTTGCGAGGAAACTACCCGCGGCGAGCGCACCAGCAGCAAACAAGATGGGTACAGCTTTGGTGATGCCCACAAACGACTGGAAGATGCTGATTCCTAAGACCGCCGCCAACTTACAGAGAGCGTTCAAGAAGCCGAACGCTGTGGTTCTGGACACAAGAAGAGAAAACAACACACTGTTAAACTGAGCGCTGAACAGTCACTCATGTGCTCTGCTTAATCCTTTCATACATGAATTATGAGAACCATAGTCAAGATTTTTTCCCCTGAGTGTTTTTGTTCCTCTTTAGGCGTGAAAAAAAACCAATGCAATTGATTTCTTTTTTTAATGAACCTATTTTTCACGGAGTTACAAAAATGTCCACTCAGCTGGACACCATGTGTTTAATTTTTGAAGCAAAGAAACATGTATTTAAAACGCAACATCAGAAAGTGATATACTGCATGAAAACTAACCCAACATTTTTAATGCTGCTAATCTGATGTTTTCTCACATTTTGTCATACTCTAATACTAGTTATTACTCACTTCATGGAGATAATATACCAAAAAAACACAACTTTTTGTTTAAGAAAACTGTTAAATACAGTCTAATAACAATTAGCAATTGATTTACACTCAAACGTGTTACTGCAGATCAGGTCTATCCAGTTAAAGTACGGGTGTGAACTGCAGTGTTTGAGATGGTGCATAAGTGTCCACTGTGTCGGCTGATGTGGAACTAAAACAACAAAACCCATGAATATACCAGAGAACAGCTGGAGAAGAACTGTCCACTGGAATGACCACTATGCATGAAAGGGTTAAGTGCAAATTTACTCTATTACTTTCTTCCAGAGGAACTGTTCAAATGTATTCTTCCTAATACTTTCAGTTTAGTTTTAGTTGATTATGCAAGTGCACACACATAGTTTTTATTTTGAGAAATTAATAATAATAATAATAATAATAATAATAATAATAATAATAATAATAATAATAATAAAACATTGCTTATTAAAGTTTGTAAATTTGTAAAATAAATAAATAAATAGGGAAATTTGGTCTCTACATTTTACCCATCCTAATACATTCACTCAGTACCTTATTATTAGTGTTAGCATTAGCACACATTAGTAGCAGAGAGCTGCCATTTAAGCTGTTGAGGGACCGACTCCAGAGCTTCATCAACACCATGGTCAAAGGCACGGACAGGAGAATTAACCTGTATGTAACCTGTAAGTATGGCCTTTGTCAAAGTCTCTCAGTTCTTTATGTCTCTCACTTTACTGTTTCCAAGGTTCTAATAGTTTGGGATTTTTCATTCTAGTTTAGTTTTATTTAGTTTTGACTTTTTTTTCTCTAATTCAGTTAGTTTTAATTCAGTTTTAGAGCAGGTTTGATAGTTTTTATTAGTTTTCATTTTTTCTAAATGCTTAGTTTTAGTTTAGTTTTGGTACTAATTTTAGGGTTTTTTTATATCTTCTCTCTTCTTCTCTGTTGTTGTATTCAAATCAATCCCAGACAGGACTCTGCTGCTTTAGTCTCCATGTTTCCAGGTAGAGTGGGGACCAGAAGACGACTGGAAACCACAAGTGAACACAAGTGACGGACTGTCAAGTGTCGTATGGTGACAACAGAGAAAATTGCTTGAGGGAAATAAATCACTTTCGTATCAATCCAACATCGACAAAGACAAAAACGAAGGGAATTTTATCCATAATTTTTATCCGTTTTAGTTCGTTTTGTAAACACAATACAGTTTCAGTTAGTTATGTTTTTTTTCTTTTAATTGTAGTTTTTATTTATTTCAGTTAACGAAAATGTTTTTTCAATTCTAGTTTTCATCATTTCATTGGTTTTCGTTAACGATAATAACCTTGGCTGTTTCCAACACATTGGCTTCAAAAACTAAATGTTCCCTTGCTGCTTACTATATCCAACACAGTAAAAGGTATCATTGTAAATAATCAATATTTTTATCATTTCTTATATCAGTGTTCATAATGTTATAGCTGATTAGTGTACTTTGCCAAATGGACTGTGTTGTAAATATTAATGTTCATCATCTGCAGTGGGAGATTTAAGAACAGGCTTTCTCTTGCAAGGGTCCTCCATGTTGCAAGGTTATTATCGTTAACGGAAACTAACGAAATGATGAAAACTAGAGATGAAAAAACATTTTCGTTAACTGAAATAAATAAAAACTATAATTACAAGAAAAAAACCATAACTAACTGAAACTGTATTGTGTGTTTACAAAACTAACTAAAACAGATAAAAATTATGGATAAAATTCCCTTCGTTTTCATCTTTGTCAATGTCGGATTGATATGAAATCAATTTATTTCGCTCCAGCAATTTTCTCTGCTGTCTCCATACGACACTTTTTGGTCCGTCACTTGTGTTCACTTGTGGTTTCCAGTCGTCTTCTGGTCCCCACTCTACCTGGAAATATGGAGACTAAAGTTGGGAGAAAGCAGCAGAGTCCTGTCTGGGATTTATTTGAATACGACGACAGAGAAGAAGAGAAAAGATATAAAAAAAAAAAAAAACTAAAACTAAACTAAAACTAAGCATTTAGAGAAAAAATGAAAACTAATAAAAACTATCAAACCTGCTCTAAAAACGAATTAAAATGAACTGAATTAGAGAAAAAAAAGTCAAAACTAAATAAAACTAAACTAGAATGAAAAATCCAAACCCCTTAGAACCTTGCCATGTTGGAAGGATCAGTCAGAACATAAATCCACAGAGCTGTTGTGGCTCACCTTTTATCTGAGGGGTAGAGCTCCACCGTTATGACATCCAGGGCATTCCAAGAGGCAATGCTGATGCCCCCAAACAGACACAACAGAGCGATCATTCCTGACTCACTGTTACCGAACATCAGGAAGAAACAGCTGACACAGGAGATGACGCTGGACCCAGCTGTTTGGAGAGAGGAAGGAAAACAAAGCATGAAGTCAAATCTCCTCAAACACTGGAAGTGAATTATGTGCACTGATTAGATTTACCCACCCAGCATCCTTAAACGACCTATTTTGTCCATTAATAGAGCTGAAACAATGTTGCCTGGCAACACCGCCAGTGTGCCGAGGAAGTTGACAAAGTAAATCATGTAGGCATTGTTGAAATCATCGCTGAAGTCCAGCATGCAGCCCTCCTTGTTGTGGAGGAACGTGCTGTTGATCAGTTTACAGTTGACAAACCTGTATTTGAATAAGTCTGAAAAGAGAAAGAAAAACGAGGAACACGTTTTTACTTTTTTGTCTCATTTGTATGGAACTAAATCTGTCTCATCAGATTTTGAATTATAAAAGCCATCGAATTTCTAGCTCTGAATTTTTTTTTTGCACTGAAATTAACCCTTTCATGCATAGTGGTCACTCCAGTGGACAGTTATTCTACAGCTGTTCTCTTGTATATTCATGGATTTTTTTTTTTTTTTTTGTTCCATATCAGCCAACACAGTGGATGTTTATGCATCATCCCATACACTGACATTCAGACCATTACTGTAACTTTCCTGTTCTTGATAAACCTGATCTGCTGTAAGATATTTGAGTGTAAATTGTTAATTGTTATTAGACTGAAATTAACAGGGATTTTTTAAACTTTTTTTTGGTTTTGTTTTGTTTTGGGATATCTGAGTGAGTAATAACTAGTGTTATCCTCCTGAGACCCAGGAAAGGAAAAGTTTTGGCTTTTTTTACATTGAATAATTGTCTTGATTGGAAACAGCATGCAACACTTTTTTCAGATAGATTTTTTTTTTAATTTATGGAATGTCCTTTGCAGTGGACAGCATTTTGTTTTTTAGTTTTTTTAATAATAAAGCTGTAAAACTCTTATGCCCTACAGAGGACACAAATGCATTGCTGGGTCTCAGGAGGTTCTAGTATGTTCAAATGTGAGAAGAGATTAGCAGCATTTAAAAAATGTATGTCATAGTTTCCAAACAGTTTGCCAGTAAATGCATGGTGTCCAGCTGACTGGACATTTCTGTAACACCATGAAAAATAAGTTCATTAAAAAAAAAAAAAAAAATTCAGTCACATTGCTTTTTTCATGTCTAAAGAGGAATAAAAACACTCATTTAGGTTCTCATAATTCATGCATGAAAGGGTTAAGTATCTGAATTTTTTGTCTCTGAATTCAACTATGTTCATAAATTTAGAATAAAAAAAATTCAAATGCAAAACATTCAGATCACACATCCACGCTGACCCTCTTCCTGCATCGGCGTCACATGACCAGCCTAACGTAACTTGATTTGTTGGCTGTCAGTTCGACTTGAGATAGAATTGATTGCTTATCCTTATCCTTGCGTCTGAACTTTTTGCATCTGATATTTTTTCATTCTAAATCTTTGAACATAGTTAAATTGAGAGACAAAAAATTCAGATACTTAATTTCAATGCAAAAAAAATTCAGTGCTAGAAATTCAATGGCTTTTATAATTCAAAATCTGATGAGACAGATTTACTTCCATACATTTGGTACCTTCAAAATCACACAATAAAACAATACAAGGTTGACTTGTTCCTTGTGTATGAAATTTGTACATCAAAAGCCATGGTTTCTTGTGATGAAAATGTTGTATCTATGTTTTTATAGACAGATGCTGTGGAAATACAAACAAGAAAAAAAATATAAAATGTAGTTCATGGAAGTTCCTTGGTTCATTGCCATGAACAAAAAGGCCAAAAGACGTTTACTGCACTGTCTCTCAAAAATTCACATGATGTGATTCTTTCAACACATACGGACACGAATGCTCAGTATTTAGTTTATGGCTGTCTGTGATCTCCTTTGGACTGTTCCCTCCCTTCTAATTTCTAACTGTCTTTTCCATCTTATAAAACAGATCCAGTTTTTGTTTCTGATTCACTGAGCATAGGCAACACACATTCAAAGAATTATACCCTCTACAATATTCAGATTATTTTCTTATGTGCATTCTTTTTTCTACTGTTTCCATATTTGCTAAATATTCCAGTTGTACACATATTAATACAAAGACTGAGAAAGGCACGTGTGGTCAGAATGGAACAAAGCTGAAGGCTCTGCCTACAGCCTTTGCACAGTACTGCAGAGTTAACTAGGCAGGCATGTTTAACCCTTTCATGCATGGATTATGAGAACCTTAGTCAAGATTTTTTTTTTCTGGAGTGTTTTTATACCTCCTTAGGGATAAAAAAAAAAAAAAAAAAGTTACGATTGAGTTTTTTTTTTCATGGAGTCACAAAAATGTCCATGCATGTAATTTTTTAAGTAAAGAAATATGTATTTGAAACCCAATATCAGAAGGTAAAATGAAAACAATGAAATAAAAACATTTTTAAGGCTGCTAATTTGATATTTTCTTACATTTTAACATACTCTAATGCTAGTTATTACCTCATATAATATGCAAAAAACAACTCTTTTTGTCTAACAAATAACAACTGATTTACACTTAAACATGTTACTGCAGATCAGGTTTATCAAGAATAGCAAAGTTACAGTAATGGTATGAATTGCAGTGTATTATGGGATGCTGCATAAGTGTCCACTGTGTTGGCTCATATGGAACTAAAACAACAAAACCTATGAATATACAAGAGAACAGCTGGAGAAGAACTGTTCACTGTAGTGACCACAGTGCATGTCTACTAAATACTTTACTGTTCGAAGTTCACAAAGAAAGAGTTGGTTCATCCATGTATGTAAGATGTGTTCAAACAATGTGTAACGGATAGAGCTTCAGGTCATCAAGTTGCTATGGCAACACAGTAATTTATGAATCTGATTATTATATTTCAGATTTTTTGGGTTAATTTTATTTTGCCCATCCTTATTGAAATATCTGATTTGTTGTAACTTAAGTTGTTTTGTTAAGTCAAATAAGTATTTTGCATCAAGTAAGTTCATCCTGGTCAAAGTTCATGTACTGTCATGTGACCCTCAACACGGAAGAGGAGGACAACGCAGGAGGAAAGGACAGATCTGGTGAGTCCAAACAGAGAACATTACACCCCCGTCCCATTTTCTGTTGGTATCCAGGCGAACACGGTAATAATGACTTTTAATTTATGTTAATAGAAAACTATTGTTGTGTAAGAGTAATGTTTCAGTAAAACCTCGTCTAATTTACTGTTTGAACTTAGTTTTCACGGTGTACCACCACACTTCTGTGAAGAATAAACTTGCTGTGGACATCAGTACGAAGCGTGGACACATTCAATAACCAGCAGTTAAACAATGAAACTGCTCAAGGAACTTTTTTTATCTTTCAGTTCAGAAAGGATTGCATCCCAGAGTTCCTTTATTTTCAGCGGCCCATGTATCAGTAACCAAGACTAATTTAATTAAACGGAGTTAGAACAAAAAATAATGCATAATGCTCAAATGACTAACACATAAAATATGGTGTACTTGGTGACTGTGAAAGTGAAGATGGAGAGATGAAGCTCTCCATCTCAGCTCAGCATCAGGTAGCTGTTCAGTCACAGAAGCACCTGTTTTCTTTTCTTTTCTCTGAACTGAACAATCTTTCATGTTGGTTTAAAGCACAAGCAGAAATCAGAGTTTCCAAATCCTCTCCACACCCAAAACAAAGCAGACACAACATGTGATCCAGTTATACCGGATGTCCTTCACATGATTCTGTCTGAACACACACACACATGTTCTCACACTCAGAAGAAGCTCTGTGTCTGATTAGACACATTCACACAGCTGCGTTTCCTCAATCACAGAGCAGTGTGTCACCTCTGCAACACTTGTTTATGTTGCCATGGTAACCATTCTTCTGCTGTTACCCAGGGATACTGCTAACAGATGTTACTATGGTTGCAATCCTCCCGAACTGCTGTTTAATCTTTGTTTTTTATTCTGACTTTAAGGTGCAACTACAAAAAATGAATTCACATTGTGTTTCAAATTATTCATGTGTTTGCTGAGCTCAGTGATTGTTTAAAATGGTTCCTTCATATTATTTTAAAGCTGAAATGATAAGTTAAGCAACACCAGCATTTTAACAAGAATAATATACCAGTATAATAATAATAATAATAATAATAATAATAATAATAATAATAATAATAATAATAATAATAATAATAATTTCCGTACTGCCACTTTTCATTACTTGCACAGAGCAACTATAACACACAACAATTTCCCCTGAGATTAATGAAGTATTCTGATTCTGATAAAAGTATTTTTTTCTGTTCTAGAAGGAATTTATGGAGGATGACATTTGACATCCATCCTTAAACACACAGAGGTGTGTATTGTGGAACACTGCTTTTATTACAGAGCAGTAGTGAAGGAGTATGGGCCTGTCCATGAAACTGGGTTTATTTTGGTATATGGCACTTTTCCTGCTTTTTAGACCAAAAAATAAAAGAGAAATTTAAACATATTTCCTCCCAGGATGTACCTAATGATGACCTCAGATAAATGCAAAAAAATGATACTCTTGGTTTGAACCATCCCAAAATTAATGGATTTTTAATCAAATACTGGGGCCAAAAACAGGACCCAAATTTGGACATGAAAAACTACCTAGATGTCAGTGCATTTTGATCTGAAAACAAACAAGACACTGTTAAATTTGATGATCCTAGTGCTTTTCCTAATCCAGACATGGAGGTTTTTCATGAATCTCAGTCTCATTCCAGGTTTTGTGCGCAACCCATCGTGTCCACTCACGTTACATGCAGAACCTGCCTAGCTAAAAACAAATAAATAGCGAGTGCTTTTGCAACAGCGATCATTTTTGTGAAACACTCTGCCTCTCATATTTACTTCGATTCTCAAAATGTACCAATGAGAGAATAAAAAGATATTTGAAAAAATAGTAGCGCGTAACTTTTGTGTCATTTTTACCATGTTACATGCAGATTTTTGTATGCGTGCATCAAATAAAGATGTGTTTAATCCGAAAAATAGTTCCTCTTTTACGAAGAAAACACTAGTCCATATTTTCCTGTCCATTCATCTGTGATACTGCAGTGTTTCCATAATATTAGACTAGACTGCAGCAGCCTCATGTGTCCCACTGTAGTTTAATAATGAAATAAAAGCCTGTTCCTTCTAAATCAGACTCACTACACATCAGAGCTCAGAAAGGAGACCTGCAGCCAATGGATTTAATTTCTCAGCAAGTAGCAAAACAACACATTACACAAACAAGTCTGCAAGTTAATGGAGACAGATTTGAAGAGAAACACTCTATCACTACAAACACACTGAGCCAAACTCACTGCCTCCGTGACCTGTACTAGTGGCATTAATGCAAATGTAAACCCACAGGGATGTGAAATGCTCTCTGTAAAACATTGTAATTACACTAATTAACAGACAATTTCAAACCAGTGTCAGCTGAGTGGGAATTTTGACAGCGCTTTTATTTATTTTAATGATAACAAAACCTGTGCGATTCCTATGAAAGTAGGTCATTCAACACATTAAGACAATCATGATCTAAGACTGTGAGACTGCTGTGATGTGAAGTTGAATAGCTGCATCCAAACATCTCTAAAATAAAGTCTTGACAAAATGCCCTCAGATTTGGCATAAACATTTGGAAACAATTGGACTCAATGATAAAAAGATTCTGAACAGATTACAGCAGCTGTGTCTTACTACCTGTCATAAGGTAATGTGTAATTTTGGACTTTTGAAATGGACATATGCTGTACACGACAAACGTGCATTTGAAATCATTCCCATATTATTATTATTATTATTATTATTATTATTATTATTATTATTATTATTATTATTATTATTAATAATAATAATAATAATAAATATTTTTAAAAGTGCATTTTTTTTTGTTGCAAGCATGGATGATTCAAGACATAAGTAAGCCAGCAAAACTTTCATTTGCTACGTGAGTTTTAAGCTCACTGTTATTCATAAAGTACGCACTAGGTTAAAAAGTTTCTGTATCACCATCTGTGGAGTAAAATTGTGGAGCAAATTGTGTGTGGAGATAAAACAAATATCAAACATAATTCAGTTTAAAAAAAGATATAAAGAATTGATTCTTGAGAGGTCCAGTATTTAATAATGACAATGAGGCCTGTTTGTTTATGGATGATGTCATGTTGATAAATCTGCTGGAATTATTGAAGAAAAGGGTTGAATTGTTGAGTCTGTTTGTATGACTGGACTGACATGAACATACTGTTGTGTATAATTCAGTTTCTGCATTATGTATTTGTTGTGGTTCGATGCTAAAATTAGGAAAATAGCATTGTTTGATTCTTGTTTTAAGTTAATGATAAATGTGTAAAAGCACTGAGGGGTTGGATTAAATAAGTTTAGACTTCTTCCTACTCCTTTTCGACCATGCAAAATTCAGACTTGTATGTGCTTGAAGATAGATTCTGTCCATTTAAATGTTTTATTTTGTTTTATTTTGTTTGTTTTATTTTGTTTCTTTGCATGTTCGAAAAAAATAAATAAAACTAAATTTTAAAAAAAAGCCCACTGTTAAGACACACCTGTGCTGGGACAGTCAGTCAGTGCATGTAAAACATACTGACATGACATCACAACCCTAACCCTATGGTAAACATACATTTTCTTTTAATGCATAAATGTCAAATGTATGTCTGTTACTTTTCTCCACTCAAAAAGTTCTGTTTTCCCAGTGTTATATCATTTTTTTTATTTAATATCAATATTGATTAATTGGAATATTCGTCAGTTTTTAAAATATCTCAGTATCTCTTTAACATTGCCTCTTGTTGAAGCATGCAAACACATTTAAGAATTGATTCCAGGATCATCCTTAGCTTTTTAAACAAACATTTTAAGCTAAATGATCAACAAATTGAAAATAAACTGACCCCCTGCTGTATCTTCCCCAGAGTAAAGAACAAATGACAGAGTGACTCTGGATGAAAGTTACCTGTGTTATAGAACAAACTGGCAATGAAGGTGCAGTTTCTGAAAGAGGTGTGGGTTGAGGTGATGTCCTCGAAGTAGCACTCCTCAAAGATAGAGTCTTCAAACACCATGGACTTCATCTTCAGGTTGAGGAACCTGGTGAAAAACACAAAGATATTTATTGTACTATGGAAGTTTAAATGTTCTGTTCTGTCATTTTTTTCCACAAAAAAAATTCCTCACGCTCCCAAATCACATACTTGTCATTAAAGTAGTGTCCTTCACGATGCACTTGGTTTTCCAGAGTGAAATTGAAAGTCACATGCTCCACTCGTTCTTTGGTGAAGGTAATTGTTCGTGATTCATATTCCTGCTTCTGGATGTACTTGATCATGTCCGGGAACCAAACAGTCAGACCGTAGTAGCTGCAGAGTTGGATTAGAGTCAAATGAGAAAAAGTAGAAGAAGAGTCATGATGCAGAAACACACAGCTGTAACACTGGAGGAGGACTCAGACAGTACCTGAAGGACATGGAAAACCAAACCGCCATCAGCATGAAAGTCGTCCGTTTGTATTCAGGGCTGAAGCAGGCCAGAATATTATTCCGAATCTGCAACATGTGATTAAAAACAAACAAGAGTTTTGATGAAGACCGTATTTGAGATAAGTCTTAAACCATACACTTCTTTTCTTTTTTTTTTTATCAAGATCTTTTTATTGAAGTTTTTTTCAAAATAATACAAGTGCAGTGCTGAATGGTCATTAAAGAAATCTTAAGTAAGCATGGGTGTAAATTAAACACAGCTAGCACCATAGGAAAAAAAAAAAAACAGAGCAGACAACAAACTGTGCATGAAATAATCCCTCCTCAGTCATTGCCAGTGCACTAGAAATAATAAAGGATCACTATCATGACTAGGGATGGGAATCGAGAACCGGTTCTTTTTGAGAATGGATCCCAGTAGCTCGATTCCTTGGAATCGTTTGCCTGCTTATCGATTCTGCTTATTGATTCCACCTTCATTGTGCATACGCGATGATGTCACACGTACACTGCATTGTTTTGGTCAGAACGTAGACAACATGGTGCTGAGGCAGAAACGGTCCAAACAGACCACACCAGGTCCAAACAGACCACACCAGGTCTAAACAGACCACACCAGGTCCAAACAGACCACACCAGGTCCAAACGGACCACACCAGGTCTAAACAGACCACACCAGGTCCAAACGGACCACACCAGGTCTAAACAGACCACACCAGGTCCAAACGGACCCCACCAGGTCTAAACGGACCACACCAGGTCTAAACGGACCACACCAGGTCTAAACGGACCACACCAGGTCTAAACAGACCACACCAGGTCCAAACAGACCACACCAGGTCTAAACAGACCACACCAGGTCCAAACAGACCACACCAGGTCTAAACAGACCACACCAGGTCCAAACAGACCACACCAGGTCCAAACAGACCACACCAGGTCCAAACGGACCACACCAGGTCTAATCAGACCACACCAGGTCCAAACAGACCACACCAGGTCCAAACAGACCACACCAGGTCCAAACAGACCACACCAGGTCCACGGGAACACTGTTAAAGCTTCCATTTCTTCTAAAAGTGGAATCCCTCCAATCTGCTCAAACATTCGTCCACAGCATGTGATTCATTTACAGGAATGTCACATATTTGATACGCTTCTTAGCGGCGCTTGTAAATGTAGCGGCAGAGTGAACGCCGGGCCCAGTTCCGGTTCCGGTGCGGGCAACAAACGTCGTACCCCCTCAAATACAAGTTTCCAAAGGTAGGGGAAAGGAAATGAGGTGCACAACAGCGGGAGACAAGCCGAGTCACACCGGTTCCATGTAGTAGAAATGCGGCAAGAGAGGAATTAGTAAAGAGTCTGAAGTTACACTTTTGCTGCATGCTGCACCCCCACCCCCACCCCCGAACTGGGCCAGCATCATCTGTTCTTATTATTTGTTCATACTGTATATGTTTTATTTTCTGTGCAGAGATGGAAATATAAAAGACAGTTAATGCAAACACACCTGTTTGTACTCTTTTATTGCCTCACCCAATGAGAATCGATAAGAGAATCGATACGGAATCGATAAGAGAATCGATAAGGAATCGGATCGATAAGCAAAATCGATAATGGAATCGGAATCGTTAAATTTGAAGACAATTCCCATCCCTAATCACGACAGAAACCTGCGCTAGGAGTAAGTACGGAGTAAGCAGCATTGTTAAACTGCACCTAAAAGTCGAGCATTTACAGGGTCTGGAATGTTTTTAGGGAGGGACCCCACACTTTCTGGAATTTCCCATTTGACTGCTGAAGTGAGTATGTAACTTTCTCCAGTCTTAAGCAGGACAGAATGTCTTCTAACCACTGTGCATGAGTGGGAGGGAAAGCCTCCCTCCACCTAAACAGGACTGCTCGTTGAGCCAGAAGGCCAGCAAAAGATAAAGTGTGTTGTTTTTCTGTAGGTAGCTGAACTTCACCTTCCATGACACCAAATAGAGGCACTTCCTGTCTACCACAGACTCAACTGCAAACACTCATACTTTTAATCTCATCACATTTCAGTATAGTTTTTTGAGTGGGGAATCTTTTTTTTTTTACTCTAAACCACAGGTGTCAAACATGCATCCCGGGGGCCAAATCCAGCCCGCCAAAGGGTCCAATCCGGCCCGCAGGATGAATTTGTGGAATGCAAAAATTACACTGAAGATATTAACAATCAATGGTGACAAAATCCTTTTATTTCAGGTTCCACATACAGACACATACAGTCCAATTAGATTTGAAGTGGGTCAGAACCAGTAAAATATTATCCTAATAACTTAGAAATAATGACAACCCCAAATTTTCTCTTTGTTTTTTGGTGTAAAAAAGTAAAATTACATGAAAATGTTTACATTACCAAACTATACTTTTACAAAAAATGTGAATAACCTGAACAAACAGAAATGTCTTAAGAAAAGTAAATGTAATTTGACCAATATTCTACCTGTTCCTAAATGTTTTGTGTGATTGTAACGCACATGTGTAAATGATAAACTGATAAACCGAGGCAGAATACTGTTAAAATTGCACTTGTTTTTCTTAAGACAATTCCAGTTGTTCATGTTATTCAGATTTTTAAGGAACTTTGTAGATGTGAACCTGATCATAATATAATTGTACTTTTTTCACTGTTATTATTTTACTGGTTCGGCCCACTGCAGATCAAACTGGGCTGAATGTGGCCCTTGAAAGAAAAAGAGTTTGACAGCCCTGCTCTAAACTGAAAACTTCACAGTGGCCATTAAATAGGCAAAAAGTACAGCAGCAGATTGAGAAAAGCATGTAGGTGTGTACATGTACAGAGTAGGCTGAATGCACTGGTAAAATGTTTGCTTAGAGGAGCTGTGCACTAACAAATGTGCAACAGTATGAAGACATGCTGACAAACAGTACTAAATCTATCAGTAGAAATAGTTGCACATATGCATAAAATACACTTGATGTGGACAGATGTGGTGCAGACCCAGGCCATGTTCAGCTTTCCAACCTGTACAAATGTGTGCAACCTTTTTTTAACCAAAGCATTTTTTTCATCTCATCTCAGCTTCACTCACCTGCTGGGAGAGGCTCATGATCTTCATTCTGTACCGTTGCCAGACTGGTGTGTCGGTGCCTGTGTCCACTAACTCATCCATCTGTTTCACCGTCTTGATAGTGGTGACCTTGGAGGAAAGTGAGAGAAAAGTCATTCAGAGGCTCAAATTACAGTCAGACGTTAGACCAGGGGTGTCAAACATGTGGCCCGGGGCCCAAATGTGTCCCACCAAAGGTTCCAATCCGGCCCCTTGGATGAATTCACAAAGTGTATAAATTCCACAGTCCAGGCTGTGGAACTCATTTTAGTGTCGGTTCCACATCCAGACCAATCTGATCTACAGTCAAATAATAACAGCAGGAGAACCCACAAAAAAGAATGACTGCAGATTTTCTTCACGGTTTGATGTGGAAAAAATAGTATTACATTATGCCTATAAATAATGACAACTTAATTGTTTTTCTTTGTTTTACTGCAAAAAATAACTTTAAATTATGAAAATATTTACATTTACAAACTATCCTGTAACAATAAAATGTGAATAACCTGAACAAATATGAACAACCTGAAATGTCTAAAGAAAATTCAGCTCAGTTTGAACTCTTTTCTTCCTGTTCCTCAGTGTTTAGTGTCTTTGTAGATCTGATCCAGAATGCACATGAACTAATGAGAAGTTACTACTCAAAAATCACCCAAATTCACCCAAAAATGACTCCAAAAACCACCTAAAAATTACTCATAAACCACCTAAAAATCACTCAAAAATGACCCCAAAAACCATCTAACATTATGCCTATAAAAAATGACAACTTCAGATTTTAGTGCAAAGAGATAACATTAAATTATGAAAATATTTACATTTACAAACTATCCTTTAACAATAAAATGTGAAAAGTCTGAACAAATATGAACAACCTGAAATGTCTGTATTAAATTCAGTCCAGTTTGAACTCTTTTCTGTCTGTTCCTCAGTGTTTAGTGTCTTTGTAGATCTGATCCAGAATGCACATGGACTAATGAGAAGTTGAGGCAGAATATTGTTAAAATTACACTGATTTTTCTTAAGAAATTTCAGTTTTCACATCTTTTTTGTTTGGATAGTTTATTAAAGTAAGTATTTTCATAATTTGATGGGTGTTTTTTGCACTGACACACAGACATAAATTGTCAGTTGTCATTATTTCTAGGTTCTTCTGTTATTATTTTACTGGTTACTGGTTTTACTGCAGATCAAATTGCGCTCAGTGTGGAACCTGAATGTTTGGAGGATGTTTGGAGTCTTTGTGCTATTGAAGGGATAATACTAGGGACAGACATTCGTGCTGTACTCAACTGGATCCACATGTCCTCAAAACACTTTAATTCCTTGTATCCAAGTTTATACACTTTTGGTTCATTTATTTTATGGTATTTTATGGTATTTTTTTTCCTATAAATAAGGCCAATATTTTAATATTTTTTCCTCTGTATTTTTTTCTCTCCTCATCTCCTTTGTAAATGTACCAAAAATATTATTACCTGTATGTTTTTAAGGTATTTTCCATGTTATGTTATATATGTTCTTTTGATTTTCATTTTTACATTAAATTGCCAAAATGTCCACTTTTTTGTAACTGGTATCCATTCAACACTTGAGGTGTTTTTACTAACAAGTACTGAGAGAAGTCTAAGATTAAAGATGACTCCTGGTTTCACTACATCAAACAGCACACAGCTGATCCAAACAGCAGGAGCTGGAGCATTATGTTCAACCCAGACACCCAGGAAATATTCCCAGCTTTGTTGATCGGTCTGGTTTGTATCTACTGCAGCGTCCTGAACTTCCTCCTCTTATGGACTGTGCTCACTGAGCTGCTCCACCACAAGATATAAGAAGTTGTTTGTCCCTCGTCTAATAAGACTGTGTAAGTCTGTAAGTGGGAGGAGACGGGAGGAGGAGCAGCTGGGTGGGGGTGTACAGGAGGTAGACGCTCAGGAACACTTCTGTCCTCGGGTGGGTTTCTATGCTTTTATGTTTTTATGTGATAGGTGGAAAACACATCTTGTCTTTTAAGTCTACTTCTTTTTAATCTAACTTATTCACAGCTACTTATACTCTGCATTTATTTATTAACTGATTGTTGATGTGGTATGGCTGTGTTTGTGGAGCGGTGACTGCATTTTGTATTCTGAATTTCCCCTAGAGCAGGGCTGTCAAACTCATTTTAGTTCAGTTCCACATTCAGCCCAGTTTAATCTGCAGTGGGCCGAACCAGTCAAATAATAACAGTGAGAAAAAGTAAAATTCTATTATGATCAGGTTTACATCTACAAAGTTTCCTTAAAAAATGTGAATAACATCAGCAACTTAAACTGTTGTTAGAAAAATGCGTGCAATTTTAACATTTGTGTCATGTCGGCTTCTAGACTTTGTCTGTCTTTTCTGTTTTGTTTGTCATTTCCTGTTTTATTTTGTTAAGTTTCCCTCATGTGTCTTGTCTGTTGTCTTTACTTCCTTTTGTGTTCACCTTTCACCTGATTACCTTGCTCCTCCCTGATTATCTCCACCTGTGTCTCATTGTCTTCCCGCCCTCTTGTGTATTTAAACCCTGTGTCTTCCCCTGTTCCTTTGCCAGTTTGTGCTCTGCAACTCGTTGTATTCACTTACCAGCGTTTCTTGGATCCTGTTTGTTCGTCTGCCGTGTTTGACCTGTTTTCGTCCCTCGACCTTCGATTCAGCCTGACCTCTTCCTGCCTGCCTGTTCCCGACCTGGTTCGTACCCGACTTCGTCTCTGCCTGCTCCCTTTATTACCTCAGCCTCCAACGTTAACCTGTGCTTCGACCTCCGCCTGGATTACTACCGTGAGTTTGCTCGTCCCCTATGTACCGTTGCTCGATTGATTGTTTTCCCGTGTATGACCTGGCTTGTCTATTGACCACCCTCTGTCTGTCCCTAGTGGGGATTCCGTGGGGGTTTTCCCGACTCGGCCGAGTCGGCCGTCTGTCTATCCCACCCGCAGCCCAGACGTTTACCCCCGGAACCGGAGGCCTCTCAGAAGACAAATATTCTCTGTGTAGAGTTTTTTCTTCTGTAAAAGTGTTTAATAAAAACACTAAATCTTATTCGGTATTTGTGGTCTTGCTTTTGGGTTCTGCCTCTGTACTCAGTCTATTACAATTTGAACAATATTCTGCCTCGGTTTATCAGTTTATCATTTACACATGTGCATTACAATCACACAAAACATTTAGGAACAGGCAGAATATTGGTCAAATTGCATTTACTTTTCTTAAGACATTTCTGTTTGTTCATATTTGTTCAGGTTATTCACATTTTTTGTAAAAGTATAGTTTGGTAATGTAAACATTTTCATGTAATTTTACTTTTTTACACCAAAAAAAAAACACAAAATTTGTGGTTGTCATTATTTACAGGTTATTATAATATTTTACTGGTTCTGACCCACTTGAAATCTAATTGGACTGTATGTGTCTGTATGTAGAACCTGAAATAAAATGATTCTGACACCACTGATCGTTAATATCTTCAGTGTAATTTTTGCATTTCATAAATTCATCCCGTGGGCTGGATTGGACCCTTTGGAGGGGCCGGATTTGGCCCCGGGGCCGCATGTTTGACACCTGTGCCCTAGGGGATTAATAAAGTAAACCTATGTATGTATTTATACTCACTGAGAAAACCCTCTCTGGATATCCCTTCGCCCTCATGTTAGTGTCATGGACCTGCTTCAGAATCATCCAGCCTTCATCATGTTTGCCGTTCTGTATGAAAAAAACAAAAGAACTGTAAATGTCATGTGTTCTGTTGTAAGAAAAAAAAAAAAACAGTTGTCAGAATCGATCAGAATGCGTCCCCCCTGTGAACTAAAGTGCTGACCTCTAAGTAGAAGCGTGGGCTCTCTGGCATGGCGTTGAGGGCAGCGATGGCAGCGACAGAAGGAAACGCACACACTAACACAAACACTCTCCAGCTGTGGAACTGATATGCAGAGCCCATCTGGAAACTCCATCCTGCAAAGAACAAAGACAGGAGCCCACACCCTGTTAGCATCAGCTGACACCGCAAACATTAGGACATACATGAATAATGTCAAAGAATCAGTTCAGTATTTTGAATCTTCTGTGACACAAAGTGAACTGTGTTTCTGCTGAGACATGGTCAGAGGTCAGAGGTCAACTACACTGCAGCGTGTCTGTGAGAAAACTTCAAAGTGGGTTTCCTTGGCTTATTGGAATAGGAATGAAATGAAATAAGATTTTTTACTTTACAAATGACTGACATGGCTGATTCACATATGAATAAGATGAGAGATTCCAGTAGTTTGTTAGAGGCCCACAGGTAGAACTGCTCCTGTCCCCTTAAAGAACTGATCAATCCTTTATTCTGCATGACTGTAGTCTGCAACTACTGGTGAATACGCAAGTTATAAATACAAATATGTAAAAACAAATACAAACAAATGATTTTTACAAAATACAGAGAGGAAAGGGCTTGACAGGGGGAATCCCGTTGTTTTTCATAGTGGGCCTTTGCCACATATGTGCTGATAATAACTAGTTTAAATATGGATATATGAATACATTATTACTATATTACTATATAGGACAATATAGAATATTATATGTATTAATATTATATATGTATATGTGTTTTTGTTTGTTTTGTTTAGTTTTTAGTTTTTATTAATATCTGGTATTAATATCTGGTAGAATAAGTCATAAATGTGTATTATCATATTAGTGTATATAGGAAAAAGGATGTGTGATATTGCTATACTATTATTATTATTATTATTATTATTATTATTATTATTATTATTATTATTATTATTATTATTATATTCATGCAAAATAATAATTACCACATAATGATCATAAGGAATAGAAATTGGGGATAGGAATACATACGTTTTTACTTCTTCCTCCTCCTTTTCGAGCATGTATAATTTCATTTCATTTGTTTTATTATTATTATTATTATTATTATTATTATTATTATTATTATTAATGTGTTTATTTATTTACTATTACTCTTATTATTTATTTATTTATTTTGTTGTTTGTTTGCTTATCAATCATTTATATACCAGTGCTTATATTTTGTTGGTTGATTTTTGTTTTGCTTTCACTGTCGACATGTTCGAAATAAAGATTTCATTCATTCATTCATTCATTCATTCATTCATTCATTGTACATGACTGAAATACAATAAGCTGGTATTAACACTAGACGTTACACCTTAATGGAAACTAATGACTGTTGTCTATTTCTTATGGAGCAAAATGCAAAACTACAAATATCAATATTGTCTCTATAACTCTTATTATTTCTAAGTCAGAGCATGTCTCCCATTCTAAAGTCAGATGTTTCTCATACAAGATAGCTAATATTCATATATGCAATGACCTCACTACTTATGAGTAATAAGTAGGAATTAGGAAGTTATTGAGGGAAAAGCAGCCTGGCAGTAGTAGATCATACTTTAATATTAATAATTATTATTGTTGTTGTTGTTCTCCTCTAGTTCATTTTTTCATTTTTCTGAACCACTTCACCTCCTCAGACCCAGCTATGGGCTTTCTGTCCACATTTATGGACAAGACCTTCACAACTTTATACAAAAAAAAAGAAAAAAAACTGTCCACCACAAAGGACATGCAATAAAAATTGTAAAAACTGCATCTGAAAAAACTGTTGGATCATGATGTTTCCAATATTTAATAAAAATCAAAAAAGCTGGTACTTGGCCGACATTTCTGGGTCTGAGGAGGTTAATCCTCTATGGCACGGCACTGCCCTCAGGCAACAAACTACTATTTTGACCCACACACTGACCCTTTACATTGAATTAAAGTAAAACCTCATATGAAAAGTCTGATTATAAGTTTGTGACCAATGAAATTTGAAGTTGCCATGGGTTTGACCTTTCATCTGGAGGTGGAACACACTGCTGTTTGAACACACTGCTGTTTGAACACACTGCTACAAGAAAGTAAGATACATTTCACTTTATAACATGTTTATATTTAAATAACTTTGTATAAATAATATCTGTGATGTGCATCCCTTTTTGTTTTTTATTTATATACTAAAATAGTAGATTTTCATTCATTGCCTCAAGGCAACATTGTGCAGTTGGACCACTTTTGTTTGAACATTACTATGCTCATGGATCAGGACATGCAGGGATGCAGAGTTATCGCCATAATACATTTTTTTGCTGAACTATCTACAGTGACTCAGAGGAAATGGATGGACTGTGGATTGTTTTTTCGAGGTGGAATTATGTTTTGCAGTGGACTTGGACGGCTCCTGGGTGGATTTCATTTGGACTGGTTGTGGGTTTGAATGTGTGAACATGGAGCTGTCAGACTGATTATCACTTACGTATGTGACAGCAGATCAGGGTTCAGTCAGTAGTCCAGTGGTTCCAACCTTTTTTGGCTCATGACCCCATTTTAACATCACAAATTTCTGGGAACCCCAGACATTCAAAACTGAGACTTTTTTTTTTGTTTTTTTTGCTAAGATTAATTATACATAAATAAGCATTAATTTTAGGTGACATTTAGTCTATATAATGTCTATTATTGTGGACAGAGGCAGTAAATCCAGGTGTAGATTACTGCACAAAGGGAGAATGTGATTTTCCTTGGTCAGGATCTGTCCAGTCAGTCCAGCTGTGATTTACAAGGAGGACAATTAATACTGAACAAACAAGAACTGAAACTATGAATTATGAAAGAGCTGCAGCATCTGAAACTGACCACAGTGAACATGTGACAGATAAACAGAACCACAGTGCTGCAGTTTCACAACCACAGTTTGTCATGTGTGTTATACAGTATATTGTGATTGTCTCTCTCAACTCTCCCAGTACTGCTACAAATTGATTGCACTTTATGCATTTATCATATTCTAATTGTATTTTATTGTATTTTAATGGTATTTTAATTGTATTTTATTTATATTTCACACTGTAAAGCACTTTGTAACTGTCTGTGAACAGTGGTCTATAAATAAAATTTACTTACTTACTTTACTATACTATATATTTTTAATTAGTACGTATTTTTTGTTTGTTTTTTTATCACTTACTAGAAATTTCAGGCGATCCCATTTGAATTCCAGGCGACCCCACGTGGGGTCGCCACCCCAAGGTTGAAAAACACTGCAGTAGATTAATACACTGTCTGTAATGAACATATGTGTGTGTGTGTGTGTGTGTGTGTGTGTGTGTGTGTGTGTGTGTGTATGTATGTATGTGTGTGTGTGTGTGTGTGTATGTATGTGTGTGCACATGAATCAGTGGGTAAAGACAGGAGTATGACCTATTTGAATTATAATGGTTTAAAGGTTTCTTTTGAAAACAGGATGTGGATGAAGAGGGAAATGATGGTGATGATGATGATGATGATGATGATGATGATGATGATGATGATGATGATAATGATGATGATGATGATGATGATGATGATAATGATGATGTATCAAAGGAAGGTGTTCCACGCTGACCCCAGTGGTGAACACCTCACAGCGCCAACATCACTGATTACCCAGAATGCCAGGCCAGCCTTCCAAAATCAGATAATATGTCCCCCTGTGAATACTTCAAGATGTTATTTTTTTCTGAAGATATTCTGGAAGTAGTTGTGGAACAGTCAAACATATATGCCACTGAAAAATTCAATACAACTTCTTCTAATGTATTAATTGCTCATTTATTCCTCATTCCACTTAAAACTTGTGAGGGTCACAGGTGCTAGACCCTATCTCAGCTAACATCCCAGGCCTAACACATACACACAAACAATATTTTGATCTATTCTTTTTTAAGTACTTGATTTTTATTTTCCTCCGGATGCTCCTTTTCTTTAAATAAAGCACAAAGAATTGCCTTTTAAATGTATTATATGAATAAACGTCCCTTGCCTTGCCTTTAGGCAGCTAAGCAAAACGAAATCAACAGAAAGCAGATCTTTGTGTTTCACATCCAGTTCTGACTCAGCAGACACTTGAAGTCTCAGCCCCAGTATTTTCCATTAGAGGAGAACAAATAACTGCATTTACAACCTTCACTGTCAACAAAAATCATTTAAACATAGCAAAATAAACGGCCAATATGTTAATAATATACTGTGTTTGTAAATAAACAATTATTTAATGTTGAGTAAGTATCTGTTATATAAACTGCTTAGGGAAATTGAAATAAAGGGTGTTCTCTTGGCTGTAATTGTAATGCAGAAGCTGAAACAATCAATAACATTTAAAATTCCAGAGAAAAAGACAAAGGTCAGTGGACTCACCATAGTGTGGAATAATAGCCCAGGCCATGGCAGAGGCGTAGATTCCCCCGATCATCCAGAACATGCAGAGCCAGCTCAGGTGCTCACCGCGTTTCTCTTGGGCCAGAAATTCCGAATAGTAGGAAAACACAATGGGAATGGAGCCACCGATCCTGCAGAGATCAGAAAGAAGCTGAGCCTTGACATGAAGCGTCTGTGTAAACCCTACAAGGTCAAGTAGCCATGATAACTGACAATATTCTGTGCTCCAAAAACAAGGAATGCATTTCATTTTATTAAACGGGCTGGAATCAGTACTGTGTCTACCGATTGTGATTAGGGTGGTCAATCACCTGTTAAATTGTAATGAGTGTATAATGGATCTTCAAAAATGATTTCAGCTACACAATTAGCCATTTCACTAAACCAGAGATAAAGCTGGTTCTGCAAAGGTCACCAGAGTAGAAATGGTAAGTAGCATGGTGCGTGATGTAAATGAAAATGAATGGATGCCAGCAAAATATATCTGTACTTAAGATGAGGTTAATCTTCTGTTGAACTATGAAGGGAATAATTAATGTGGAGTTGGATTTATGCTCTCAGAAAAGGACGCCTTAAAGGTGTGCTGTCCTGCAAAATGATATTTTACAATTTACTCATTCTTTTTCCTTTCAGTGAATATGTTGATTAAGCAGGAAAACTCATCCTATAAACCAAATATTTAACCTCCTCCTATGGGTTTTCTGTCCACCTTTGTGGACAAGAGTTTTACAACTTTATACAAAAAAAAGAAAAGAAAACTGTCCACCACAAAGGACATTCCATAAAAATTTAAAAAACTGTACCTGAAAAAACTGTTGTATCATGATGTTTCCAATATAGACACTTATTTACTAAAAAACAAAAAAAGCTGGTACTTTGCTGATATTTCCTGGGTCTCAGGAGGTTAAAGGTGCCCTACCACACATACTTCATTACTTTTATGGTAATGTCTGAACTTCTGCCATGGAGTCTGTAACATTTTTTGTGGAAAAAATGACTTGGTTACCAAGTTTCCATCAATTCTACCGTGGTAATGAAAGCCTGCTGGAAGACTCAGCTCGATTTGCACCAGTTTTCATGAATATTCAACATGCTAATCTGCTTGATTCTGATTGGCTAACAGCTAGCCAATGAGAGCCTGGCTGAGAGCTTCTCTTGTAAGGCACAGAATTTGCCCACCTTCTAACCTGTATCCACTGGACCCCCTCCACTGCTCTGTGGGCCCCTGGGAATGCTGGGCCCCATGAATTTGTCATGTTTAAACCTTTATCCTTTTTATCTCATCTCATCTTATCTCATCTCATTTTATCTTATTTCATCTTATCGTATCTTATCTCATCTCATCTTATCTTATCTCATCTTATCTTGTCTTATTTTATCTTATTTTATCTTATCTTATCTCATCTCATCTTATCTTGCCTTATTTCATCTTATCTCGTCTTATCTTATCTTTGCATTTACCCAACACCAGAAAGAAGCCGGCAGAACAGGAAGGTGCTGTATCCCTGGACGAAGGAGGAGAAGAAGGAGAAGATACTGTTGATGGACAGAGAGATGAGCAGAGACTGTCGACGGCCTATCCGGTCTGCCAGAGCCCCCCAGAGGAACGCCCCCACCATCATCCCAAAGTATACAATCAGACCTGAGAGAAAAGAGAAGAGAAGAGCAAATGACTGGTGCACATTTAATTTTACAAATCCTGCATGAGACTTGTCACATGATACTTATTATTATATTTAGTCTTTTGGCTTAGTTGAGGTTAATTCAGATATATTTAGATATGACTACATATAACACAAATTATATATTGTGTTGTTATATATTGTGAATTAGGGCCAAGTTTATTCATTATGTACATAAATGATGTTTGTCAGGTCCTAAAAAGCCTTAAATGCATCTTATTTGCTGATGATACCAGCCTCTACTGCTCTGGCAAAGATTTAAATCCAGTTTTAGATACAGATGAAAAGGAGCTTGCCATACTAAAGGGTTGGTTCGATATCAATAAATTATCATTGAATCTTGGTAAAACCAAATATATTATTTTTGGTAAAAGAAAAAGTAACAAAAAAGTTTAAATTAGAATTAAGGAAACTGAAATTGAAAGTGTATTTACAACTACATTTTTAGGCATTAGAACTGATGACCAGATAAACTGGAAAAAGCATGTGAACTTACTTCGTTCTAAAATAGCTAAAAGTATTACTATAATGCATAAAACCAAAAACCTTTTCAATCAGAAATCTCTCCATATATTGTAAAATTCTTTTGTTCTTCCATATTTTTCTTCCACATTATTGTGTGGTGATATGGGGTAATAATTATTAATCAAATATTAATTTCATATTCCTACTTCAAAAAAAGGCAACTCGACTTGTCAATCAAGCACCGTACTGAGCTCCAACAAATCCACTATTTATAAAATTAAATGCCCTAAAACTACATGATCTTGTCGACCTTAATACTCTGATCATAATGTCTAAAGCCCATGACCGTATGTTCCCCTACAGTCTACAGGAGATGTCTGAGCCCAGCAAAGTCACTATCATTTAACCCTAATGAATTAAAACTAACTGAATTAGAGAAAAAAAAAAGTCAAAACTAAATAAAACTAAACTAGAATGAAAAATCCAAAACTATTAGAACCCTGGTACTGGATCCATGTTCTCCCATTTCCGAGTTCTGATGTTACATAGCAATGGCGCCCCCCCATGGATGTGGTGTTTATGCAGATTGTTTATTAAAACAAAGTATTGCTCTGACGTTATTTATCTGTAAATGTTCTGCATAATCAGCAGCTGCTCTAGTGTTAGCTAGTTTTAGTCCAATGAGTGCCAGAATAAATTAAAACCAAATATGAATCCAAATATACAAAGAACATCAAAGGTAGAACAGCTTCTCTTGCCTTATGCACCGTTTTTCCTCCTCTGTTTCCCTCAAATAAGCAAAGAACAAATACCTTTGGGATAGAAATGACTATAAATGAACATAACGTACGGTCCACCATGCTGGTTTGTTTACATCTAACTCCCACAATTCTTTGCGCTCAGGCAGTTTGGTGTGATGTACCTGGAACGCTACAAAGTCGTGAGTCGTGGTTTGAAGTCAGTTGTTGAATTGTTGAGTCTGTTTGTATGACTGTACTGACATGAACAGACTGTTGTGTATAATTCAGTTACTGCATTATGGATTTGTTGTGATTCGATGCTAAAACTAGGAAAATTGTATAGTTTGATTGTTGTATTAAGTTAGTGATAAAGATGTAAAAGCACTGAGGGGTAGGACTAAATAAGTTTAGACTTCTTCCTACTCCTTTTGCAAAATTCAAACTTGTATGTGCTTGAAGAGAGATTCTGTCCATTTAAATGTTATTTTGTTTTGTCTTAATTTGCTTTGTTTTGTTTTATTTTGTTTCTTTGCATGTTCGAAATAAATAAATAAATCAAATCTAAATTTTCAGACAATTTTTCTTGTGTTACACATCCCAAAGATGTCTGTGTTTTTTTTGTTTTTTTTTCTGATATTCTGGGCTTCTAATTTGGGTTTTGTAGACTCACACTGTGCTGACATTTACTTGTGTGTGTGTGTGTGTGTGTGTGTGTGTGTAACCTCTGGCTGATAGCCTTTCTATTTGTGTGTTTGTGTATTTTTTTGTGATGTTGTTTGCTATATTTGCTGTTTTCATTATTACATTTCTGACTGACTGTCGGTCATCAGAGGCCAGTGTGGAAGTCCTACCTAACATGCTTTTGTTGGGTTCAGACAGGCACATGTCCTTCTCTGCACTGGGGAGGACAAACCCAACCACAAAGATCTCCACGCCGTCCGCCATGAGAGCCAGCCCCAGCACAAAGTACAGGCTCCACTGGAACTTCCCATGCCCACATTCCTGTAAAATGGTCTCGTACTGTTGGGCCAGTTCCTCCTGGTCCTTCCTCCTCTCGGCCTCGGACACGCCCACATCTGTGAACTGCTGGGCTCCGGCCCTCATGGAGCCCGGACCTCCGGCCAGGCTGCCTTTCCCAGAGTCTGCCCTGGGGATCCCTTGGTACTCTCCCTCGTAGATCTCGTCGTCCTCGTCGTGGCCCTCCGTAGAGTCGCTGTGGCCCCCCTCGTCATCGTTAGCGGCCTGGCTGTCGCTGCGGTAGTAGCCTCCGTCCTGGCTCCCCTGCATCGGGTAGTCGTCGTCGTCGTCTTCTTCAAAGCGGCTGTAGGAGCGTTTGCTGTACTCGTCGCTCATCCGGTCCACTGAGCGGCCCACCTTCTTCGCCGCTTGCCGCTTAACTTCTTTGGCAATGTCTTTGGCACCTTTTATGAAGGCAGTCCGGTTCTGATAGCCGTCCTCCATTTTGAAGAGGGGCAGAAGCTGCGAAAGTCGGTGGCGTGCTTAGCAGAGAGGCGCCTGAGCTTCAGCTTTTTCAGGTTGTACCTCACAGATCTGAGACTGTGGTTCACTCTGGAGCAGGATCTTCTTATGTCTGAGGAAAAACAGGGAATTTCAAATGAGGCAGCCTTAGTTAGCATTCAGTCACATGAGTAGAGAAACACTAAAATGTGCTTTAAAAGTAAAATAAGTTTTCAAGGGCAGCTTCAGAGGCAACATACTTTTGTTAACTTAGTCCAGTGGTTCCCAACCTTTTTTTTTTTTTTTTTACTCATGACCCCATTTTAACATCACAAATTTCTGGCAACCCCAGACATTCAAAATGGATGTCAAGGTTATTATTGTTAATGAAAATGAACGAAATGACAAAAACTAAAATTGAAAAAACATTTTCATTAACTGAAATAAATAAAAACTATAATTAAAAGAAAAAAACGATAACTAACTGAAACTGTATTATGTGCTTACAAAACTAACTAAAATGCATAAAAATCATGGATAAAATTCCCTTCATTTTTGTCTTTGTCAGTGTTGATATAGGATAGAACATGTGAAAATTTGGTCTCAGATCAGCGGTATAACAGAGGTATAGAAGCCTGGAGGCCAACAGGGAAAGTATGGAAAGTTTCAGTTTTGTTTCCACGTAAGTGACATTGTGTATGGATGGCACCCCCACCTACATTACCCCCCAACCTGCTATAGGGATTGTATCCATGGTACTGTCCATATGTTTGTGTCTGTGCTCAGTCAGAGCCGCCCTAACCTGACCCCAAAATAAAGTGTCCGGGGTAACCTCACTTATTTCTGTGAATAGGATGGAAGATAAAATATATGAAAAAAACTAAAACTAATGTTAAAACTAAACTAAACTAAAACTAAGCATTCAGAAAAAATGACAATTAATAAAAACTAGAAAACCTGCTCTTAAAACTAATTAAAACTAACTGAATTAGAGAAAAAAAGTCAAAACTAAATAAAACTAAACTATAATGAAAAATCAAAAACTATTAGAACATTGGATCCTGTAATAATTTTCTATACTATGTTGCAAATAAACATTAATTTTAGAGGACATTTAGTCTATATAATGTATATTATTGTGGACAGAGGCAGTAAATCCAGGTGTAGATTACTGCACAAAGGGAGACTTGGATTTTCCTTGGTCAGGATCTGTCCAGTCAGTCCAGCTGTGATTTACAAGGAGGACAATTAATACTGAACAAACAAGAACTGAAACTATGAATTATGAAAGAGCTGCAGCATCTGAAACTGACCACAGTGAACATCTGACACAGAAACAGAACCACAGTGCTGCAGTTTCACAACCAAGGTTTGTCTGTTATGGATTGGGATTGTCTCTCAACTCACTATATATTTTATTAGAAAATTTTTCTTTTGTTTTTATCAATTACTCGAAATTTCAGGCGACCCCATTTGAATTCTAGGCGACCCAACGTGGGGTCCCGATCCCAAAGTTGAAAAACACTGACTTAGTACAATGCATCCAAGTCTTTTCCCTTGTGCTTATTTCTCTTTTTATCAAGTAAATCCAACCACAATATTGGCCTTGACTGGTGTATTTGAAGCCTGCACCTGTTGCATTTGCATATGAGGCCTGTGTTGGGCCACAGATGGTTTCAACAATGAGCTAATTAAAGGGACTAGACATGAAGCTGTCAACAGGAGGGATGACTTTTCAAAGAGGCTTCTTGATGCAGAGACGTAGAAACTACATCTGTACATGATACATGATCGTGACTCAAATGGAATGTGAGAGATACTGAAATTCTCCAAAGGATCAGAGCCGTGCCTCATAGACTTATTCAACTCAAGACTCAAAAGTGAAAGTCAGTGTCTCCCCAAGACTCACACTTACACAAATATACCATGATGTCCCTATAACATCTACTTTTTTGTTTTTATGATGACATGATCAGCACTAATATAAGCCACATTTCCATAAAATGACAAGTGAATTTGAAACCATGTTTTAAAAATCTGCAAAAACCAAAATGTGAATTGTGTTTGCTTCGACTGGTTTGGGGGAGATAAACTAGTCTGAGTGGACAGAAGGGGGCACTGTAGGCTGGATTACATGTCTAAGAAACTGTAGAAGAAATAAAGCATCCTGTCTGAGTTTTCCATCTAAAATGGCTGTATTTAATTCCTGCATGCACAGCATTCTTATGTAATTTGCCAAACGGTACCCCAGAGAAAGGGACCCGGGGCCGACTAGGGCACTGGCCAGTGGGTTTATGCTCCAGTTCCATCCCAGTCCACTTTTTAAGATTTCCATTCCCATTGACTTTTTTCCTGTAAAATATATTTTAGAAGCCCCAGAAATGGTCAGCCTGACCCTAGGACAGTGTTTTTCAACCATGGGGTCAGGACCTCACATAGGGTCACCTGGAATTCAAATGGGGGTGCCTGAAATTTCTATTAATTGATCAAAATAAAAATAAAAACTTACTAATAAAAAGCATATGGTGAGTTGAGAGAGACAATCAATCCATAAAAGACCTGGCAAATTCTGAGTGTGAAACTGCAGCGCTGTGGTTCTGTTTCTGTGTCAAATGTTCATTGTGGTCAGTTTCAGATGCTGCAGCTCTTTCATAATTCATAGTTTCAGTTCTTGTTTGTTCAGTATTAATTGTCCTCCTTGTGAATCACAGCTGGACTGACTGGACAGATCCTGACCAAGGAAAATCACATTCTCCCTTTGTGCAGTAATCTACACCTGGATTTACTGCCTCTGTCCACAATAATATACATTATATAGACTAAATGTTATATAGACTAAATGTCCTCTAAAATTAACGTTTATTTGCAACATAGTCTAGAAAACTATTACATGATCAAAAACAAATTAATTTTAGCAAAAAAATAAATCTCCATTTTGAATGTCTGGGGTTGCCAGAAATGTGTGATGTTAAAATGGGGTCAGGAGCCAAAAAAGGTTGGAAACCACTGGGGTAGTGCCAGGTGCAAGGGCCAAGGGGTAGGGGTAAGGGGGAGGGGCTACGGGGTGAATTAGGATCGGACCTACTGTATATCTTGGAAACTTCAACCAACCAGTATTTTTGACTTGATTTTTCTTTATCAATGACTCACACATGGTAAAAATGTTACTCCTTTTATTTTAGAAGCGTTTTAATTGTAGACTAGTGTAATTTTAAAAAAAAAAATCTTTGAAAGACTTAAAAGACTGTTCTATTTCAAATGAGGCATGGAATTAGGAAAAAAGACTGCAGAAAATTAATGTTCTGTAAACAATTGACTATTTACTACAATGTATGTCCATCGGAAACCTTTCTAAACATTTACAAGGCGGCGGCTCATTGGGCACACAATGATCCATATGAATAAGGAGACAGTCAGGTCAGGTCAGTGAAATAACATGTCACTTTGTGTTGCAGAGTACGACCGAGAATTATGCTGCGTCCCAGTCCACCTGTAACTGGTGTTTTTCTGACCTTCTGCCAGTGAAAATGCACTGGAATGTTCAGTCAAACCTGTGACTTCCACCCGTGAACTCATACTAGACCCATGTTCTCCCAGTTCTGAGTTCTGACTTCACATACCAATGGCGCCCCCCCATGGATGTGGTGTTTGTGCAGATTGTTTATTAAAACAAGGTATTGCTCTGACGTTCTTCATCTGTAAATGTTCTGCAGAATCAGCAGCTGTTCTAGTGTTAGCTAGTTTTCAGTCCAATGAGTGACAGAATAAATTAAAACCAAATACGAATCCAAATATACAAAGAACATCAAAGGTAGAACAGCTTCTCTCGCCTTATGCACCATTTTTCCTCCTCTGTTTCCCTCAAATTAGCAAAGAACAAACACTTTTGGTGATAGAAATGACTGTAAATGAACATAACGTACGGTCCACCATGCTGGTTTGTTTACATCTAACTCCCACAATTCCTTGCGCTCAGACAGTTTGGTGTGACTTGCCTGGAACGTTACAAAGTCGTGAGTCGTGGTTTGAAGTCGTGACTTATGGGCTCAAAAAACGACCTGGAACGCAGCATTAGAAACACTGGGGGTGACACTCACTTTGACCAATAGCTAAAAAACAAGCTCTGATGGGAATAACAGGCCAAGAAAGACACTGTTGTACACCAGATACGTGACACATCTGAACCCAAAGGTGAAATAATCCAGACAGGAGACACCTGCCTGTCCATGGCTTTATTCCATTACACAAATAATAGATTCATTTTCCTACACTGATCTGTTTAACTCAGATGACAAGCACAACCTTATCACTCTGTCTTTTCACAAGTCAAGAGAAAATCAGAAAACAAACTGAGAAAATGTAGAATTTATGGTTTGACATCTTGTAAATTTTGTAGGGGTCAAGAGCTGGTTTTGGAATTTCTTGCTTCTAATAGATCTCATTCTATCAAAGTATTCTTTAAACCACAGGTGTCAAACATGTGGCCAGGGGGCCAAAACCGGCCCACCAAGGGGTCTAATCTGGCCTCTGGGATGAATTTGTGAAATGCAGAAATTACACTGAAGATATGAACAATCACTGGTGTTAAAATCATTTTAGGTCAATTCAACCTAAAATGGGTCAGGCCAGTGGAATACTATCATAATAACCTATAAATAAAGAAAACCACAAATTTCTCTCTTTGTCTTAGTGTAAAAAAGGTAAAATTACACAAAAATGTTTACATTTACAGACTAGCCTTTTACAAAAAATTTTCAATAACCTGAAATGTCTTCAGAGAAGTCTGTAGAAGTTACTACATGTTTTGTGTGTTTGTAGATCCACTGTGATCTGTAAGTTCTGATGCACATGTATAAATGATAAACTAAAGTGTAATATAGTTAAAATTGCACTCATTTTTCTTAAGAATTTTCAGGTTGTTCATATTTGTTCATGTTATGTTCAAGTAGAGTTTGTAGAGGTAAACATTTTCATTATGGAATTTGACTTTTTCACTCAAAAACATAGAGAAAACTTTGGTGTCGACATTATTTATCAGTTCTTATCCTAGTATTTATATTATTTTACTGGTTTGACCCACTTTATAACATATTAGTCTGTATGTGGCCCCTGAACTCAAATGAGTTTGACACCCCTGCTTTAAACTATCAACGAACATCTGATAAATGAATGCCAAAACTATTTGTTACCTTTATTTGGCCTAAAATGTACAACTTGAATCACTGTAACACAAAGAAGTACATCACAATCCATGTTCAAGGTGTGATCAGAAACCAGAAACTTTTTTTTTTTTTTTTTTAAATCTCTCAGTATTCTTTTACAGCAGAATTAGATTAAATGCATTTTACCTTGTCCCCCACAGAGGCAAGGAGTATTGTTTTTTTGTTTTTTGTCTTCTTTTCTAATTTGAGGAGGTTTTGTCATTCAGAAAGCACGGAATCATTGTTCTGTCTCTGGGCTTTACAGTAACATCACACACGAAAGCAACTCTAGGAGTGACAGTTCGATCAGGACGTAGTATTATTTCAACAATTACATGTTCTTGAGCTGTAAATGTGTTCACCGAAGGGGAGGCAAGGGGTACGGTTTTTGGTTTGGTTTTTTATTTGTTTGTTAACACTTTAGCAGCAAAACTATTGATTGAATTCATACCTAATCCAGTTCATAGATTGCCAGTGACCCAAAACAGATGTGATTACATTTTGGGAAAAGTAGGTCAAAGTTCAAATTTTTTTCTGAATTTTTAGAATCTTTTTTTTTTTCCATTCACTTAAAATGTGTCTTTGCTGTCTATGTTCATGCTGACATCAGCGCACGCACAGACATGATGACATCAGCTGGATCGATGCCAAAATATCCTGATAAGATACAATATGTGCGATGGGTGGGGTTTGTTGTGCCTGGCACCACGTGTTGCTAATACTTGTTTTTTAATCTAGTTCACAGAATTCCAGCGTCCTCACATGTAGCAGGTCATTTTAGCTGTCACATTCTGACATCTGAAAAGTGTTGTTCTGCAGTTTAAGCTACAATAATGTACACATCAAACATGGAATGGGCTGGGCAGAAAATCTGATTAATCCTGATTAATGGAGGTTTTGCAAAATGGTTTTGTATGGAAACTATATTTTTGAATGATATTTTGTTGTCACTTCTTACAACCAGAAAACAACCCATTAAAATTGTAAATCATTCATAATATTGAAATAAAAAATCAAGATTAGCCATAACATGCATCTCCAGCATGTCAATGATGCCAAACAAGTATTACTAATTATAGGTATTACTATAAGTGTAGGAAAATCTTTTACTTTGAAATGAAAATCAGACTTTTTTTGTCACACTTTTTCCTGATGAAAGACACATGATGATACAGACAACTGTGTTTTTTCATTTATCCCATGATGTCATACCAAGCTTTTAGTTTGTGTCACTGGTGCAAAGAATTGTAAAAATCTAGAATACAACTTAAAATTAGTTCATGTACTCTGTTTACAATGACTCACATGTGTATGGAATTAACTGTAGAGGACAGTGGTTAACCGGTTAACCTTCTTTATGAAAAATAAATGCACAAAAATTGAAAATTGAGTTGTTATTGTTCATTTAATTTTTCACTAAAGGAGATTTATTTAAAGACATTTGGTCATGTCCACAGTGGACACGTCTACAGGTTCCCATCAGATGACGGACACAGTGAAAGGCAGGTGAACCTTTCTGTTTTTGATAAGTGTCTTGTGTGTTCTGTTACATTTGGCCTGGACTCATGTTCAGTGATGAAGCAGCAGGCCCTTCACTGTCAGCGGGCTGAGTGGACTTCCTGGCACAGATCAAGGACCCCCCCCCCCCCCCCAGCAGCAGGCAGGTCAGGCCAGGCTAAACTGTAGAATTCAAACCTAATAATATCTCAGGCTGAAGCACTTACAGACCTTTGATCACTATCCAGGCCTGACACAACAACAGCACACCTCGTCCAGGAGTCCACCTGAGGAGTCCACCTGAGGAGTCCACCTGAGGAGTCCACCTGAGGAGTCCTGAGGACCTGGTGCACACAGACCTGCAGCATTGAGGCCATCCATACTCATTTACTCTACATAACGTGTTCATTTTCACATGCAGCTATTTCATAAACATCCATCCATCCATCCATTATCTTCCTCTTATCCGGGGCTGGGTCACAGGGGTAACAGTCTAAGCAGGGATGCCCAGACTTCCCTCTCCTCAGACTCCTCCTCCAGCTCTTCCAGGGGGACCCCGAGGCGTTCCCAGGCCAGACCACAGACATAGTCTCTTCAGTGTGTCCTGGGTCTTCCCCAGCGGGACATACCCAGAACACCTCCCCAGGGAGGCGTCCAGGAGGATCTGAAACAGATGCCCGATCCACCTCAGCTGGCCCCTCTCAGTGTGGAGGAGCAGCGGCTCTACTCTGAGCTCCTCCCCCTATCCCTAAGGGTGCGCCCAGCCACCCTACGGAGGAAACTCATTTGGACCGCTTGTATCCGGGATCTTGTCCTTTCAGTCATGACCCAAACCTCATGACCGTAGGTGAGGGTAGACTGACCGGTAAATGGAGAGCTTCTCCTTTCAGCTCAGCTCCTTCTTCACCACAACAGACCGACACAACGACCGCATTACTGCAGACGCTGCACCGATCTGTCTGTCAATCTCACACTCCATCCTTCCCTCAGTCGTGAACAAGACCCAAAGATATTTGAACTCCTCCACTTGGGGCAAGACCTCACCACTGGCCCAGAGAGGGCAGACCACCTTTTTCAACAACCATGGCCTCAGATTTGGAGGTGCTGATCCTCATCCCACTCGCTTCACACTCGGCTGCAAACCACCCCAGGACTCGCTGAAGGTCCAGGTTCGATGAGGCCAACAGGACAACATCATCTGCAAAAAGCAGAGATGAAATCCTATGGTCTCCAGACCCCCTCCGGCCCCTGGCTGCGCCTAGAAATTATTTATTTTATTTTATTTAGTTAATCTCATAAACATGACTATTTTAAATTTGACATATCTGTATCTGTGTAATCACCAAAATGTTGTTACATTCCCATTTCCTCAACTATTACGACTTAATGCTAAACTTAAAGTTTTGTACCTATGTAGTGACAATTAAGTTTAATCCAGTCTCATATAACCTATTGTGCTGCCTTTGAGGTCAGTCTGTATTTTGCAATTTTAGGCTAGATAAATAAAAGTGAACTGAACTAAAACTACAGCAATTAAATGGTGCATTAACTATTAAATTAATCAGCAACTATTTTGATAGATAGATCATTGGTTTTAGTAATTTTTTAGGACTTCCAAATTCTCTGATTCAGGCTTCTTAAATGTAAATATATTCTGCTTTCCTCACTTCCCTGTGGGATGAAACTGAATACAAGACTCTTCAGAACTCTTCAGGACCATTTTGTGACATTTTCTCGACCAAACAATTGATGGATTAGTGAAGAAAATAACCAACAAATTAACTGTTGTTGAAAATAATCTTGATGCTGAAAACCTAAAGTGAAGTGAGGTTGTCAACTATTGAATGAATCACCCACTACTAAAAACAAAGTCTAAATTCTCTAATTCCAGCTTCTAAAGTGTAAATATATTTTGGTTTATTTCTTCCTCTTTGACAGTAAACAGAATATTTTTGTGCCATGAATAAAATAAGACATTTGAACATGATGTCATGGTTTTAGGAAGCATTTTCTCACCATTTTCTGACTAAACATTTAATCTGCAAAAGGGGAAAATAATTGATTATTAAAGGAGTCATATGTAGGATTGTGGCCAAAACTGGTACTGCAATCACATTCAAAATACTGTAGAGCAGGGCTACACGATTTTGGCCTAAAATAAAATCCCGATTTTTTTCCTCTAAAAGCTTGATTTTTTATTTCAATTTTTGGATAAAAGACAAAAGACAAGAGGTCAGCATGTCATTTTTGTGAGCAGCTCGCACTGTTCCCCACCTCAAATCTGTGATGGTATCATGTGATGGGCCCACAGTAGTCACACCCATGCAAGACAGTGACACGCATCAGTTGTGCATGCGTGCATGAGTGGACCATGTAATATGAAGGATCCCCATGTGGTTAAACTTAAACTGGGGGGGTCCATGCATGGAGACCGACCCTGGACACACTGGAGGGATTATGTCTCTGGGATGGCCTTGGAACGCCGCGAAATTCTCCAGGAGTTGGTGGATGTGGCCGGGCAGAGGGGCTGTGTGGGCTCCTCTGCTGAGGCTGCTGACCCCACGACCCGGATCGGAAGAAGACAGTACGGTAGGGGGTAGGTGGATCCACGCAGGACAACAGAATATGAGTGATCCCCATGCAGTTCTATTTGAACTGGGGGATCTGTGTTTGGACCACAGCTTACATCAGTATCACTACTGCGGTCCAAGGTTATTATCGTTAACGAAAACTAACGAAATGACCAAAACTACAATTGAAAAAACATTTTCGTAAACTGAAATAAATATAAACTAGGATTAAAAGAAAAAGAAAAAACTGAGACTGTATTGTGTGTTTACAAAACTAACTAAAGCGTATAAAAATTATGGATAAAATTCCCTTCGTTTTCGTCTTAGTCAATGTTGGATTGATATGAAAGCAAATTATTTCGCTCTAGCAATTTTAGCTAGCGGCACCATATGACACTTGACGGTCCGTCACTTGTGTTCACTTGTGGTTTCCAGTCGTCTTCTGGTCCCCACTCTACCTGGAAACATGGAGACTAAAGTTGGGAGAAAGCAGCAGAGTCCTGTCTGGGATTTATTTGAATATGACAACAGAGAAGAAGAGAAAAGATACGACAAAACTAAAATTAATACTAAAACTAAACTAAAACTAAGCATTTAGAAAAAAATGAAAACTAATAAAAACTAGCAAACCTGCTCTAAAAACAAATTAAAACTAACTGAATTAGAGGAAAAAGTCAAAACTAAATAAAACTAAACTATAATGAAAAATCCAAAACTATTAGAACCTTGCTGCGGTCACATCCGAGATTGAACGTCCATGGTCATTATACAAACTTCTATGAAAGACTGCTCTCACAGATAGGAGGAGGAGCCTACGGTAGCCCAGAGGAGGAGCCTACGGTAGCCCAGAGGAGGAGCCTACAGTAGCCCGGAGACATGTGGCTCAGAGGTGCGAGAGAGGTGAAACTGATTTGGTGATTTCCCTTTTTTTAAAATCGTCCTATTTAAAAAATCCAATTTCCATTTAAAATCGGTTAATCATGCAGCCCTACTGTAGAGCGTGGTACCCCCCCCCCCCCAAAAAAAAAAAACTAAGGGTTCCCAAATCCAGCATGATTGTCTACTACAAGGAGCTACCATGGCAAGCAACAGGTCCTACACCAGTATTTATACCGGGCCCGGTCTCTTCGGACTTGGCCGGGAGAAGAGACCACGGTCCAGGAGAAGAGATCGTGGCCCGGGTAAACAGACCGTGGCCCGGTCCCGGCTCTCAGTGGCTCATGCCGGGTGGTGGGACCGCAGGCCCAGGCTCCAACAGACCACTGGAGAGCCGGCACAAGTCTTCAAATTCTTCTCCGCTTTCATCCGTCTCCATGTTTCAAACATACATCTCCTTGTTTTGTTACTCGCTTCATCACGACGTATTTGGAATACTCAGAGTCCTTTTAGGTTTAGTAATGTCAGACATTTATGATCAGACATGTTCCAGCTGCAGCTCAGTGGAACTGCCAACCTGGATGAACAAAGGTACTGACTCTGATTGGCAGACAGGTGATGGGCGGAGCCTCAGACCAAAACAAACAATGACAACAGAAACATTACTTGTGGGCTGCCACTTAGCTTTTCAAATGCGAATATTCTAGTTTGACTACTACTGTCAGTGATATCAGTATTTGAAATCACCATGATTCCTTAATGTCTTCATGTCTTTCACAGTCTGGGTGTCCTCAGTATGAATCTACAATGCAGAAAGGACTGAAAACAAGACAAACCAGTGTTTGAGGAAATGTCTCCACCTTTGAGTGCTACCACTTGTCCATTGATTTGGGGGGATTATTTGAAAATAACTCTGGTATTAAAGTTCAAAAAACAAGGTAAATACTGTATATTAATGAGGGTTAGAGAATTTTATGCCAAACTCATTCACTCACTTCAAAATATGCAAAACAAACACTGCTAGCCCAAAAATATTACAAATTCACACTGTTCTTATTATTTTCAGCTATGATAAGAATTTTAATAATGTTTAGAACAGAGCAGCTTTAATTTTCTACTCATAATCATCATCATCATCATCATCATCACCATCATCATCCCTTAATTGGTCTGGAATGGTCACAAGTATTTCAATGAGATCTACACACATTACCATGGAGAGACATCCTGTCATCGCAAATTACAGAATAATATGAACCTGACTGTGAATATGACCCAGGACAGGGAGGTATTATTATTATTATTATTAGTAGTAGTAGTAGTAGTAGTAGTAGTAGTATTTTTTAATTCTGTGATTTAGGGACGTAACGATTACCAGTATGATGATAAACTGTGGTAAAATTGCAGATGGTTAGTATTACCATTTAAATTCTAATTATCATGATAACTGTGTTTGATTATCGCACTTTTAGGGGAAAAAACCTTATGTAAAGATCTGCTTTTATGTCAAATATTTGAGTACAGTTTTAATTGATTACAATTTTAATTTTCTATACCTAATATTTGGAACCAGTATTGACTTTTAAAGTCTTTGAAAAGGTTTGTTAAGCATCTGTGTGTTATTTATGCAATAAATTATATACATTTTTCAAATCGGAATTTATATATTTTTTTGTTTTTTGTCCTTTTATGTTTTTATAGTAGGTTAAAGTGAAAAAAATAATAGACAGATGATATAGATGAAGTTGTGCAGAAAAAACAGATCCCAAACATGGGTATAGTAAACATTTGTTTCTATAGTATATAAAGGCCAAATCAAAAGGACTGAAAAACAGACAGAATAGACTCAGACCACTAAGGGTTAATATTTGAATGTTTCTGCAACAGAAGGGACATAGTGTCTATTATTTTATTAGCTTTTTTTTGTTGTTGTTGTTTTTTTAATACAAATTGGTTTAATTATTTCAGTGTGTGTATCAGTACTTTCTGAACATTTTGAGCACAATTTCAACAATACCATGAAATAATGATAACTGTGATAATTTTGGTCACAATAACCGTGACATGAAATTTTCATATCATTACATCCCTACTGTGATTTCAGTTTCTTAAATAAAAAGCTTCTTCAGTGTCATCTGGAGCTAAGGGAAACATTGATACCTATTTTTTTACCACTTTCTGATTGTATGAAGATGAAAAACTATTTAATTGATCAAGAAAATAATCTATGGCACAGCGATTAACATCCTATTCACTTCTCTTTTTGTGATAGATAGATAGATAGATAGATAGATAGATAGATAGATAGATAGATAGATAGATAGATAGATAGATAGATAGATAGATAGATAGATAGAGATCCCCTTTGCTCATTTGCTCCCTGCATGTTGTCCAGCTGACAGCCTCTTCAGCCCCATGCATCCTTCCTTCCCTTCCCTCCACCACAGCACCGTCAGTGTATGTGCAAGGCCTCTAGATGACAGAAAATGAATGGATGGATGGAGATTTCCACTGCCTTATACTGAGTAGCCCTTTCACACACATACACACACACAAACGCACACTTTTCAAAAATCATCACATTATAATTATTATTATTATTTTTATTATTATGGGACATTTCTATCAGTCAGTCTCAAATGTCACGATGACTAATGTGGGCACTGGAAGATAACATCACATCAGCAAAAGAAATATCTAAAATGGCCCAGTGAGCTTGATCAAATGCCCCCATCTGACTGTAAATAACCCTATTTGCACCAGGCTGTGGGTGCTACTGTGTTTCTTGTGTAATTACATGAATGTGATTTTCATAATCTTATTGAATGTGTTCAGATGGGAGCATTCAGTGCACTCCTAAGTGTCTTTAGTGGTATTAGAGGGGAAAGGCCTTGTTGCTAAGAGGCCAATTTACACACAACCCGCAAATACAACTGGATTCAAACACAAATCTGACACAAATACTGTGGAGCTGCATCCTGACATCTGTGCATTTGTTGGAAATCAGCCTGACTGCAGCTCGTCACGACTTGGATTCTATTCTAAGGCCGCGCGTCTCGATTCACTAAATCGATCCTAATTGCTGTGTTGAAGCAAAAGGTTGCAGAACACGCCCATCGCCTCTTCCTCCTTTTCATGTCTTAACGGCACCAGCAACAAGAAACCAAAAATGCAAACATCACAAAAGACCAACCGTTCAAATAAATCCATCGTTACCTGAAATCCGTGGATGTGGTCCGGAGTGGGAGCCCGAGCCGGAGATGATGATGATGAGGATGAGGATGAGGAGGAGGAGGAGGAGGAGGAGGAGGATGCGTACGACGGAGGGACTGTCAACCGACTGATGATGATGATGATGCTGTGCGGGATGGAGGAGAGAGAGAGAGAGAGAGAGAGAGAGAGAGAGAAACCCACGCCATCCACTCACACTTGGTGATGCGCAGGGGTCCCCTCCCCCCATGCACGAGCGCATTCACGTCTGGAGGGGCTGGCGCATAACCCAAGCTTTTCCTCGAGCTTTCCAAAAGGCTGTTGTACCTTTAAGCTCATAACATGTATTTGCCTCGCACTTACTCAGAGGCAATTAAGCTAATGACAGGTTTATGTGTCAAAAATTAAGAAAGCCTTTAATTACACTCAATGGAAACTATCTTCACGCGCATGCGCGCAACAGCATCTTATCTCATTTGTCATCCATCTGGTTTTACAAATTCACTCTAGTGTATACATGAAACTGAAATTGTGCGCACGTGCGAGCACACCTGACTCCTGTTGCCATGCCAACCCCTTGCCATCCTCCATCACTTTCACTGCATCGTGAGAAGTGCCATGAAGAAACGGCAGCTTTCTTGGCTGGCGTCATGACGTCATCAATATAACATTCAAATGTGGGCTATTTATGATATGGACAATAATAGTAAAAATAATAATACTACTACTAATAATAATAATAATTGTAGACGTTTGTGTTGCCTTGAGAACAACAGAAGAGACAATGAGGATGAGTGACAGAGCCATGTGCTGAAAGTGAAGCCTTTGGATTCACTGTCAGCCACTGTCAGTGTTCAAATGGACCAGAAACCAGGACACAGGTCCATGCCTGGATTGTTCATGTGGGCTTTGATGATGGGAGGCAGGGGTTAAGCTAACCTGGTGTTGGGGTTTACTCTAAGTCAGTCAATCATATTCTGGTGCATTTTTATACACCAGTCTGTGGCTTATCAACATCGGTTTATTTCTTTGAGTTCTAGAAAAACATCTCAAATTACTCGATCAACAGCACGCAGCGAGTGCAGGATTCAGAGACACAAAATAACATTTGCAAATTCAGCATTCTCATGTGTGGCCGTTTGACAGTGGAACACATGACCAACAGAACTACTAACACTTATAAACTATCACACATTCTCCCATGTGGTGAAAAAACAGCTACTGTCAAACCAAACCTGTAGATATAATATAATGTAATGTAAACATGTTTAGAGTGTGTGTGACAGACCGCACTGGGATGAATAAGAGTGAACAGTTGGATGGGAATGAATATTTTATACAGATGGAGTTATAAATATGCATTTTTTACTGTTTTTTAATGTTTTAGTTTTAATTAATGTCTGTTTTTTTAATGATAACATCAGCCTGAACAGGGACTACAGGTGGAAATTAGCACTAGTGCTAGAACCTGGTACACGACATCTGTCCTTTTTAAGGTTAATGTGTATTGTGCATTGTCCCTGTCTAAGTAAGTAAATAAAATGAAAATGAAATGGTTAAAGGTGGACATGTTTTCATTCACGAAAACACATGCTGATGCATCAGGTGACTGATGACTGAAAATACAACTTAACATACTGTTATTTAAGTTATTTGTAAATGTGTTTCAGAGGATTTATGTTCATGTTAAAAACTTTTTACACATTCAAAACATAACTGTTTTAAGGAATACTGCAAACATGAGTAGATCTGCAACCACTGACTAAAACTGTTTAAAAGAATGGTTTAACCCAGGGCTGTCAAACTCATTTTAGTTCAGAAGCCACATTAAGCCAAATTTGATCTGAAGTGGGCCACACCAATGAAATAATAAACATAATAATAAATAATGTCAACTTCAAACTTTCTTCTATGTCTTAGAGCATAAAAAGTAAAATTACGTGATGACAATGTTCACATCTACCAACTATCCTTTAAAACAATGTGAATAACATGAACGAACTGAAATTTCTGAAGAAAACTAAGTGCAATTTTAACAATATTATGTGTCAGTTTATCATTTATACATATAAATTACAATGTACAGATCACAGTGGATCAGCAAATACACAAAGCATTTAATAACTGGCAGAATATTCTTAAAAGTACACTTCAGATATTTCAGAATGTTTATATTTGTTGAGGTTATTAGTGTTTTTGTGAAATGTTAGTTTGTTTTAGTGTAAATACAGTAAAACAGGAAAATTTTAACATTTACAATGAGAAAAAGTTGAAGTTATGAGTATTTATATGTCCTTATGATAGTATTTGACTGATCTGACCCACTGGAGATTAAATTGGTCTGTATGTGGAACCTGAACTAAAATGATTCATATCTTCAGTGTCATTTTTGCATTTCACAAATTGATCCCAGGGGCCAGACTGGACCCTTTGGCGGGCCACATTTGGCCCCCAGGCCACATGTTTGACACCTGTGGTTTAACCTATTAATCTATTATTAGACCTTACCAGTGATTGCTGGAATAAGCTCATAATTCATATCGATATCTTGAAAGTCAAAAAGACCCACTGTTGAATAAACCCATATGCATCGTTATATACATGAGTTCCATTGCAGTGTCACTTGACCTATTTCATCTTCTGTTTAAACAGTCGTCTTGGGCTGTCACAATGTAACCGACTGTAGAATTATATTCTGAACAAATCAGTGGAGTTCTGATATTTCTATCATAATGAAACTGACATACTAGACTTTGTAGCTCCTTCAATAACTACAAAAGGACAACCCAGACATTTCCTAAAAATTTTATTTTCCAAGCACATATTATCCGTAAAGTGACCTAAAAATACAAACAGACATTTAAATTATTTCACAATTAGAAACTTGACTCAATCTAAATTTGTAAAAAAAAATAAAAATAAAAAAAAAATAAAAAAAAATAAAAAGCAAGAAGAAGCAAAAAGCCAAATCAGAGCACATTTTTGAGTTTTAAGATGGATTATGGTGGCATTGGTGCTCTCATAGGGACCCGAGGTGGGGCACCGGGAGGTCTGGGTGGCATCGGAGGTCCTCTCTGGAAGCCAAATGGAGGTGGACGAGGAGGACCGGCACCATAACCAGGAGGGGGCATCGGTGGTGGGGGTCCTCTCATACCTGGAGGCACCGGGGGGCCTGAGGGACGCGAGGACAACCCAGAAGAGTTAAAACATCTGTACCTTCTAATTAATTCACAGGCCAAAGATGAAGGCTAAAGGAACAAGCACACCACAAACTGTCTGAACTCTGAATGAACTACATTCTGTAAACAGCAGTACAAATACAGACTGTGCTCCAATATCCTGAAATGAATTCTAAAAACTGATACAACTTTTAAGTCAACATGTTTCTTACCTTTTATCCACAAAGCTTAAAAAAATATTATAAAATCAACAAAGGCCAAATGGCCAGAAAACTGCCTTCACTAAAGCTGACTACAGTGAACTGCTTGATAACTGCTCAGCACACACCACATGGCAATCGCATGGCTTACATATTTTCTGATTCTTCTTATTACTTAAAAAAATATATATAAATCCAGCAAGTGAAAAAGTAGGTGGGGCTTACTAATACCCCCACCCCTCCTGCTCACTGATACCCTCCCTAGTCAGGGATTAACGTTGAATTTTAAAATTAATGAGAATTATAACGTAAATTAAACTAAATTACTGTAGTTTCTGGGTACCTCAATCAAACCAACACAAACATTATTCTCAAAAATTGAAAGTAAGGCACATGTAAAGAACATGTGTGAAATTTGAAAAGAACCAGTAGTCTCAACAAATGGTCAAAAATGTGTAAAAAAAAATCCCAAAATTTAATTCAGTCATTAAACTGTGCACTGCACCTTCCTCTAGAGGTAAAGAAAATGTTTGTTGAATTTGAAAAGAATTGGGTGAATAATGAATGAGAAATCGGTTGGACAGAAATCTTGGGCTGGACAGACAAAAAGACAGATGGAATTCCTGGTACTTAAACCTATAAAAATCTGAGGCATGCAGCCCTAAAGTGACAAGTTGAACAATGTGAGACTGTAAATTCCTATGTTTATATTTTGTCTAGTGGTCGGTGTTTCTATTGTTCTATTGTCGAATCGCTCTAAATGTGGTCAAACACGATCATTCCCTACTACTGTCATTGTTATAGGTCTGCTGCAGACTGCAGAGTTACAGAAATTTTAAATACTTTTGGATAATTTTAATAAAAACAAGTGTTCAGAGAACGCAAACCTCCACCAAGCACCCCGAACAGTGTGCATGTGTGGATCGACTATTTCTTTGTAAAAAATTCAACAGTTTCCAGGTTGTTCCATTCAGCAGAAACAGCTGAAGCTTGGTACCACTCATGTGTCTGTCAAATTATATTAAATTCCAACCAATATTTGTTGAGTTCTAATTTTAAATGTGTGGTAAATGGGATTTTCAGTGTTAAATGTAAATGTCCACAGAGTCCACATTCCACAGTGGTTGTGGACAATTTTGTGCCAGATACAAGAGATTGTTCTAAGCTACAGGTGGATCCAATTGGAGGCTAATTGGAGTCGTTTTGAATTTTTGATGAATTTTGGAAAATTGCTCAATGATGACAGATGGAAAATTGTAGATTTTGTGACCTTTGGCCTACTTGGCCCAAAATTGAACGGGTTGGTCCCAGGGCCTAGGCCTATCTGTGGGGAAGATTTGGGAAAGATAGTTGGAATAGTTTTTCCCTAAAGTTGCGAACAAACAAACAAACACACAAAGCAAAGTGATCACAATTCCTCCTGGCAGAGGTAATGAAATGTGATTTCTTTCCACTGTTGCCTATGACACACCCCAGCACTTACCCATAGGAGGTCCATATGCTCTGGGTGGCATGCCCATTGGTGGGGGAGGGGGCATGCCAGGTGGTGGTGGGGCACGTGGCTGAGTGGATCCTGGAGGAGCAGGAGGTGGTGGCACCATACCAGGAGGAGCAGGAGGGGGCATGGGCATCTGAGGCATACCTGCGGTACACACACATGTTAAGCACATGGTGCATGACACTTTTACCCACTGTGGAGGAAACACATCATAAACCTGGAAAAGCCTGTACCTGGATGCATGTTTGCAGGGGGAAATGGTGGTGGTCCAGGTGGAGGCCCCCCAGCAGCAGCCTGTGGGCCTGGAGTCCCTGCAGTGGGAGGCATGGGCATCGAAGGGGGCATGGCTGGAGGCAATGATCCTGGTGGAGGAACAGGAGGGAAGGCACCCGGAGGAGGCATACCTGCACGGACACAAGCTTTATTCAGTCTGGGACACATGCTCAGCACAAAACACATCAAACACTCCATGAAGAATTCTGTTAACACAACCACTGTCTTACTTTTAAATATCTCATAAATCAGTCAGCCACAACAGAGACCAGAGTTCTGTTCACACTGTCCAAAATTAAATTAAGCCAATCTTATCATCACTTACTGATAAAAGGCCCATTAGCCAGAGCATTTCCTACAGGATTCTATCTAATCTTCACACCAGTATGTGTTCAGTGCTCTAAGAGAACTCTTCACATTTATCTAGTCCAGATAATACTATTAATAAGTGGCAGCTGAAAAACAAAGAAAAGGTACAATTGCAAGAACAAACAAAATATTTACATTCACAAAGCTTCTCTTCTGAAAAAAAAAAAAAAAGACCCCTAGAGCAGTGCACGGTGGTATGGAGATCAGACCACAACTTCTACAGAGATGACCTCTCTGTATACAACAGAGTCAAAACATTCTCAGACAAACGTAATAAAAAGTTTATTTATCAAAACAACACTATTTTTCTACATAAGCTCCATGAGAAAATTAATACTTGTTTCCAATTCCACCACTTAATTCCTTCTTTGTAGAATTGCTGGGGCTGTTTACTGCAAATTTTGAAATTATAAAATTTGTCTGAGAAGTTTTTGACTCTCCCTCCTATAACCTCCAAGTTGCAACTACATGCTGAAAATGGCATGTTTTGACAGAAACACACGTCTTCTTGTAGATTTATTCTTTTTAATACTCCAGCTCATTTCCCCCTATGTAAATCCTCCCCCAAAACAAGTTCACCTAATACTGCTGTCACAGCAGACTGTGTTCAGCACCTCCAAGACAACATGGCTTTATTTCACCTCCTGAGACCCAGTAAGTAAAAGTTAGGCTGTTTTTAATTAATCAAATTGTTTGGAAATAGCATAATGCAACAGTTTTCTCAGACACATTATCTATTTATGGAATGTCCTTTGCGGTGGACTTTTTTTTGTTTTAAGTAAAGCTGTGAAACTCTTGTCCACTTACAGACGACAAAAATTCATTGCTGGGTCTCAGGAGGTTAAAGAATGACAAACAAGCCAGAGAGTGCTTACTTCTATTCCAGAATGACCTCCAGCAGGATAAGAAAAAAATGTGTGCTACTATTGAGTGACTCAACTATCATTAATACTGTGAGACAAATTGCTGGTCAAACCACTTCCCAGAACCTACTGGGCCAGATCAAGTGGTGACACTGGGACACATTTCATGTTAAACTAGAAAAGCACTCGGAGAGCGCAGACCTCCACCAAGGCAGATCAGTCCCCCCCCCGATCACCACTAAAATGTAATTGTTTGTTCCTTGTGCCAGTATCAACATTTCCTGACAATTTCATCCAAGTCCATCTAGAACTTTTTGAGTTATCTTGCTAACAGACAAACAAACCCTGATGAAAGCATAACCTCTGCCGTTCCTTGGTGGAGGTAATAAGCTCTGTGTTGAAAGCTAAATAACTTCTCTCCATGTTTAATACATATATGAACAGGTCTCAGCAAGTACTTTCACATGACACATTACAATTTATAGAAATACAATTTTGGGGCAAAAATACTTAAAGGTAAGGTGCGAGAGATTTTCCTGAAGCATTTTTTTACTATGTTGCTTAAAATCCCCTTCACACCTCGATTACAACCTATTAATTAAATGCTCTAACATTTAATTGGAGGAGACTGAATGAGGTATGCATGGATCGGGGCTGGAGCCAGAGCTGGGCTAGCTGCTGCTGTGCAGCGCTCGTGAACCCTCAGGAAAAAGCATTGTGCGTGCCAGTAGTCTGGAGGCGTGGCTTCAGGGGGGACGTCTGAAGAAGGGGGTTTGGACTTTTGAATTGAGTATTTTCAAAATGTAGCTTGCTCAAACTGTTTTTCTAAGATCTCATACCCCACCTTTAAATTACTGCTGCGTGACACGGTGAGTCAAAATGAACATAATTTTTTTCACTTTACGCAAATGTACAAAACATGCTGTTGTCATAAGAAATTAATACTAAATGAAACATAGGATTTTAGCTATGATGTTAAAGTACAATTGTGATCAATACTGGATAAAAATGTTTAAATTAGCAGTTTTTATGAACACAAATATGTTGTAACACTGGGCAGGAGTTTGTCACTTTGTTCAGTAGTCAGAATAAAAGACTTTGCTGGAACTGAAACACGACAAATATGCTAATTTACTTTTATTTAACATACAGTCGTCCTCAAAATTATTCATACCCCTGCCATTTTTTGTGATTTTTTTGTTTTTGTGGTGAAACAGATGAGTTTTGTCTAGTTGGTTTGTGACTTACGTGTAGGGATGTCACAATACCAAAAATTCAGGGATTGATACAGATGACACTAAAAGTACACAATTCTTGATATCAAATCGATACCACGGTAAAAAAAAAAAAAAAAAAAATCAGAATAACCATAAACTTAGACAAGAAATACTTTAACTGTTTGCATATAAATGAATATTGCTATTGCCTCTAACTCTGTCATCTGTCAGTCACAGTTTACTGCTTTGAATGCACAGACAGGATTGGCTGCGTGGTATCACATGGGATGACTCTACCTACATATAACTGGTCTGTGTGTTTCCTCATCTACTCTACTGTAAGTTGCACTGGTCACAATAGAAGCGCTCCACCACCGGCTGTAGGTCCGGGTCCGTATGGGACGGCTTCTGGGTCCAGACCCGGACCATGGTCCACCTGTTAGTGACCGCTGGTAGAGTTTCTTGTTGTCAACATTTCGTATTGGCGGTGGCCTGAACAGACCAGGCTGTAAAAACTGCATCAAGCTATCGGACCAGTGCCAATGTGGAGCCCTGATGGTAACATGTCAAATGTTAAATGCTGAATAACGGAACTCACCTTGAATTCTTTAAACAGATCTGGGTGCCTGTCTCCAAGGTGATTCACTAGGTTTGTGATATCCCCCCCCTTCATTTGAATTTCGCGGTGGCGACGTTTACACAGTGGCTTATGCATGTCAATAACCACGTCAGGGTCGTCAACCTGAAATACTTCCACACATGACTTATGGTCCTTTTTTGTCCAATAGACGAGCCAGAGCATTAGCTGCAGCTGTGTCCATTCTTTCATGAGTTCCTGTACCTGTTGCATATGTACTGTCGGCGCGTACTGCCCCCATCAATTCAAGAAGAGTAGTAACCTACCGATGGTATAGATTCTTTAAAAAAATGAGTATCGACATTTTTCTTTTCATCATCGTATCAAACAGTATCGTGAGTATCGGTTTTCATGACATACCTACTTATACGTGATACACAAGTGAGGGAATAACAACAAACGATAGAGAATCTGTAGAGGGAGCTGAAGACCAGAGTGGTGGGCAGGAGACCATCCAACCGGACCCAGCTGGATGCTTTGGCTCAGGAAGAGTGGACCACAGGAGACATGGGAGAGTCTGTGGACACTAACTGGAACCAACATCAAGAACAAAGGCTACTCTACTGACTATTAACAACAGACATTGGACTGAGTAAACCTAGGGTAGGAACAATTTAGGACACGGCGTTTTTTGGAAATCCACTAATAAAATACTCCTGAAATAAAGTACTTCTTTAAGTATCATTTGTTGTTATTCCCTCACTTGAGTACCACATATAAGTCACAAACTAACTTGATGAAACTCATTCATTTCATCACAAAAACAAATCATCACGAAAAATAGAAAGGGGAATTAATAATTTTGAGGACAACTGTACATATTGCAACTGAGGTGATATATATATAGCAAATAGAAGAGCACATTTTGCAAATAGCTGGATTGTACATAACCTCTCTATATTCTTGTACTGTTGAATAATTAGTTCCTACACATTTACAGACTTAAAATATCAGTTATACAAGCAAGAAAAAATATTATTAAAGTTAAAAGTGCATTTACATATATGTCAGAAGTATAGCTTTACATAATCAGTTATATCTTTTTTTCTACAAGTGACACTGACATTTTGTAAACAGTTCCATAAAATAGAGTTCTTATGCTAAAAAAAATTGAGCCTATTTGAGAAATGATAGGGAAACTTTCATTTTTAGCACTGATGTTTACTTTCACCTGATCTGGCCCAACTAATATATTCACTTACTCTCCTGCATATTGTAATGGTTAACATCTGTCTCTATGCACCAGATGGAAGATCTGATAAAGTATTGGAAATATGTTGATTTGTGAGGATCATAAAATCTAATGAATTCAAATGTGTTGATCTGAGTGGACTATAATGCCTATCAAACTGAAGTGTATTAATGAGTGTCATTTGTTTTTCAAGGTGGACCCCTGAAAGACTAGCTGTGATTAAGGGTACAGCCAGTGGCGCAGAAAGGGTTCCCTGGGGCCCCAAGCAATGTATGTATGTATGTATATATATATATATATATATATATATATATATATATATATATATATGCATAGCACACAACCTGCATGCATTATCTCACTCTGACAGAGACAGACAGGTGAGGGAGGGGCAATTTGGACTCAGGGGGCCCCTTCAGAGAATTTGAGACAGCTAGGTTTACTGCAACTTCTCACTGCTGCTGTGTAGTGAACTTATTCTTTAGACAGTTTGTGTCAAGTCTGTTGGTCCTTTGGGGGCCCCTGCTGGCTTAGGGGCCCCAAGCAGCTGCCTGCCTTGCCTAATGGCAAGCTGCATCACTGGGTACAGCTAGTGGGGATCCTAGACAACAAGACTCTTTAAATAGTTCTTTCCATCTTACCAGGCATAGGCATTCCAGCTCCCAGAGTGGTGAGGACTGGTGTTGGAGCAGTAGGTGGAGGTGGAGCATCTGCAAACAGCTGGTGAGGCCTGTCTGCTTGAGACAGAGGGTTCTGTGCAGCCAAGAGTCTTTCTGCGGCCGATCCATGGCGCTCTCCCTTTGAATCCTTCTTGAATGCATATGACACTGTGATGGGCCTGTTGCAGAGGTACTGGCCGTTCATAGCTTCAATGGCAGCATCTGATGCATCGAAGCTGGCGAAGTTGATGAAAGCATAACCCTTGGAGTTGCCAGTGTCTGGGTCACGCATAATTTTTGGAGTTTGGAGGATCACACCAAAGGCACTGAACGTATCATAGAGCAGTTTCTCATCAATCTCCGGGTCCAGGTTACCAATGAAGATATTTGCTCCCACATCCAGGTTTTTATTGTGTGCTGAAGCCTTATTGACTCTAATAGGTTTGCCATAGAGCTTTATCATATTCATAATTTTTATGGCATAGTCAGCATCCTCTTCACTGAGGAACTCCACAAACCCATATCCTGAGGAGGTGGGGGGAAAACAAGATAGGGTTTGATACTTGCAGCTCCAACTTACACTATAGGATAATTCTCTCATTTCAAAACCCTGAAGTGATCAAAGCTGATACTTACCTTGATGTTGGCCTGTGACCCTGTCTTTGGGCATGTGTGTGTTGACCACAGGACCAGCCTGCAAGAAAAGCTCCCATAGCAAAGGTTCTGACACCTTCTCATCCAAGCCACCGACATATACAGTGGCATCTGGAGGAGCATACAATCAACATACACAGTTTAGCAAAATTTGAGTATGGTTACCAAGGGAAAAATGATCTTAGAATCAGCATAACTACCACTGACCTATTTTTAGTTATAAAACTTTCTTATGCTTCCTTTAAACTACAAAACCTGGCTCTTACACACCTCAATCCTAACGTCTATGTTTTAAATAATATATGTGATACAATTTTCAAATGAAATATGCTGTATACATAAACTTCAATTTAACCCTTTCATGCATGAATTATGAAAGCCCTAATCAAGATTTTTTTCCTGAGTGTTTCTATTCCTCTTTAGGCATTAAAAAACAATGCAATTGAAACATTTTTTATGAACCTATTTTTCATGGAGTTGCAAAAATGTCTACCCAGTTGGACACCATGCATTTAATTTTAGAAGCAAAGAAACATGTGTTTACTGATATACTGTGTGAAACCTATGAAATAAAAACATTTTTAATGCTGCTAATCTGATGTTTTCTCACAATTTAACGCACTTTAATACTAGTCATTACTCACTTCATGGAGACATGATGCAAAAAAAAAAAAAAAAAAAACCTTTTGTTAAAAAACAAAAAACTGGTAAGTACAGCCTAATAACAATAACAAGCAATTGACTTACACTCAAACATTTTACTGCAGATTAAGTTTATCAAGAACAGCACAGTTACAGTAATGGTATGAATTACAGTGTATAGGATGATGCATAAGCGTCCACTGTGTTGGCTGATATGGAACTAAAACAACAAAATCCATGAATATAAAGAAAACAGCTGGAGAATAACTGTCCACTGTAGTGACCAGTATGCATGAAAGGGTTAAAGTACATGTCAGGTAGTAAATAAATATCTAAAACCCTTAGCAGATTACAATGATCCAGATTTCTGACACATATATGCCGAGGTTAGAAATGGCTTTGAGCCCTGGTAAAGTTGTGGCACACGTTTTGTCCATTAAATAACGAGATAAGTAAGGCCAAAGAAAATAATTTAACTAGCTATTTGGAGACCTGGCACACACACACACACACACACACACACACACACATACATAACAGCCAGACTGAAATTATTTCAAATGTCACTACTGACTGTTTCCCTTCATGATGCATTAGCTTTTACAGACTTCACTCAGATCCCGAAAATTACAAAACGTTAGCGTTCTTTGCTAAGCTAACTTTAGCTGCTAACCACAACCTCATATCCAAACCAGAGCTCCCGCACTCAGTGAAGTTACACCGGAACTTCGAACTATTCTTCAAATAAAATATGGCAAAAAAAAAAAAATAAAGAAAAGGGGTACAGAAAAAAAATCTGCACAAATGGTGAAATAAAGCTAAAGGATAGCGGTAAAGACCACCTCAACTTCCATGTGATACTCCGGCTATTTACCCAAAACGAGCTAAACAATCCGAATTACACCAAAACAAAGAGAGTGGTGTACGAACCACAAGCACAAAAATAAATTCCATTACTAACTGAAGCTTAAAAGATATTTCATTGATGTGTTTACCTTGGTTTCTTTCTGAAATTGGTCCCGCTGCCATGTTGAATGACCAACGGAGAACGAGCGTCCTGATCTGAGGCCCCGCCTCTTCCTGTGGCTACCGGACACGGAAGTTAAAAAGACTTGAAATACAGTAAGTACGGTGGCCCAGAGGTGCAACAGGCCTAAAAATTATCCACTAGACGAAAAAAATTATCTACTACAAGAAAAAAAAAGAGAACAGCCTAAAAAAAATTATCCACTAGATGAAAAAAATTATCTACTACAAGAAAAAAAGAGAACAGCCCAAAAAAATTATCCACTATAAGAAAAAAAAAAGAGAACAGCCTAAAAAAATTATCCACTAGATGAAAAAAATTATCTACTACAAGAAAAAAAAGAGAACATCCCAAAAAAAATTATCCACTATAAGAAAAAAAAAAAAAAAAAAAAAAAGAGAACAGCCTAAAAAAAATTATCCACTAGATGAAAAAAATTATCTACTACAAGAAAAAAAAGAGAACAGCCTAAAAAAATTATCCACTAGATGAAAAAAATTATCTACTACAAGAAAAAAAGAGAACAGCCCAAAAAAAATTATCCACTATAAGAAAAAAAAAGAGAACAGCCTAAAAAAATGATCCACTACATGAAAAAAATTATCTACTAAAAGAAAAAAAGAGAACAGCCTAAAAAAATTATCCACTAGATGAAAAAAATTATCTACTACAAGAAAAAAAGAGAACAGCCCAAAAAAAAATTATCCACTGTAAGAAAAAAAATAGAACAGCCTAAAAAAAATTATTCACTAGATGAAAAAAAAAAATCCCCTATAAGAAAGAAAAGAGACCAGCCAAAAAAATTATCCACTAAAAGAAAAAAAAAGAGAACAGGCAAAAAAATTATCTACTAGCCCAAAAAATTATTCACTATAAGAAAAAAAAAAGAACAGGTGAAAAAAATTATCTACTATGAGAAAAAAAAAGAGAGCAGCCCAAAAAAATATCCACTATAAGAAAAAAAAAACATCATCCACCTTTTCAATTACGGGGGCGCTGTTTACCCAAAAGGTGCCTTGCTTTAAAATTAAGGCCACCACAAAAAATAAAAGGATAGGCTGAAAAATTTTAAGGCTTTCGGCTAATGTGGCTAATGCTAAGGAAGTACCCCACCGGAAGTGGAGGTCGTGCGCTAAAAAATAAAGTTATTTTAAAATATAGATATTTACATTAATATAGTTTGCAAAGCAGTTAAATGATTAAATACGGTTCCAGTGTCTGCTCAAGGTTAGGCATGGGCGTTAAATGGTTAAGGTTAGGGTTAGGGTATGGTTGGGGTTAGTTTTCAGTGGTAAATGGCCCTTGTGTGCACTGTGTGAAGGTTCGTTGCTAAGCTAATGCTAACGCGAAAAGTTGACGGCAACTTTGTGTTATTTTATTTTGAGAGGAGGAGAAGAGGAGCTTCCTGTGGAGCTCCACTATCATGGCATCGCCCATTTGGTGTTGGTAGATCACACAATTGTTTACTCGCACTGGTAGTTCACAAAGTTGCCGTCAACTTTTCGCGTTAGCATTAGCTTAGCAACGAACCTTCACACAGTGCACACAAGGGCCATTTACCACTGAAAACTAACCCCAACCATACCCTAACCCTAACCTTAACCATTTAACGCCCATGCCTAACCTTGAGCAGACACTGGAACCGTATTTAATCATTTAACTGCTTTGCAAACTATATTAATGTAAATATCTATATTTTAAAATAACTTTATTTTTTAAGCCACGACCTCCACTTCCGGTGGGGTACTTCCTTAGCATTAGCCACATTAGCCGAAAGCCTTAAAATTTTTCAGCCTATCCTTTTATTTTTTGTGGTGGCCTTAATTTTAAAGCAAGGCACCTTTTGGGTAAACAGCGCCCCCGTAATTGAAAAGGTGGATGATGTTTTTTTTTTTCTTATAGTGGATATTTTTTTTGGGCTGCTCTCTTTTTTTTTCTCATAGTAGATAATTTTTTTCACCTGTTCTTTTTTTTTCTTACATCGACTAATTTTTTGGGCTAGTAGATAATTTTTTTTGCCTGTTCTCTTTTTTTTTTCTTTTAGTGGATAACTTTTTTGGCTGGTCTCTTTTCTTTCTTATAGGGGATTTTTTTTTTTCATCTAGTGGATAATTTTTTTAGGCTGTTCTCTCTTTTTTTTTCTTATAGTGGATAATTTTTTTTGGGCTTTTCTCTCTTCTTTTTTTTCTTGTAGTAGATAATTTTTTTCATCTCGTGGATAATTTTTTCAGGCTGTTCTCTTTTTTTTCTTGTAGTAGATAATTTTTTTTCATCTAGTGGATAATTTTTTTAGGCTGTTCTCTTTTTTTTCTTGTAGTAGATAATTTTTTTCGTCTAGTGGATAATTTTTTGGCCTGTTGCACCTCTGGGCCACCGTAATAAAGCCATACAGATAGCAAATAATAAGACCATTTACAAACAATTATAACAATCTACAAAAATACAGAAAGAGAAAAAAGAATTTTTAAATAAGTAAATAAATAAATTAACAATAATACGTAAAAAAAAAAAAAAAAAAAAAAAAAAAAAGCAACATTCTTATTACAACCTATATTAAATTTTTCACAGACATTTAGTTTCAAGTGCTTCCACATTTTCAATAGGCGCGAGGGACTGTAGGTATAGTTGAAAAGTTTTACAGAACACAATAAAGTTAACAGATCAACATCGTTGGCAATTATTGAGGCAATAGAAGAAGTCACAAATGCTATAGATCATTAGTAATATGTTGTTGGGATTGATTTTTGAAAAGTGTTTGACACCATCAACCATGAATTATTAACCATGAAACTGGACAGATATGGGATTAGGGAAATAGTGGTGCATTGGTTAAAAAATTATTGAAGTGGGAGACGGCGTTTTATCATGTGTGGACATTGCTTGTGGGGTCCCCCAGAGGTCAGTGTTGGGCCCTAAATTTTTTCCTTACATTAATAACGTGTGAAGTTCCTAAGGTATTGCACTTTGTGTTGTAGTGTGTTCTGTTCTTAAAAGCACTTTCTGAAATAACTTTAAGGATTTTTATTAATAATTATCTGCTTTGTTATGACTCTCTTTTACTATTAATAATCAAGTGAAATAATCTGAAAAAAAATAAATAATGCATCCTTTTAATATAAACTTAAACCAACATGAATTGCCTGGTTTTCTCTACACTCAAATAAATTAGTTCAAACAAGAAATATAAGGCTGCAGCGAAGCTGAATGTAGAGTGAATGTTGAATGAAAGAAAGAAAAAGATATAAGTTGAACCCTGGACTGAACACTTTTCATTCTTGCTGATGATTATGAGTGTGAAATACTAAATACTTCTCATAGAGTAGTATAAATAAAGTATGAATAGTTAATAATTATTGTTTAATTAATCATTAGTTTCCTAAACTGATCTGGTAGCGTCAGTGCTTTCTCAAGCCATCCGTCTTAAATATTTAACTGTCGTAAAAAGTATGGCATGTGATAGCCTTGCACATGCGTGGAACCCATGGAACCAATCTGGTACTTCCATAACCGGTCACATAGCAACGTGTATTGTATTTGTAAAGCTATATCTATTAAAAATTAGATGTTAATAAATCTTCACAATGAAATTCCAACAATGAAAACTGAAGTCTTTCAAAAAAGTAAGTATGGACTAAGAAAACAAATGGAAAATAAGTAAGGTTTAATAAACTATTGTATATTTTGAACTAGTCCAAACCCTTTACATTTTAAGCAATGTGTTCTTGTTATCACTGGAGGCAAAGTGCAATTATTATAATAACATTTCTAAAACCTTGGAGGAAAATACACTAATAATACAATTGTACCATTAACATAATAATGCCATGATGAATTGGGTCCTGTTAAAGTGAAAACAAGTGATACAACACATATGTAAACATTTGTATCAGTTTTATATTTATTACATTATATAAATCTACTAAAAGTATAAACATGAAATACAAAATGTTCATAGAAAATACACACAATATGGGCTTTCAGACACACTTTTATAAAACAATACTGTAGAGAGTATGAAACTTATAAAAAAAGAGAGTAATCAACATAACATGCATCAAAATCAAAGGACAAAAAGCTGAAGGTATATATATATATATATATATATATATATATATATATATATATATATATATATATATATATATATATATATAAATAAATGGATGGTGAACACAATATATTGTTTAAAGAAAAAAATATGGTCACAAAGAAGTTCAAGGCATTTGTGGAAAGAGAACTCCAAGATTAATAGCTTGTGGTTTGTTGTAAAAATAAAAAATTAAAGAAATAAAATAAACAGAAAGAACACAAGCACATACTCTACAATAAGCACCACATGAAGATAAACATAAAAACACACAATGCAGTAACTCCAGCCTCACTATTATCACCTCCTTAAAATACTTGACATATAAGCTTGAGGTGGTTTTATGCAAGAGAGTTTAAAACACAAATAAACAAAAATGAAAAGCATGGTACTACTTGAACAGGAGAGGATTCAAACTACACAACTGTGAGATGAACACTGAAGTGTTTCACCATTGAATCCAAAGAGCTCCAGGATCTTAACTTGGTATTAAACAGTTTTGTTTGTTTTTTTTCCTATTCATGCTGCATGTGTAGTTAGCAGCTTAGCACCAAAGCACTGATTATAAATGTACACAAAAAGTAATGTAGTTTCAGAAATCCTTCATAATCTGAAGTTGTGTAACATCTTAAGGTAGAATAGCAGTAGCAATGCATGTAATAATTACATTTTCTTAATATGTAATAACACGAGAGGCAGAGGAGAACCATCATTTAAAGACCCCAAACCCTCTTTAAGTGCCTGATGCTACTAATTCCACAAAGGCACAGGGAGTAGATACAGCAACTAATTATTCAACTGGTCTGGTTTGAATCATTCTTCATTCTTCACTTTTTGTTTATTGATTTGTCCTCTCCTCAAATTCTGCGTAATCACTTTATGTTGTTGACAATCCAACACTAAGCAGAGACAGAGCCTGTTGTTAAACTGGCAGAAGTTCTGCTCACAGTCACTTCCTACAGAGGCCTCACATATGATAACACCTCCATTTAATGAAGTCTTAAAAGCCTTCTGAAGGCAACACATAAAGCACATCTAATTAGCACAAAAATTGACTTGAAGATGTTTAAGTGAGACTCGCATAAACTGGTTTAGGCTCAAGGGCACTGCTGACAACCTTTCTGTTTCTACTATGTCAGAAACAACTGCTGGTACTGTTTTGTGTCGACTATGAGTCACACAGAGTGAATCAGCTCATTCAAAACCACAGCTCAACTGTTGGCCTTCATATTCCATCTCCATTCCATCTCCACCCACTGTGTGGACTGGTGCTTGCACCGGAGTGTACCAAACATTTGTTTTTTTTCATCTACTCCTGTAACTCTATGTATGTGCAGTCTACAAAGCATTACTTAGCATTGCAGGTCCTTTAATTCAGAGTACACTGTACATCCTGCTGGTGTCGTATAGCAACACATTAAAAGCTGAAATTGTTTTCCTTCACATTATAACAAGAAAACATACTATAGTGATGGTTTGTTGTCCTTTTGTAAAGACCTGACCTGTTATCAGAGAAATTAGTAATCTGTACAAAAAAATCTGGACAAAGTACCAACAATTTATCGTCCCGAGCCGATAAGTACGTCTCTATGCACACAACAACTGTCGCCACGCCTCTGTGAGGACTTCACTTCTTTGCTTAATCATAAAGGTTCACTGTGTAAGACTCAGGAGGATCTAATAGCAACATGGAAAATAACATTAAAAATGATATGACTTCATGTATAATCACACACTAATGGTAATCACTATTTGTCCATGGGTTTACAACGAGAGGATTAGATCCACATGGGGAGTAGGTCAACATGGACCACCATGTTTCTACAGTACCTCAGAATGGACCTCTTCTTCATCTTTTTCATGGCAAATGGCATCCAGCATTAACATGCATTATCATGACCTACTGTACTGAATGTGGAACTGGGGTGAACCTTCACTTTTTCATACTGCTTGGGTCCAATTGGACCCCATCTGGTATTTGATGACAGTGAAAACAAAACAAAACGCTCTTTTTTACATGAATACTTTCCCAAAGGGGTCCAAAATGGCCAACAATGAAAATATTTGGTTATGGTGCTAAACATTTCTGTACACCGAGACCATTCCAGGTTAAATCTGTACAAATGCAAATTAGATTCATCAGTGTCAAATTTTAAAAAATGGTGAATCTATACATTTGCCCTTTTCTGTTCAGAATCTATTAAAATACATTCATTGTGAGTGATTTTGATGTTGAATGTCACCGGCAGATATAGTCAAATCGTTTAGTGCTGTGTGAAAAAGCATTGACTGGAGTGAGAATGTAGGATTTTAAAACTATCAAATGCACTCTGGAAAAGTGTGGAGTTTTTAAACTTGGTGAAGCCACATCAGTGAGATTCATCTTGTGCTGGGTCAAAATTAACCCAGTTCATACAAGGAGGATATGTATGTAAAGGCAGTGTTTCCTGTAGAAGTGATCTCTTGGTGTGGTGGTGTGCAATCGGGGGGGGGCCTGTAGTTCGGCCTGGGGGTCGGCCGGTTTCCATTCTACTTATAATACTATGGGGGGTGTACATACATCATTTATCTTTTCCCTACCTCCTGAATCTTTACAAACTTTCATTTGAGGGGGCAGGCCGTTTGTCCTGGCCTATCATATATTATACATATGTAGAATAAGTCTAATGTGACAGTGATGATTTTTTTGTATGAAATGCATGGTGTGGTGGCAAGGATTTTGCCACAGCGCAGTGGAAACGCTGTGTAAAGGTATGTCTGTTAGGGTATGTAACAAATGATGAATTACTTCCACTCTTTTTTTTTCCATTTGTGTGCATGCTATGCAATCCATCCACTAGGGTGACAACAAACATGTCGGTAGAGATCATGTGCATGTTAAGATGAGCTCAAAACAGAGACAGTTCTAAATGTTAGTGATCTATGAGGCCACTGACTTTAAGATATTATTTCTTCATTTTTTCTCCCCAAAGATCATATTGGTCTCTCAACTATTAGCTAACTTCCGGTGCCACTGCTCCAGTTTAGTCATATCTGTAAGCTCAACAAAGTGAAGGCATAGCACAGACAGAAGGTTCTGTCCATATCTGCTTCCCTATTGGACATTGAACACAAATGAACCCAACACTGGGGTGAGACTTTGGGATAGTCAATCCACAACTTCACCACTAGATGTCACTAAATATCACACAGTGAGCCTTTAACATTGTCTGGGGTTCAGAACATTACATGCATATAAGCAAAGCAAACACATTCAGAAAACACAGATGTCTGGCACCTTGTGTGAAGATAACAGGTTTCACAACTCAAAACTGTTTGGTTTTATGGGTCACATAAACGTATGTCCTGTACATTCAGTGGTGAAAGGCAGGCTTTGTATGTCTATAATGTATTTGGAGTAAATACAGATAGAAAACCCTGGTACGCTGGTATACCAAGCATGTTTACAGGTAGTTTGAAAAAAGCAGTTACCTGGTGCTCACTAGGCACAAAAAGGTGATGGCTATAGCGGCTAGTGCTTGTTATCTGGACAGATGTGCATACTGTAATCAAGGCTGGATCACCTGGTCCTCATGACGCAACACAAGATACAAAACCAGATACCTTTTAACCAGAAAAGTGTTCAGTACTGTTACCAGGAATCCTAGAGAGGCTGAAGGCATGTTTCTGTGGTGAGCACTGCACTTAGTGTGAGGGCAAGGTGGCAGTGTTGGCTGCGCTGAGTTGGCCCACAGCTAGCATCAGGATGTCTTTCTTCTCTTTGTAAAAACGCAGTTCTCTGCCCGCCAGCCTGGCATCCTCCAGTTCTCGCTCTGTGGCAGCCAGCTCCTGGGCGATAGTGCTCGCAACGCTCTGCTCTCGGTTCACCCAGTCGGCAGCCATCTGAGTGCGCATGTCATCATCCAGAGCCCGATGGGAGTAATGAGCCAACACTTCCTGCAAGCAGAGGAAGTTCCGGGATATCACACAGACAGAGGACTTTCATTCTGACAAATCAGAATAAATCATGTTACTTATAGAATGGTCTTTACGGTGATGGGTTTTTGTGTTCTTTCACTAGTAGTTTAATGTTGTTATTGGGGCTGTGTATTGGCAAGAATCCAGCGATACGATACAAATCACAATACTAGGATCACAATGCGATATATCACAATATATCATGATACCGTTAAAAAGGCAAAATTTTGTTTCTTTTGAAAAAACATAATTTCCTGGAAGAATTGAGTTACACCCGAAATCTGCATGTGGAAATGCAGCATTAGATCTATCAAGTAGTTGAACCCAGAGTCCTGACTAAACATGGAGAAGCAGCATTTAGCTGATATGCTGCAAACAACTGGAACAAACAGCCAGTAGAGCATAGATTTACTCCAAATGTAGCCATTTTTTAATACAGGTTGAAAGCATTTCTCTTTTCATAAGCCTATGAGTGAGCTTTATTATTTCCACTCTATTCATATCGAACTGTGAGTCTTAAGTAATTCTTATTCTGCAGGGAGGGCTGTACATTTGTGCCTTGCCTTATACTGGCATGTAGAAATCCACTATCTACCTAATTTATTGGAATGTACTTTCAATGTCTTCTGTTTTCTCCTGTGAGTCATTATGAAAGGAATATATCTTATAGAGTCACCCAGTCATAAAGTATGATACAGAGCAGTGGTTCCAACCTCTTTTGGCTCCTGACCCCATTTTAACATCACAAATTTCTGGCGACCTCAGATATTCAAAACGGAGACTTTTTTTTTGCTAAATTAATTGTCTTTGATCATGTAATAGTTTGCTATACTATGTTGCAAATAAACGTTAATTTTAGAGGACCTTTAGTCTATATAATGTATATTATTATGGTCAGAGGCAGTAAATCCAGGTGTAGATTACTGCACAAAGGGAGAATTTGATTTTCCTTGGTCAGGATCTGTCCAGTCAGTCCAGCTGTGATTTACGAGGACAATTAGTACTGAACAAACAAGAACTGAAACTATGAATTATGAAAGAGCTGCAGCATCTGAAACTGACCACAATGAACATTTGACAGATAAACAGAACCACAGTGCTTCAGTTTCACACTCACAGTTTGTCATGTCTGTTATGGATTGGGATTGTCTCTCTCAATTCATAATATATTTTTTCATTAGTATTTTTTTTGTTTTTTTTTAATCAGTTACTAGAAATTTCAGGCGACCCCATTTGAATTCCAGGTGACCCCATCTGGGGTCCTAACCCCAAGGTTGAAAACACTGATATAGAGAAAGGACTTGAGAAAAGTGTGTGTTTGATTAGATAATGTTCATACAACTGTAAGTCGGCCTTCTTTTGTCCATTACTGAAGCCATGCATTCTTACCTGTCGGGAGCATTGTCGTTCTCTCATGGCTTTGAGGCTCCCATTCCAGTGCAACAGCTGGAACACAGTCATCAGCTCCTGACACGCAAACACAAATACAGTAACCCAAGAGAGAAAGCCTTGTGACCACCTTTAAAATTACAATTTCCCACAGGTTCGTTAGCAATCAATAACAATAAACATAAAACATGTTGGATCCATAAAATAACCCCATTTGACATCTAAGAGCATACATTCAGATCAATTTTTTAACAAAGACAACAGATTGCTTCAAAGCTAAGTATTACTGTGCATACACAGAGGTAGAATCCATTATATCTGATGTTACTTTCAAACTGGTGTGTCAAAGCAGCTTCAAATGCTCCTCAGCACACATTCCTGACTTTTACACACCTGGAACTCCAGCATGGATTTTCCCTTGTTAGACTCGAGCATGAAGCGAAACGCTCCGATGCCTGTGTTGGGATTGTCAGCCTCCTCTCTGTTTCCCTGGGAACAAAACCAAGCATTCATGGTCAGCAGGTCATGATGGTCTGATCCACAGTTTGATGGATATTGAAGTCAGCACCAGATCTTAAACAGGGCCAACTAACACACTTGCAAAAGACCCACTGTGTTTCAATAGATGTGGTCCTTACATAATAGGGAGTTGTTTTCAGTTTAGTGAGAATTATATAGATATAAAAATATAATGCAGTATACACAGCCTGGATTTATGTGATCAAATAGTTCAGATCCTTCCATTGGATAATTACTGCAGTGATTAATATGTTTCAGCTGCAAAAGTTTCTTTAACCCTGACTGGTCTAGTGAGTAGTTTCTCATTTCTGAAACAACCATCAGTTTGACAGAGAACAGAACGATGCCAAGAGTCATCGAGCTCATCAGACTTGTGAAAGAGTGGTTCCAGGAGCATGAGACATCATTTTCACACACTGATTAACCATGACAGTCCAGACGTGAAACTTTCACATCTTTGTGGTTTGATGGTGAAAACTTTACATAATGGTCCACCTCTCCCATCACAAATCTTCTTGAAATCTTACTGAAAAGTTAATGCAGCTATGGACAGAAATAAATGTCATTACATTTATTGTGACCTTGCATAAGCACTGCAAGGTATAAACAATGTCACAGTGAATGTGTTCTGTAATCGAGGCTAAAGGTGGTCTGTATATACACAATATATGTGTATACAGTTTACCCCGCCATTAAAAACAGGTACATATACAGCAAGGTTCTAATAGTTTTGGATTTTTCATTATAGTTTAGTTTTATGTAGTTTTGACTTTTTTTTTCTCTAATTCAATTAGTTTTAATTATTTTTTTAGAGCAGGTTTGCTAGTATTTATTAGTTTTTGTTATTTTCTAAATGCTTTTAGAACAGTTTAAAATCAGTAAAAATCTGATGGGCTGGATTTTAGACTTTTTAACAGACAGGTCACAAAGAGTGAGGATTAATGGGGCTCTGTCAGACCCAGTGTTCTCCTCCACTGGTTCTCCTCAAGGCTGTGTCCTGTCACCACCATTCTGCATTCTCTACACAAATATGTGTCAGAGTAAATATGAAAACAGGGCCATCATTAAGTGTGCTGATGACTCTGTTATCATCAGCCCACTCAAAGAGGGGCAGACCAGTCACGGCCCTGTCACTGATGACTGTCCAGTGGTGTGAGGAGTCCTACCTTCACCTGAACAGATCCAAAACAAAAGATAGGGTCATCGATTTTAGAAAACAACAGGACAGGCACAGAGTCACTTTAATTAAAGGTCAGACTATAGAGCAAGTGCAATCATACAAACATCTTGGGACGATAATTGATGAAAAACTGACTTTTACTGAAAACTGCAGATGTGTGTGTAAAAAGGGCCATCAGCGCCTTCACTGTTTTAGAAAACTGGCACACTTCCACATGGACTGAACCATTTTGACTTTGTTTTATCGTTCCTTTATTGAGTCGGTTTGATCTTTTTGTCTGGTGCCGTGGTTCGGTCAGACCTCAGTTGCAGAAAAACTCACTAAATCAAATAGTCAGATGGTCCAGTCACCTGATGGGTCAGTCCCAGTCTTGTCCCTCCTCCCTCCTCCCTCCTCCCTGTACACTAGACAGGTCCAGAGGATGGCTTCATAAATTCTTAACAATGACTCCCATCCTTTACCAGGTGGATTTCAGTTCCTTTCCTCTGGACAGACGTTCTTAGTCCCAGGTGCAGGACACAGCGTTATAAAAACAGCTTTGTTCCTGTCACCGTCACTGAGCTCAAGAAGAAATAGTGACATTGCACTTTACTTACTTATTTTAGTTACTTATTCTATTTATTTGCTCTATTTATTATTATTGTGTCTTCTAATTTCAAATTTTTTTTTATTTTATGTTCTTATCCTGGTTTTTATACCGGATTGTTTTTATCTTTTCTCGTTTTTATTGTGTTCTATTGCATCTTGTTTTTATTTATTTGATCTTATTTATTTTATTCTTTTACGTATCCATGCTGCTATACAGATGAATGGTGGAACACTGAGCACTTTTTGTCCTGTCTTTTTGTTCTGTCTGTAAGCGTGATCAAGTACCTGTCTTACATGTTCAACGTCTGTATTGTTGTAATACCAAAACAATCACCTAGACTGCAAAACAAATCTACCCACGGGTACAAATAAAGTAACCTTGACCTTGACATGTCTTTTGGTTTTGTCCTAAACCTGCGTCATTCTGGGATCATGTATATTCAACAATTGTTCAGATATTGGGTTATGCAATTCCTAAAACATGTTTGGTGATCTATTTTGGATGTATTATTGGTAATAATGTAAGAAAAAATGATAGATATTTGTTTAAAATACTATTACCAGCCTGTAAAAAGGCTATTACCAAAAAATGGTGCAGATTAGAACCACCTACAACTAACGACTGGATACAAACTGTGAATGGAATATTTGAGATGGAGATTCTGACCGATAGACTGACACTGAAGAAGAACAGAGTCAGGATAACTGGAAGAAATGGACCATTTTCATTTCAACGTCACACTACTAAAAACAATTGTTAGTCACAAGGTTTATTGTAGACAATGTATCCCAAATGTCCCCTATGTTTGTCTTGTTTTGTAATGTACATAAAATAAACAAAAAAAGATAAAGTGGAAAAAAGAAAAAGAAAAACCAGTCCTCAGAGTTTGGGAACATTGTCAAAGCAGAAGTCCAGTAGTTTTCTATAGTTACTTTTGGATTCCAATTACTTTTGTGGCACTAACAGCACTGTTTTTGCCACCCAGCTAATCCTATTGTAAGAAGATAGTGATGGACACAGTAGTGGTTTTTATACTTCTTCTTAAATTAGACATGGATCAGGTGTTTATTCAGTAAAATAAGGTGTGTTTGTGTTAGAATTCAACAGACACAGAAATGGAAAGGCTCATATATGCACACATGCTGATTTCACAGGAAATTGCAGTGGTCTCTTAATTTTTTCCAGAGCTGTAGGTGACTTCTGTCAGAGCCCCTGACCAAGGTTACTATCGTTAACGAAAACTAACAAAATGACGAAAACTAGAATTGTATAAACATTTTCGTTAACTGAAATAAATAAAAACTATAATCAAAAGAAAAAAATGATAACTAACTGAAACTGTATTGTGTGTTTACAAAACTAACTGAAACGTATAAAAATTATGGATAAAATTCACTGAGTTTTCGTCTTTGTCAATGTCAGATTGATATAAAATCGATTTATTTTGCTGTAGCAATTTTCTCTGCTGTCACCATATGATATTTAAGGGTTCGTCACTTGTGTTCACTTGTGGTTTCCAGTCGTCTTCTGGTCCCCACTCTACCTGGAAACATGGAGACTAAAGTTGGGAGAAAGCAGAAGAGTCCTGTCTGGGATTTATTTGAATATGACGACAGAGAAGAAGAGAAAAGATGTAAAGAAACTAAAACTGAACTAAAACTAAGCATTTAGAAAATAACGAAAACTAAGAAAAACAAGCAAACCTGCTCTAAAAACAAATTAAAACTAACTGAATTAGAGAAAAAAAAGTCAAAACTAAATAAAACTAAAGTAGAATGAAAAATCCAAAAGTATTAGAACCTTGCCCCTGACCATACCATGGTACTGATAAACATCTGAGTTGGTCCTTCAGTGGCACCTTCAATGACAACTCACTGCTCCTAATGTGTACTATGTGCTAATGCTAATGCTAGGTAGTGTGTGTGTGCTAGGATGAGTAAAATGCAGAGAATGAATTTCCCTATGTGGATAATAAAGCTGTAAACATTATTTTTTAACCTTTTAATAAAGTATATCTTATCTGAACACTTTCCAAATCACATTTACAGCGGCTGCATTACACTTCCAAACTGCACACAGTGCTGTACATATGACCCTTATCCCTCCATTTATGGTTGCCACTAAAAGGTGGAATGCTCTTGCCCTGATATCACTTCTGAGATTTCCAACCTCAGACGTTCAGTTGTACATGTGTCTGTTCACACCAGGCATTAATATGTGCCCCCACAGGTGTTTTCAGTGATCACTTCTGTTGGGAACTAACTTTCCCACTCAATATGCAAATAAATAAGATCACTTATAGCCGACAATATGATAGAAGCTTTCATTTCAGGTTGAATAGACTGGATTTGTAATGCATCTTTGCAAATTCAATTCAGTGTCCTGAAGACACTGAAGACTGGAAACTGTCTGAATTGATCTCCCTGAATGCTTTTAAATCCAAACTCAAAGTGCTGGACAATAACTCAATGACTTGCACGTGTTTTTCATAGGTTGAATTGTCCTGTAAATTATTCTCAGTGGTCCCCAATCCCCGGTGCCCGGACCGGTACCGGTCCATGAATCATTTGGTACCGGGCCACAAAGAATAAAAAATGTTGTGGTTGATATTAAAGCAATTTTTTTCATTAGTCTTCCGAAGATTTTATTTTGAAAAGCGACCGTTTCCGCCCTCACCTCACAACCGCTAGACTGTGGTGTCATTTCATGATTCAATAGAAACACAAGCTAAAGAAATGAACCAAAAACAAAATTCACTGGAGAACTTTTTCAGGAAGAAACGATGAGGCTGCATTTAGAAGGAAATATGAGGATTCAGGTTCATCTCAACAGATGACGCACAAGCTCCTCCAAACTGCTCAAGCACATCAGTCCATGTTTGAGACAACTTCAAACCTCTGTGCATTCTGGATTCAAGTCAAAGCAGAATATGCGGATATCACCACAAAAGCCCTGGAAGTCCTTCTTCCGTTTCCAGCCTCATATTTTTGTGAGGCTGGGTTTTCTGCGATATAGACTGGATCTACGGAACACAACTGCAGTGTGTCTCCCATCAGCCCCACATGGGACTGTCTAGTTTCAGGGAAACCAGTCCAGGGTTCCACTGGTTCTGCATTAGAGTGAATTGATCTTCTACTGTAGAATCAGTGGAATTGTCTGATATACAGTTTAAGTGTTTCAGATCACATGCTCTGAACTGATACAGTTTTTTGTTATTGGAACCCCCACACCTCTTACCGGTCCGCAGAAAATTTTCATGTATGAAACCGGTCTGTAGCACAAAAAAGGTTGGGGACCACTGAGGTAACTGTATGTTGTAACTATGTGTTGTGTTTCATATTGTCTCTTGGCCAGGACTCCCTTGGAAAAGAGGTTCTTAACCTCAATGGGATCTTTTTCCTGGTTAAATAAAGGTTAAATAAAATAAAAATAAAAGTGTCCTGTCTGAACAGGGCCTCTGGGACTTTGTATTAGTTATGGATTTACATCTAAAGCCGCTAACCCTTAAACTGTACATTTAATTTATTTATTTAACAGGGACAGGGCTCTAAGCAATAGAATAGAATAGAATAGAATAGAATGGAAAAGAACAGAATAGAATAGAATAGAATAGAATAGAATAGAATAGAATAGAATTTATTGTCATTATGTAGCACAATGAAATTATGGGATGATGAAAATAATCTAAACTTAACCAAAAAGGCAGATTTCTATCTGTTGTCCTGGTCCCATGTGCTAAAAGGCCAACTAAAAACAGACAGAACCACATTCTAGTACATACATTGAAGGAGGCGAGGGCTTCACTGACACTCTTCTCAATGAAGTCATCTGTGATGCGACGAGAGGGGTGTTCGTTGAAAACGGAGTTCATTAGGGCAATCTTGGCGGCACTGCGTCGTGCCTCCGCCTTGGTGGGGCAGAACTGTGTGGACATCAGTTGTCAATGGTCAGACACAATTACACATACAAAGACTTAAGTTTCCAACAACGCACATGTACTGTGGAGTGTGGAAAGCACAATATCTTAGTTATCCTATTTAGAGTTTTATGGGTGGAGCACAGATGACACATTTTGTAAGCTTGTATATAATGCTGCACATCAGTCACATACAATTCATCATGCAAAGGGTTCTCCTGAACACAGTACATCCTCTCTGATAAATCACCTGCATCACTTTTTATAATAATCATGCAAACCAAATGCAGATTCTGTACCTGGAAACTTCCAAAGCAGCTGCCTCCTGGAAGGCTGACATAGCAGACATACGGTGGGCTGTTGGATGGGACCATTTCATAAACGACCAGAGCTCCATTTCGCAGGTCAGCCCCTCTGGTCAGCTTCATCTGCCAAAACTCCTGTAAAGCTTCCACCACATTCACTAGAGAGAACAGACAGCAGCAACACCGCATTAGAGCAGCACTGTCTGAAATGATCTCATATCGCTGTTTCCAAAACGTAAGAATGACAGCTGTTATGATTTCACAATAAGAGTGCCATTAGTCACTGATTGTGCTCTGCAACATCCTCTGTAAACACAGAGGTGGAAAGCACTGGGGGGGGGGGGTCATCTCCAGGATGCCAGGGGATTTTCCTGCTTTGAAAACATTTAGGTGGCTGCTTAGAGGAAATTCTGCCTCATCTCAGAGGAGCTCTTTAAAGAAACGCTCCCACAGCCTGTTCAATTTCTGCTCATGCAACAAACTTGCATTCCTCTGAGCCAAAAAGGAACGACAACAAAGAAAAGTATTACAGCGAAGTCATAAATGATTATTTGGACTTGTGCCTGCTGGGAGACATGAGCGCAGTCAACATTCTCCAGGACTCTTTGACTGCTGTTTCCACACATATGTTTCCTGCTGTGTTCTCACTGTTTGATTTAAACATAGACAGTCTGCTGCTGGCTCACATACACAGTCTGAATCCAGATTAGTACCTTCACTGATGCAGCTTTAGACAAAAACAGAGTCTCTGTCAAATCATCTTGGTACTACAGCACAGCACTATACTCAGACCAGGACTGGGTGATCTCATGATCTTGGATTGAAACCACTCTTCATTATCATTTGATCTTTATTTCAAAGGGATCGTACAGGACACATCATAAAAAATAAATATTTATAAGTGTTAGGCTATTACAGTATCTTACAGAGATTGTGTTATGTGCCTGTGGTGACGATGGACACCTTTATTTGAGTTTATTTAACATTAACCCTTTCATGCATGAATTATGCCATTTTTTTCTGACTATTTTTATTCCTCTTTAGGCATGAAAAAAAAAACAATGTGATTGAAATTTTTTTATGAACCTACTTTTCATGAAGTTACAAAAATGTCCACTAAGCTGGACACCATGTGTTTCATTTTTGAAGCGACATACAGTGTGAAAACTATGAAATAAAAACATTTTTAATGCTGCTAGTCTGATATTTTCTCACATTTTAACATGCTATAATATTACACACTCAGATAATATGTAAAAAAAAAATGTTTTTTTTGTTTGTTTTTTTTAAACTGTTAATTACAGTCTAATTAGCAATTGCTTTATACACAAATATGTCACTGCAGATCAGGTTTACAGGAAAGTTACAGTAATGGGATGAATTACAGTGTATGGGATGGTGCATAAGCGTCCACTGCGTTGGCTGATATGGAACTAAAACAACAAATCCATGAAAATACAAGAGAACAGCTGTTGAATAACTGTCCACTGGAGTGACCAGTATGCATGAAACGGTTAAACAGGCAGAAACCATGCCATAAATATTAGCTCTGTGTCTCTATGAAGTAAAACAACCCCATCCCAAATAATAATAATAATTGATTCTTCAGAAAAGGTGACTGTGCTGTACTGTTTTAACTTTAAACTGTACTGGTTATGCAGATCCTTAGTATGAAGAATAAATGTCACTAGGCTAGCTTTATTTAAGTACATTAATAGCAATATTTTAGTGTATGAGACACTCAAAAGTGTTGGGTGTTTGTTTTCTACACCTGGGTGGAGAGAGATTTTGCAATTTACAATGACAAATGGGCACAAAATCAAATGTACTGTTCCAAACAAATGTGAGCCTCTTCAGGATCAGCAGCACTATGGGTGAGTGGATGAAGTGTCACTGAACTGGAGACAGTGAAAACTGTTTCCTTTTTTTTCTTGTCTTGAGTCAGTTTTTTTTCTCAGGTGCAAATCAAATACCACACAGTAGTAGCCAATAAAGGCTGATTTTTGGTCCTGACTAAAAAGAAAAAGGAAACATGCTACAGTTGTTTGAGGTTTTAGACTATTTGCAAATGACATGAAAATGTTAGAACTATTACAATGATAAAATATAAAACTGCAATATAGAAACAATTTCAATGATAATCCCCTAAATTGTCACTTCTGACCCTCTGTCTGTTTGTAGTGGTGTATTTATCTGCTTGTATTTTCTATTTCGGTCTTTTTTTCTTTTTTTTTTTCTGTGTTCAGGACATTTCTTCGGGGCATGAGTTTTTATGCATGTACGGGCATAATAATATGAAGCTACTCTTCTCAGTCCAAACCTCAGGGAAAAACACTCATAGACACCTCTTATTCTGTTGCAGACCCACAGAACAAGGGGGGGGGGGGGGGGGGGGGGGGGGGGGTATTTGCTTTGGATGTATTTCCCTCTAAAACATTCCCTTAGAGCAGGGCTCTCAAACTCATTTTCTTTCAGGTTCCACATTCACCCTGATTTGATCTGCAGTGGGCCGGACCAGTAAAATAATGACAGAATAACCTAGAAATAATGACAACTGCAAATTTTTGTCTGTGTTTTAGTGCAAAAAAACCCATTAAATGATGAAAATACTTACTTTTTATAAACTACCCAAACAAAAAAGATGTGAATAACCTGAAAAAAATGACATTTCTTAAGAAAAATAAGTGCAATTTTAATAATATTCTGCCTCAACTTATCATTTCTACATGTGCATTATGGATCAGATTTACAAAGACACTAAACACAATCAAATTGTGCAGAATTTTCTTTAGACATTTCAGGTTGTCCATATTTGTTCAGGTTATTCACATTTTATTGTTACAGGATACTTTGTAAATGTAAATATTTTTATAATTTAATGTTATTTTTTGCACTAAAATAAAGACAAAAATTTGAAGTTGTCATTATTTATAGGCACAGTGTAATATTTTTTTTTTCACATCAAACCAAGAAGAAAATCTGCAGTCATTCTTTTTTGTCGGTTCTTCTGCTGTTATTATTTGACTGTAGATCATATTGGTCTGTATGTGGAACCTGAACTAAAATGAGTTCCACAGCCTGGACTGTGGAATTTTTGCACTTTGTGAATTCATCCCAGGGGCCGGATTGGAACCTTTGGGGGGACACATTTGGCCCCCAGGATGCATGTTTGACACCCCTGCACCAGAGCAAGTTTATGTTTGTTTTAGAGCAAAAACTGCTGTGAAAATAAAATACCAAAGAAAAAAATCTTTTCTGATTTTATTTCACTGCTTTTTTCGTTCACTGTTGGTGCTCACTGAGTGGATGAAGGGAGAGACAAAGAGAGACCAACACAAGACAAATGTTACAAACTTTGCCATTACATGAAGACAACAAAACACTATCAATATTCTTATTGGATTTTTTCAGGTCCAGCATAAATACTAATTTTCATGCTGTGGGTATCAAGCAGTATTATAATTAATTATTATTATTATTATTATAATAAATAGAAAAACTGCAGCTGTATGCACACAAAAATGAGAGCTAATGTTTACTTAAACTAGATATTGTCCGTATGGTAATAATGCTGGTCCAAAATAGAGTAAAAATGCAGTATTTCCAGTCAGATGCAATGACAACACAAAGCCATCATACACAGCAGAAGTCTGTAGAAACCAGAGAAAACTACAGGAAAACTTGTCGTTTGATTGAAGCTTGCCAGCGTTTTATGAAGTGGGGAAACTGTTAAGGGGGATCATTATTCTACCTTAAAAAAAAAAAAGATCTCTTGACCAGCCTGCTTATCCCTAAATGAAATATTACTGTACAACGGATCTAAATCTATACAACTCACTCACAGTATGTATTATTAATCAGTCTTACAATGTGTGAAGCCTGTCCAGCCAACAGAGGAAAGAAAAGTGACACTGGAAAAGTTATTTTAGTAAAGCTCAAAAGTTCAGCAGTGACTGTGATAAGATAACACGTGTTATTTAGTTTTTTCTGGGTTTTTTTTTTTATGTTTCCTCAAAGTTAAAATTGGAAAGAGACAGGAAATATTGGGACAGAGAGAAGGACGAAGCTACAAACTCGAAAACTAGTCAATTCTATTTAATAACATTGTCATTTTATTATGACAATTATAACAAAGAAAATCAGCGGAAAGCCAAATTACATTACAGTGTCGATTGGGAAATATTACTGCAAAAACTGATACTCAGCTAAATGCATTCATTTATTTAACACCTACTGTTTCATATCCACAGTAAGAAAAAAAAAAACAAAAACTAAAATTGAAGGAGGACAATACAGAGCCCATAATGAACAGTCTTCCATCATTGTCAATGTTGAAGGTGTTAAGCAGCCTAAATAGGATAAAGGATGGAGGAAGAACAGAGCACAAGAGGACAAGCTTTTGGAAAGAAATCCTATTAGCACCTGGTACGAACACTGAGTGTGGACGGACGGACAGACAGAACAGTACAACGATAGAACGATAGAACGATAGAACGATAGAACGATAGATAGATAGATAGATAGATAGATAGATAGATAGATAGATAGATAGATAGACAAAAGTATTGGGACCCCTTGAATCCAGGTGTTTCTTTTCTAACTAGGCAACAAAAAACTAATGACTTTATGTCGTAATATTGTTTTATATTGTGATAAATATCATTGCGTTGACTTGATTAATTTTGTTTAAATGATCTTTCCTTCCAAAATGCCTCAGTTTCTCTCACATTGATTTTTACTTATTTTATTTATTTTTATCATGACCATGATTTTAAATGTTCTCCCTCTAAAGTTCTTCACAGCTCACGAAATACTGATGTTTATATCTCAAATCAGCCTGACCAACACATCCTATGAGCTGTAGCCAGGATGTGTGGAAATATTTTGTCCATATAGTCTAGAAACATCAACATCAGGAGTAGTTGTATGATAGATAGATAGATAGATAGATAGATAGATAGATAGATAGATAGATAGATAGATGCTTTCTTTGTTGTTTTCCCAGTTGACATTAAATCTCCTTGTCTAATGTAAACTCCATGCTTTTTGAATGTAACCTCCATGCTTCTTTTTGACCATGGCCATCTGGGACAAATCACAGTTTATTGTTTGTTCATGTAATCCCCTCCAGTGCTTTGGAGGGTAATCCGATTATTAAACAGTCGTAGCCAATTTACTATAGGTATGTAAATATCAAAAGCACAGGCTGCTTTGGAATCCCCAGAACACCCTGTCTGACTGTAAAGCTGCTCATGGATGGAGTGGCTCTTCATATGTGTGTGTTTTCTTCTGTTGTTCTCCATCCAAACAAATGGCGCAGTTTAAAGTCTGCTGTTCGAAACTCTAACAGAACATAAATGTAAACACATGAACTCTTTTTTACCTCGGCCGTATCCCTGCGTGTGTTTGGCGAAGCTCCGCACCACCGCCTCCACCGCCTCCTTCAGCACCGCCGGGTTCCCGGGGCTCCAGTGTCCGCCGGCCCCCGGCCCGAGCCCCGCGCCCAGCCCCGCGCCGAGCCCCGCGCCGCCGTACAGGCTGTGGAGCTGGAGCGGAGGGGGCGGCGGAGGAGGCCCCGACGAAGAGCAGAGGGAGGCCGGCGACGGCAGGAGAGGCGGGATAGGGACCGTAACCCCGGGTCTCAAAGAGGAGCGGAGGGTCCCGGTCTGTCCCGAACCCAATCCGATCCCGGGCTGCAGTCTCTGGGGGCGGAGAGTGTCCGGGAGCACGGTGGAGTCCATTGTCCGAACAGAGGGGCTGAAGTCCGGCTGAGGTACGAGGAAGGAGGCGGCTCCGGCTGGAGAGCTGGGCTTCAGAGCTGGGCTTCAGGGTCCAGTGGAGGAGGCTTCCAGGCTTTGTCAGTCCCAGCCGACACCAGTGGATATCCGACCGTTCATTCGACACGGCACGGCACGGCACGGCTCCGCTCTGCATCCACTGTGTGGATTAGGCGGAGGGATTGTCAGTCAAATGCCGCTTCACGGACCCCTCGTATTTTCCGCTTTCGGATTTCAAGGACCACTCCAACAGTACTTTAGCCCCTTTAGACCTGTGTTTTTCAACCTTGGGGTCGGGACCCCACGTGGGGTCACCTGAAATTCAAATGGGGTCACCTGAAATTTCTAGCAATTGATAAAATAAAATAAAATAACTTACTAATAAAAAATATATGGTGAGTTGACAAAGAAAATCCCAATCCATAACAGACAAACTGTGAGTGTGAAACTGCAGCACTGTGGTTCTGTTTGTCTGTGGTTCTGTTTGTCTATGGTTCTGTTTATCTGTGGTTCTGTTCATCTGTGGTTCTGTTCGTCTGTGGTTCTGTTTATCTGTGGTTCTGTTTGTCTATGGTTCTGTTTGTCTGTGGTTCTGTTTATCTGTGATTCTGTTTGTCTATGGTTCTGTTTATCTGTGGTTCTGTTCATCTGTGGTTCTGTTTATCTGTGGTTCTGTTTATCTGTGGTTCTGTTTGTCTATGGTTCTGTTTGTCTGTGGTTCTGTTTGTCTGTGGTTCTGTTTATCTGTGGTTGTGTTTGTCTGTGGTTCTGTTTGTTTGTGGTTCTGTTTATCTGTGGTTCTGTTCATCTGTGGTTCTGTTTATCTGTGGTTCTGTTTGTCTGTGGTTCTGTTTGTCTATGGTTCTGTTTATCTGTGGTTCTGTTCATCTGTGGTTCTGTTCGTCTGTGGTTCTGTTTGTCTATGGTTCTGTATATCTGTGGTTGTGTTTGTCTGTGGTTCTGTTTGTCTGTGGTTGTGTTTGTCTGTGGTTCTGTTCATCTGTGGTTCTGTTTGTCTGTGGTTCTGTTTGTCTGTGGTTGTGTTTGTCTGTGGTTCTGTTTCTGTGTCTAATGTTCATTGTGGTCAGTTTCAGATGCTGCAGCTCTTTCATAATTCATAGTTTCAGTTCTTGTTTGTTCAGTATTAATTGTCCTCCTTGTAAATCACAGCTGGACTGACTGGACAGATCCTGACCAAGGAAAATCACATTCTCCCTTTGTGCAGTAATCTACACCTGGATTTACTGCCTCTGTCCACAATAATAGACATTATATGTTGTCAAAATGTCATCTAAAATGAATGCTTATTTGCAACATAGAAAGCAAACTATTACATGATCAAAAACAAATTAATTTTAGCAAAAAAAAAGTCTCTGTTTTGAATGTCTGGGGTCGCCAGAAATTTGTGATGTTAAAATGGGGTCACGAGCCAAAAAAGGTTGGGAACCACTGCTGGATACCATTGTAATGAGTAAATGATGAGTGTCTGTATCAAGGTTCTAATAGTTTTGGATTTTTCATTATAGTTTTTCAGTATAGTTTAGTTTTATCTGCAGTGTTCAGTTGTGTTTGCCTGTGAGCTCAGTGCACTGTCATTTAATAACATGTGTAAATGCACTCTTGTGCGTACAAAGTGCCAGTATATATGTTTTTGTTAGTCCTGAATGAAACTGTGTTGGGAGTTTTTAGGTATATTTTTGTAACACAAGATGTGCAGTTAAAGACAGCATGCAATATGTCAATATTATATCTGTTTACACATCAGTATGATGGACAATTAAACCTCATTCACTGATGTGTAAAAAAAAAACAAAAACAAAAAAACACGTGCAGTTAATGTTGGCTTGAGTGTAAATAACAGCAATTTAAGAATGTTTTGTCATCAAAAGTTTGACAGCTCATCTGTTCCAAGTTCTGAGTAGTAGTAGAGAACCTACAGAATGCGAACAGTAATGCACAAATAACACAAACTGTATGATAAACCCTTAGTGCTGCTTTTTTTTTTCTCATTAAAACTGGAATGTCTTAAACTGCTTCCTGTCGTCTGATGGTCTGTGCAGTGACTCGTTTGCATATTTATGCTGGTATCAAAATGTCCGATGTTTCCCTAAGCTCCTGAAGGCAGCATGTGAAGTCACAGATGTGCAGCTCCAGAAATGTGAGCCTCCTGTGTTCTGCTCTGGTATCAACACAGCACAGACCCACTGTGGACCAAAGCTCCAGTTCTGCAGCATGTGACTGAACTGGAGTTTAGTGCATAAATATGATGTGACTGTGGAAACTGGAACTGTTCTGTTGACATCAGAGTTATTGGACCACCAAGTCAAAGCTGAGCCAATAGTTGAAAAGGAAATGGATCCTCCTACTGTGCTTCCTTAATTCTTTTTTCATGACTTTCAGGGCCTTGTGTAATTTTTCATTCTTTCTGTGGTCTGGGAGGTGGCCAGAGAACTTTGGAGGAGGAAAGTGGGAGGAATATAACCCCCCCCCCCCCCCCTTACATGTACATACTTATATCTTGTCAAGACTATTTTTTTGCACTTTTTATCTAGTTTAAAAGGAAATCCAGAGTCATGACGACGTGGTCTGTTACTGTTTAGAGATAGACAGACTAAACAACAAAGTCATATATCACACATGCAGTGAGTGCATTTCATGACATCAGCTCATAATAACAACGTGGCTCATGTTCATGTTCGGCAGTGACGCTGTTTGTCTCTTAGTCTTCTCATTTTCAGCTTTTCTGTGTCTTTGTTTCGTCTCAGAGACTCAGGATTCAACCATGTATGTTAGGTTATGGCAGGGCGGTCAGACTCATGTTAGTTCAGTTCCACATTCAGCCTAACATGATCTAAAGTGGGCCAGACCAGTAAAATAACTTAAATAACAGGATAAGAACTTATAAATAATGTCAACTCTAATGTTTTCTCTGTTTTTGAGTAAAAAAAAAAAAGTCAAATTCTGTAATGAAAATGTTTACGTCAATGAACTGTATTTGAACATAACATGAACAAATATGAACAACCTCAAGATTCTAAAGAAACATAAATGCAGTGTTAATAATATCATGTCATAGTTTATCATTTACACGTGTATTATAACGTACAGATCACAGTGGACCTACAAATGCACAAAACATTTAATAACAGAATATTATTAAAATTCCACATCCTTCTCTAAAGACATTTCAGGTTGTTCATACATACTGTGGTTCATATTTTTTGTAAAAGGGCTAGTCTAAATGTAAACATTTTTGTGTAATTTTACTTTTTTTTTTACACTAAAACAAAGAAAAATTTGTATTTTTCATTATTTCTAAGTTATTATGATAGTATTTTACTGGTCTGACCCACTTTAGATTGAACTGACCCAAAATGAGTTTAACATCCTTGACTGTTCATATCTTCAGTGTAATTTCTACATTTCACACATCTATCCCAGGGGCCAGACTGGATCCTTCGGCGGGCCAGTTTTGGTCCCCGGGCCACATGTTTGACACCTGTGGGTTATGTCATCAAAGGAAGAAAGAGTTTCACAAACAAATCTACATCTGTCAAGAAAAACAGCAGCAATGTTCTTCACTTCTGGGACGTCTTTGTGGTATTTCCTCCAAAGGTCCAAACTGATGTGGGAAAAATGTCCAGGTTTTCTGCTCCTTTTACCTACAAGCAGCTGCAAAAACCAGACACAAAGTGATTTAAAATAAAAGTGGAGGACAGTACACATGAATGCAGATGCTTTGACTGGTTCATTTACATGCTGATATAAACAGTTATCAACCAGTATTGATCATTTTGCCAAATCTGTGCTTATGTTGAAATTGCTTCATATAAAAGAAGAATCAAAGTACAGCACAACTCTGAGACAAACACGAAGCCCCATCCTGATCATCCATTCTGAGTAAGGCATGCTCAGCTGTTCATCTAATTTCAATTCATTACCTCCACCGAAGAAGTTCTGTTTTTGTCAGCGTTGGTCTGCCTGTCTGTCTGCCTGCCTGTCTGTCTGCCTGTCTGTCTGTCTGTCTGTCTGTCTGCCTGTCTGTCTGTCTGTCTGTCTGCCTGTCTGTCTGTCTGCCTGTCTGTCTGTCTGTCTGCCTGTCTGTCTGTCTACCTGTCTGTCTGTCTGTCTGCCTGTCTGTCTGTCTGTCTGCCTGTCTGTCTGCCTGTCTGTCTGCCTGTCTGCCTGTCTGTCTGTCTGTCTGTCTGTCTGTCTGCCTGTCTGTCTGTCTGCCTGTCTGTCTGTCTGTCTGCCTGTCTGTCTGTCTGTCTGCCTGTCTGTCTGTCTGTCTGTCTGCCTGTCTGTCTGTCTGTCTGCCTGTCTGTCTGTCTACCTGTCTGTCTGTCTGTCTGTCTGCCTGTCTGTCTGTCTGTCTGCCTGTCTGTCTGCCTGTCTGCCTGTCTGTCTGTCTGCCTGTCTGTCTGTCTGCCTGTCTGTCTGTCTGTCTGCCTGTCTGTCTGTCTGTCTGCCTGTCTGTCTGTCTGTCTGTCTGTCTGCCTGTCTGTCTGTCTGCCTGCCTGTCTGCCTGTCTGTCTGTCTGCCTGCCTGTCTGTCTGCCTGTCTGTCTGCCTGCCTGTCTGCCTGTCTGTCTGCCTGTCTGTCTGCCTGTCTGCCTGTCTGTCTGCCTGTCTGTCTGTCTGCCTGTCTGCCTGTCTGTCTGCCTGTCTGTCTGTCTGTCTGCCTGTCTGTCTGCCTGTCTGTCTGCCTGCCTGTCTGCCTGTCTGTGTGCCTGTCTGTCTGTCTGCCTGTCTGTCTGTCTGCCTGTCTGTCTGCCTGTCTGTCTGTCTGCCTGCCTGTCTGCCTGTCTGTCTGCCTGCCTGTCTGTCTGCCTGTCTGTCTGCCTGTCTGCCTGTCTGCCTGTCTGTCTGCCTGTCTGTCTGTCTGCCTGTCTGTCTGCCTGTCTGTCTGTCTGTCTGTCTGCCTGTCTGCCTGTCTGTCTGCCTGCCTGCCTGCCTGTCTGTCTGCCTGCCTGTCTGCCTGTCTGTCTGTCTGTGTGGAAGATAACTCAAAAAGTTATGGACGGATTTGGATGAAAATTTCAGTAAATGCTGATACCGGCACAAGGAACAAATGCTTAAATTTTGGTGGTGACGGGGGGGGGGGGGGGGGGGCACTGATCTGCCTTGGCAGAGGTCTGTGCTCTCCGAGTGCTTCTAGTTAAAACTGATTCTCATAGACACACACATACACAGTCGTGTCTTTCAAAATAAAAGCTTGATTAAAATGGCTAAATAATTAGTATTAGTAACTTTACCCCCGTTTGAGCTCAAATATTCAAATACTGAGGTGTCGACGGTGACAGGAGGTGAAACTGTTCCAGAGTGGGAGGTCCTGCCTAATGGTGCCTGCAGCTTTAATTATTAGGCCTGTAACGGTACACAAAATTTTCGGTTCGGTACGTTTTCGGTTTTCAAAGCCACGGTTCGGTTTTTTTCGGTTCGGTACGGGAAGAAAGAAAACCCCTCAAAATGTCTTTAATACATTTATGAATTTTTTAACATTTTTCCCCCAATTTTTGGACACAATAGAATATAGAAAAACAGGAATAATATAATTCTGCTGCTATAAATCAAATAGAAAATAAAATAAATTATTAATATGACTAAATGTATTTTAAACATTAGTATTGCACTTTTCTCTGACAGGTAGTTTTGAACAAACAAGAAAAATCTAATCACAGTTCTGTCAGTTCACATTCTGCATAAAAATATCAGCAAAAAAATTCTGCATGAAGTTCAACATCAACAGGAGGGTAAACTGGTATTCTGTTTAAACAAACTGAAGAGCAACACTGACAACAAACTGAACCAAATTATTTATTTTAGGACAGAGAACAAACTGTTTAGGACACTGTGTGTACTTGTGTGTATGTGTGTGTGTGTGTGTGTGTGTGTGTGTGTGTGTGTGTGTGTGTGTGTGTTTGAGTGTGCGCGTTTGAGTGTGCGCGCGCATGGAACGTACGATTTGTCTGGGGGATGGTTTGTTTGTTGTTTTTTTGTTTTGTTTTTTTTGGTCGGAGCCGGGGGGTGGGGGGGTGCGGTCCGGTCCATAACTAACGTAACTAACGCTAGCGTGAAACGAAAGTGAAACTTTATTTTTATATACTGTCAGTGGCCAACTCCGAGTTTTATTCCTCTGTTATACAGCGTGCATGAGAGAGAGAGAGAGAGAGAGAGAGAGAGAGAGAGCGAGAGCTAGTGTGTTTTAGAACTACCGTAGTTCCTAGGGGCCAAACAACGTCCGTCTTATCTCCATTTCTTTCCTCGTTGTTGTCTTTCACCGGGACCTGAAGTGATCCAAACTGGACTGTACTGATGGTGGAGGGTCTTCAGTCTCTTCCTTCCAGGTTCACATCATATTTGTTTTTTTTTTTTTTTTTTTTTTACCTTATATCAGCTGCTATTTGGTATTTTGGGTCAATGTGCGTGTCCTTTAATATGTCCGTGTGAAACTTGCGCGGATTTAAAGTTCCGCATTAAACGACATCTTTCGTTCCTTTTTCTTTTTGTCAACATACTGTGCCGTTTCGGTACAGCTGTGTGCCGAACCGAACAGGTGTGTACCGAAACGGTTCGGTTCGGTACGTGTACCGTTACAGGCCTATTAATTATATAGACTTTTATACTGTTGTTATCGCTGTTGTCATTTCTGTATAGATTTTTAAAATATATTATTTTACTTTTACACTTTTTGTGGGTGTTGTTTCAGCTGGTTCTGGAATAAAGGACAAGCTGTTTGGTATTTAAGACATGTCTTTTTCACATTTCTACAATTTCATCTGTTCAAATAATCATTTAATTGAATCGAATCCAAGACAATAATTGATAAATTAATAAATTTTTGAAAAATCATTGATAGCTGCAGCCATGAATAATCCTGGACCTGGCCTTTAGACCAAGGTTATCAACGTTAACGAAAACTAATGAAATGCCGAAAACTAGAATTGTAAAAACATTTTCATTAACTGAAATAAATAAAAACTATAATTGAAAGAAAAAAACGATAACTGAAACTGTATTGTGTGTTTACAAAACTAACTGAAACGGATAAAAATTACAGATAAAATTCCCTTTGTTTTTGTCTTTGTCAATGTTGGACTGATACAAAATCGATTTATTTCGCTCTCTGCTGTCACCATATGATATTTAAGGGTCCGTCACTTGTGTTCACTTGTGGTTTCCAGTCGTCTTCTGGTCCCCACTCTACCTGGAAACATGGAGACTAAAGCAGCAGAGTCCTGTCTGGGATTTATTTGAATACGACGACAGAGAAGAAGAGAAAAGAGATGACTAAACTAAAATTAATACTAAAACTAAACTGAAACTAAGCATTTAGAGAAAAATGAAAACTAATAAAATGATCAAACCTGCCCTAAAAATGAATTAAAACCAACTGAATTAGAGAAAAAACAGTCAAAACTAAATAAAACTAAACTATAATGAAAAATCCAAAACTATTAGAACCTTGCTGTAGACCAATTTGCAGTTTGGAGTTGGCGGAATTTCTCCCTTGAAGTGAGTTAGTCAGTCCCTACACATGAAAAATCACAGAGGTGCTTGTCTGCCATAGTGCCTTGAACTGTGCAATGGTCATATCAAATATGGCAGCCACTGATGTTTATACACATGTAATACCTCCATTTAGACAATGTGGAATTCATTTCTGTCATTGATATGACCATACTGGTGATACTGACCTTGAAACGTCATGGTCAAGGTCGTTTTCCTATTCTGAACAATCTCAAAAGACTCAAAGATGTGTGAACTAACTCAAATTACAGTCTGCCTTTATAGTGTGTATTTGTACACCACAGTCTGCCTTTATAGTGTGTATTTGTACACCACAGTCTGCCTTTATAGTGTGTATTTGTACACCACAGTCTGCTCTTATAGTGTGTATTTGTACACCACAGTCTGCCTTTATAGTGTGTATTTGTACACCACAGTCTGCCTTTATAGTGTGTATTTGTACACCACAGTCTGCTCTTATAGTGTGTATTTGTACACCACAGTCTGCCTTTATAGTGTGTATTTGTACACCACAGTCTGCTCTTATAGTGTGTATTTGTACACCACAGTCTGCTCTTATAGTGTGTATTTGTACACCACAGTCTGCTCTTATAGTGTGTATTTGTACACCACAGTCTGCTCTTATAGTGTGTATTTGTACACCACAGTCTGCCTTATAGTGTGTATTTGTACACCACAGTCTGCTCTCTCTCTCCTCCTCTTCTTTCCTCTCAGCTCTGTCTTACTCTCTATTCTCTCTCTCTACTTTTCTCTCTCTCTGATACTCTCTCTCTCTTTGCTCTCTCTCTCTCTCTTCCCTCTCTCTTCGTTCTCTCCTCTCTCTCTCTCTCTTCCTCTCTCTCTCTCTCTCTCCTCACTTGTCTCTCTCTCTCTTTTTTCTCTTCCTCTCTCTCTCTCTCTCTCACGTCTCTCTCTCTCTCCTCTTGCCTCTCCTCTCTCTCTCTCTTCCTCTCTCTCTCTCTCTTTTCTCTTCTCTTCTGTCTCTCTCTCTTTTCTCTCTCTCTATCTCTCTCATCTCTTTCTCTCTCTCTCTCTCCCCCCCTCTTTCCTCTCTCTTCTTTCTCTCTTCTCCTGCTCTCTCAGTCCTCCTCTCTTCTTTCCTACCTCTTCTCTCTCTCTCTTTCTCTTCTCTCTTCTCTCCGTCTCTCTCTCTTCTTCCCTACTCTCCTCTCTCTCTGTTCCTCTCTCTCTCTCTCTCTCTCTCTCAGTCTGTCTCTCTCTCTCTTTCTCTCTCTCTCTCTTCCTCTCTCTCTCTCTCTTCCTCTCTCTCTTTCTCTCTCTCTCTCTCTCTCTCTCTCTCTCTCTTCCTCTCTCTCTCTCTCTCTCTCTCTCAGTCTCTCTCTCTCTCTCTCTCTCAGTCTTTCTCTCTCTCTCTCTCTCTCTCTCTCTCTCACCACACCTCCCAGTCCGTTAACTCCGTTCACCTGTGAACACAGCTGAAGCTCATCAGGCTCAGTGTGCATATTCAGCCCTCTGTTCTGTGTTCTCTGACAGATTGTTCTCTAGCTTGTGTGTGACTATCCAGCATTTTCTCCTGCATGAACCTTTGATCCTGATCCTGATCCTGTCCGTCTCTGACCTGTCCTGCCTGTCTGACCACGTCTCCCTGCCTGCTCCCCGGTTGACCGACTTGCCCTCTGTCCCCAACTCCATCTCCTGTCTGAGCTCCACTGGCTTTCCTGGTTACCCACCCATCACCTGTCCCAGACTCACCTGCTGCCTGCCCCTGGTCTGTTGCTTGTCTGCCTGTGAATAAAGACTGTTCATAAAGAGCTCCTGGTTCTGCATTTGGGTCCTCTGTTGTACTTGTTACAGTGTATTTGTACACCACTAGACACCACTTGTATTTTACCAGGAGTATCAAAAGATTTCCAAGGTACAGTATACAATGGACTGACTATAAGTGTAAGACAACTCAGTCTAAATGTGACAATCACCGATGTGGCTGTTGTGCTGGAGTTTCCTGCATCACATTCTGCCATGGAAAAATGGAAACCTCATCCTGTAAAAACCCCTCCCACTAACATGCATGCCAAGGTTATTATCATTAACGAAAACTAACGAAAAGACAAAAACTAGAATTCAAAAAACATTTTCATTAACTGAAATAAATAAAATCTATACCTGAAAGAAAAAAACATAACTAACTGAAACTGTGTTGTGTGCTTATAAAACTAACTATTCATTCATTCACTCATTTTCTGAACCTGCTTTATCCTCACTAGGGTCACGGGGGTCCCTTGGAGCCTATCCCAGCTACTTAAGGGCGAAGGCGGGGTTCACCCTGGACATGTTTCCAGTTCATCTCAGGGCTGAACATAAACAGACAAACAGTCACTCTCACATTCACACCTATGGGCAATTTAGATTAACCAATGGACCTATCAGTGCATGTGTTTGGATGGTGGGAGGAGCCAGAGTACCCGGAGAGAACCCACGCAGACACGGGGAGAACATGCAAACTCCACACAGAAAGGTCCCACCCCAGTCGACTTGTGTTGGAATTGAACCCAGGACCTTCTGTCTGTGAGGCACCAGTACTATCCACTGCACCACTGTGCTGCCAAAAGAACTTCGAAGGCCGAAGTGGAGAAGAGTAGTCGCCCCATCGCACCCCCTCTCCCCGCCGTCAGAAGCGCGGCTCATGGCCCGGTTCGCTCAGGGACCCTTGGCCGTGAGCAGGCTTTTCACAGTGGGCTGGTGTCCGCCGCTGCATGGAGGGCGGACTGGTGGAGGGGGTCGGGTACGGCGTCGGAGGTGGCGACTCTGGATGCGCACCGGGCCCTGCTTGCGGATCTCCCCAACTACAGTGCCCACCAGGACCCGTTTGCGTGGGGCCTCGGCTGGCACCTAGCAGCTGACTTAGAACTGGTGCAGACCAGGGGAATCTGACTGTTTAATTAAAACAAAGCATCGCGAAGGCCCATGGCGGGTGTTGACACGATGTGATTTCTGCCCAGTGCTCTGAATGTCAAAGTGAAGAAATTCAATGAAGCGCGGGTAAACGGCGGGAGTAACTATGACTCATTTTCCGAGCCCGGATATGTACATACTCTGTATATCGATTGTCATTCACTGTTAATTAAACGGCAATGGAGAACGACTTGTGTCCTGTGTCAAACTCCTTCCTCACCCACAATACTAACACTCCCCTGAGTGGAGAAGCCCCTAATCATATTCTCCACTGGAGGATAGTAATAGGGACTTCCTATATATTGTACCCGTCAGATAGTGTTTGTTGCCATCCCCCTTTTGGTTGCAGTGTAACTTATACTCTGCTGACTAACACCTATCTGTGTGTCCCCTTTAGATCCCGACCATGTCCCCCCCAAGGAAAAGACCTGCACCTCGTCTTGAGATCCGCAGGTCCTTTTCATCTCCAAGGGCTCATCGAACCTCTATACTTATACCTGAAGGACGTCTTGTACACAAAAAGTCAGATAGCTGTAGGGCTCCGGCCCCTTCCACCCCGAGTAGACCGCTCAGGACTCCGGTCCCTAGGAGAACACTATTCTCCACCAGAAAAGAGAAGGGCATGCTGATTTTCAGCTTTGACAAAGATTGGCGACAATCTTTTACCAGCAAGGCCCTGCCCCACTCAGTGACCTTGGGACTTAAGAGTTCCTTGGATTGAACAAAAATGTCTTCTTTGTACCACCAACCTTGCTTCAGCAAAAGAAGCATGGAGGCATGCTAAGCACGTACATAGGTCTTGCAGGGTCCTCTTCCTATGTACAAGATGTGCTGGCTATAGATTGTCTCTCCGACAAGCAATCACCCATGCCCCCAAGTGTAAACCCCGGACTAAGAGTCGACCCAAGCTCATGGCAAACCATAATTGCAAAGAAGGTTCCAAAGCATTCTCCACCTTGAGGGGTCTCTCCCTTCACAGGAGGAGGGCACACTTGGACTCATATTTGCAACAACATGGTGAGGCCAATTCTACCACAAGGAACAAATCCCGTGTTCTGTGGTCGGACTCCCAATTACACACATTGAAGGCTATCCTGGATGCGTATCCGGATAATAAGAAGTGTGTTGAACACGCATCATTGGCACTGCCAACGTACAATAAAAGACAGATCCAGTACCGATGCAAGGTCCTTCGTAAGATCCAGTATTCTCTTAAGGATACACCCTGCACCACGGGTTCTGAATCTGATCAGGCAATAGATGACCTCGAAATTGAAATAGACCCCGTTCCTACCGTCTCTGGAGTGAGAGACAGACTTTGGTCAGCATTCAAGAACCCCAAGTTTTAACATGTTAAACCAAAACCAACGACTCCACTCCAAATTAGAAAACGGGTTAGGAGCGTGATAGACTCCCTGAGAAGGAAAAACCCCAAAATAATAGCTAAAGCCAAAAAAATCCCACTCCGATGCATCCACCAAATTTGGCTTAGCTCACCCAAAATGAAATATAAGATGAGGCAAGAGGCAGCGGAGAAATCTGTAGCTACACTGGCAACTGAAATCCTAGATGGGCGATCCAATTCGCAATGTAACATCGATTGCGATACAATCCACATCACATATAAAGGTGTTTGGGAGAGGGCAGATGTCTTTAAAACTCTAGGACAATTCGTCAATGCCCCGCTAGCAGATAACTCCCGCTTCTCCTCACCTATTTCAGAACACGAAGTTGTCTTGGCTATCATACAATTAGACCAAGAAAGCGCCTCGGGCCCTGACGGACTGAAAAAGACAGATCTCCTGCAATGGGATCCAAATGGGATCAAGCTAGCTAAGTTATTTGATACTTTGCTAGTATATGACGTTGTCCCCGTTGTCCTCAAACGTAGCCGAACGGTCTTAATCCCAAAGACCAATGACCCTGATCAACTGAGGCACATTAAAAATTGGTGACCGATCACGATAAGTCCAATGCTGCAAAGACTATTCTCTGGTATCCTCACAGACCACCTATCCAAAGCATGCTCCATTCACCCCCGGCAAAGGGGCTTTATTAAAGCCCCAGGCTGCGCAGAAAACCTATTACTCCTTAAAGGAGTACTGGAGCTATGCAAACAAGAGAAAAAGTCTATAGCAGTAGTGTTCATAGATTTTGCAAAAGCTTTCGACACTGTCTCTCATTCCCATATTGATGCAGTTCTCGAAAGGAGAGGAGTAGATGAACTGATAAAAGGTATCATCAAAAACTCCTATAAACACTGTTATTCCCGGATTCAGACGGTAAAAGGGCCTTCCAAAAAGATCTTCATTAGAGTGGGGGTTAAGCAAGGGGATCCCATGTCCCCTTTGCTTTTTAACCTGGCCCTAGATCCACTCCTCCATAAATTGCAAGAGATGGGCAAAGGATTTGACATCTGTGAGGGTTCCTCTGTTTCAGCCATGGCATATGCTGACGACCTGGTCCTCCTAAGTAACTCGTGGGAAGGCATGCGCATAAACCTAAAAATCTTGGACAAATTTGCTGAACTTACCGGGCTGGCTGTCAATCCGGCTAAGTGTCACAGCTTTTTGTTCCAAAAAGGGAAACCAGTGGTCAACGCCAGCTGGACTTTAAGAGGTCAACCTATCCATTCAGTCGGTCCATCGGAATCGGTTAAGTACCTCGGCGTTAAAATAAATCCATGGAAGGGCTTCCTGAAACCCCCAATTAGAGAATCCCTCTGGGTTCTCTTAAATAAAGTGTCAGAAGCAAAGGTCAAACCTTCAATCAAACTTGACCTTCTCCGCACCTTTGTTATTCCCCGGTTATTCTGTGTGGCAGATTTTGGCATGGTCAGTAAAACTCTTCTGGAGGATTGTGACAGGGACATCCGTACAGAAGTGCGTAAGTGGTTTCACTTACACCCTACTACTGCCAATGGTCTACTCTATGTGCGTTACTGTGATGGTGGATTGAGCATGCTCGGGTTGAGTGTGGTGATCCCAGCCACCCAGACTAGGAGGCAGGTGGGACTGCTCCAGTCAACAGATGTTGTCACTCGGTTTATGGCCAACTCCTCAGTTAATAAAGGTTCTTTATTAAAGAACCTGAAGTCCCTGACAGGGGGGATGTGGAATGTGAAGTGGACCTCATCCACCAAATAGACCTCGGCAAAATCTCCGGAAGCACTCTCAAATCCAGGGAGTTCAAAAGGTGAATGAAGTTTAAACTTCACGGTGACGGTGTCGGAAATTTCAGAGACGACAAAATCTCTAATTGTTTGCTCCAGAATCCAGTTGCAGTGGGCTTCACCCAGTCTGAGTTCATCCTAGGACTCAAACTTCAGTTCAACTCCCTCCCGGTTAAAGCCTCGGTTATGTATGGAGCAAATGAAGGTTCTCCCACAACATGCAGAGTATGTCATACAGAAAACGAAACATTTAGACATGTCATGTCTAGATGTAATGGGTTGAAAGCAATCCGTATGAGACGACATAACAATGTCTGCAAGCTCCTGGGCAAAGTGTGCCAAGACCGAAACTGGAGGGTGGTAACCAAAAAGAGACTGGTAAGAAAGAACGGATGAATTGGAGTCCCCGACCTAATTGTATTTAAAGACAACTCTGCCTTGATTACTGACGTCGCGATTCCTCTGGAGTCCAACGACATGCCAATGCTGGCTAAGACGGCGAAGGGCAAAGTCAAAAAGTACTGGAAATTCAGAAAGGTGGTCATGAAACAATTTCCTGGTACATACGATGTCTGGGTTTGGGGCTTCCCAATTGGTGCAAGAGGAAAATGGTATAAAGGCAACACCGCTGTCCTCCAGACCCTGGGTGTGCCTCCACTGAAATGCAGATCAATCGCGAGACGCCTCTGCAAACTTGCACTATGGGGGACAATCAAGCTGTGCAAGGGGTTTAAAAATGCCCTGGAAAGCGCCGCGGTTCCGGCGGCGTCCGGTGAGCTCTGACTGGCCCTTGAAAATCCGGGGGAGAAGGTGTAAATCTCGTGCCAGGCCGTACCCATATCCACAGCAGGTCTCCAAGGTGAACAGCCTCTGACATGTTAGAACAAGGCAATAAAGGGAAGTCGGCAAGTCAGATCCGTAACTTCAGGATAAGGATTGTCTCTAAGGGCTGGGTCAGTCGGGCTGGGGTGCGAAGCGGGGCTGGGCTCATGCCGCGGCTGTGGGAGCAGTCACCCCATCGCCCCCCCTCTCCCCACTGTCGGAAGCGTGGCGCGCGGCCCAGTTCGCTCGGGGGCCCTTGCAGGGTTTTCGTGGCATTCCAGTGTCCACCGCCGCACGGAGGGTGGACTGGCGGAGGGGGTCGGGTACAGCGGTTGGAGGCGGCGACTCTGGACGCACGCCGGGCCCTTCTCGCTGATCTCCCCAGCTACGGCGCCCACTGGGACCCATTTGCGTGGGCCCCCGGGGGGTCGCCTCTAGCTGATGCCTAGCAGCTGACTTAGAACTGGTGCAGACCAGGGGAATCCGACTGTTTAATTAAAACAAAGCATCGCGAAGGCCCACGGCGGGTGTTGATGCGATGTGATTTCTGTCCAGTGCTCTGAATGTCAAAGTGAAGAAATTCAATGAAGCGCGGGCAAACGGCGGGGGTAACTATGACTCATTTTCCGAGCCCAGACTTGTGCTGGATTATGAAAGGAGTTTGTATATATATATATATATATATATATATATATATATATATATATATATATATATATATATATATATATACATATATATGAGTCAAAATCAGCTTAGGTGTAATTGAAGACCGCTCTGGGAAAGTACCAAAATAAATTGCATTCCATTCAATAGATTTTGTTCATTTTGTTTTATTACATAGTAAATATCATAATGAGATAGAATAAATAGTTTCAAGATGAATTTTGGAAGGGTATTTTAAAAATTCCCAATTTGACCCAAAATGACTCCTTGAATTGAGCAATGTCAACCGTCACATTTTGAGGACCATCTTCAAGTGCCTTAATTTCTCAATCTGTTGAATTATTCCTGCAATAAATACTGTCCCATTTTGGAGTTGAACATCATAGCTACAAATTTATGCCTTCTTATGTTTCAGTCCCCTCGTATCCTTAAAAAAATTCAGCCTTATTAAACCCTCTTGCGCACGTTAGTGTGTCCATCAAACATTCCAGCCATTTGGGTCAGCTCATCCAGGTGCATCCGTCAGCTCGTCCCCACTGATCTTTTGCAGACTTACAACGGTTTGGAATATACTTCTGACCAGGAACCAGTTTTAGAGGCACTTATGTGCCATTTCTATGGAATGAACATTTGAAAGGATCATGTCCTTTGTCTGTCAAAATATAACGTGCGCAACAAGTGCTTCTAAATACGGCATGGAAGGATCTACGTGACCACAAGTGATCCTGGAAATTTCCATAAAAGGAGGCAGTGGTCTACGTCATCACTAGTTTGGAGTAGCCGGCAGTAATGGCGGTGGAGGTGAATTTAACAGACGTCTGTCAAGTTTAATAACATATGTATTTTATAACGTGTGCAAGCTAAAAGGATGTTTTGTAATCGAGCAATGGCTCAGAAAGACATAGGACCTCGTAAGAACTTAAACTGAGGTGTATGCAGGTAAATACTAGCAATAAACACGGGCGAAATAGCCTCTGGGATCAACCGTTCTCAATATTTCATCCCGCTTGATGGATCTGTTGATTCGTACATTACTCTTTGACGGACTATGGCAAGTATGGCAAGCCACCTCTTTCACTATTCGCCACTCCCATAACGCAGCTGGTCATTTAAACGCTGTAAAAACGGTGTTTAAAGCTATACTGTATGATGTGGCATTTTTACACTTTTCTTTTGTCATCTTCAAATGCTCCTAATAAGCATGTGTCAAACTAAAATATAAAAGAAACCCACCAGGTACTGACACTCAAAAATGTTTAATTCTCATATATTTCTGATAAACGTCTGACCAATCATTTTAGTCGGTCCGAATGACATAATTGGCGAAACCTGGCTGAGCCTCCTGTCAATCATCCATTCCCGCTGTCTCCGCATCTGATATGTGTCCATCTGAATCTGATGCTTCACTCGCACTGCTGCTCCTGTCACTGACCACAGTCTACTGTCTAGGATGTGAATGGATGCACATGTGGAAGGAGAAAAACGGATTTATTAACAGAAACAACAACTAAGGGGAACAAACAGGAGTCTGAAGAATGAAGGATGGAGATAAAAGTCCAGAAGTCTGATGTACTGGACTGAACAGATCTGCACAAAGCTCAGCTTTTATGACGGTGGGACTCACACATGTGCAATTCCATGGTGTCACACAGTGTAGGATGATGTAGGATGATAAATGTATGGACTACGAAACCTCAAATGTCCACGGAAAATTCGCAGAGGCCACACGTTCAACAGTGCACGCACCCGTCGCCTGGACACCTCATCTCCGTGGTGCAGTGACGACCCTGACCCAGTACTGCACAGACCAGACCCTTAACCCTTAATAGGTAACCTGGGGTCCCAGCAGACCCCACGTTTTTAATGTTTTATGGAAAGGAGAATTGTACTTCACGCAGTAAAGGAGAATTTATTTCGGAAAATAAAGCACAATTTTGTTATATTTTTTTCGTTTCATTGCTATCCTTTCATACTATAAGCAATAAAGTATTGTAACTGACTAAAAAATAACATTTTTAGATGGTTACCTATTAAGGGTTAAATACAGACCACACCCTTAAATACAGGGTCTACTGATGGAACAGAGCTGTGGGCCCGCGGCAGGTGGATGATGTATCTGATTACTGAGGGAGGGGTCCATGGACACACCGAAGCGGACTGGACCTCCACCTTTGCTTCCTCCGCGCACATCAGGTGAGAGGAGAGAGGAGGAGGAGCCTCAGAGCTCAGGCAGAGGGAAGTGGGCGGGGCTTTGGAGGGAGGCGGGTTGTTTATGTTCAAACGTTTACTAAGTGCTGTGAGAAGTGCCACATCGGTAGGTTTAGCTTTAAAACACTTCAGGTTATTCATATTTGTTCAGATTATTCACATTTTTCGTAAAAGGATAGTTTGTTAATATAAACATTTACATGTAATTGTACTTTTTTTCACTAAAACAAAGATAAAATCTGCAGTTGTTATTATTTATAAGTTATTGTGATACTATTTTACTGATCTGACCCAAATGAGATCTGTATGTAGAACCTGAATTAAAATTATTTTTACTCCATTGATTGTTAATATCTTCAGTGTAATTCTGCATTTTTACCAATTCATCCTACAGGCCAGATTGGACCCTTTGGTGGGCCAGATTTGGCCCCTGGGCCGCATGTTTGACACCTGTGTGATAGAACTAACCACTGCAATCATTCTGACACCACAGTGACTTATTTCTAGAGAGAAGTAGCCAAGAAATGTGCACAGGATTCAAAAGCACAACACCAAACACTCAAAAGTCCACAAGATCTTTATTCCAGAAGGAACAAAGGGAAGGCAGAACACTAACTAAAAAACACACACACACACACACACACACAAATTAACAGAGCTAGAAATCTACCCTGGGAAGAAAACGGGCTGGATCAGTTCAGAGAAAAACCAGGATGAAGTGGCAGAAGAACAGGGAGGCAGACGAACTAAATACACAAGTAAAAGGAGGTCCGAATGGTTGGAGCACAGGTGAAGCACATTAGAGCAGAGTAAACAGTCACTGCAGCAGGAAACACATGAGGACCGAGAGTCAAACTGACACAAGGAACAAGGTCATACAAAATAAAACAGGAAGTGAACCTCAGAATGTAGAAACATCGCACCAAAAGACCTCTAACTCTGAAGGAGACCTGACAGAAGCAGTGTACGCCACACGACTTCTGTCTACGAAGAGGTCATTCTGGTCTCATTCATTGTAGTCCAGTACCTGGCCTGCAGACCTGTTCACAGTTTGGTGTTGGGGGAATTTTTCACTTGAACTGAATTAGTGGGTCCATAGTAGGGCTGTAAGAAAATATCACTTGTGCAATATATCGCAATATTTCATTTCACAATACTGTATCGATATTAAAAAGTACTGTATCGATATTTTTAGGTATTTATTCAAATGCAGATATTGTGGAGGTTCATTTTTGGTTTTTTTTTTGGTTTTCTTTTTTGTTTATATTTTATTTATTTTTATTTAACACTCTTTTATTCAATAATGTTAGTTCCTTTGTTGGGATTGAACTCAAATACTGCTCTGATGTTAGTTCTGAACTAATAGAATATGAACATTTGAACAGGATCTGAAACTGGAATGTCTGAAAAACAGAATTTCAGTTTGAACACAGCAACATTTGGTGATACAGCATTAGATCCTGTTGGGATCAAATAAAAATGTGTTTAGTATTTGAGCAGATTTATGGTGTAATTCAATTCTTCAAGGAAAAAATCTTTTAAAAAAGAGGAAGAAGCAAAAAAAATGGCCTTTTTAACAGTATCATGATATATTGTGATATATTGTATCGTGAGCCTAGTATTGCGATTTGTATCGTATCACCAGATTCTTGCCAATTCACAGCCCTAGTCCCTAGACATGAAAAATTACCGAGGTGCTCATCTGTCATAGAGCCACGAATTGCGCAATGGTCAAATCAAATATGGCTGCCATCGGCTATGATGAAAATCCAACTTTTTTCTTTCTGAATGTTTATACGCATGTAATACCTCCATTTAGACTTATTATGGTATGTGGAATTCATTTCTGATATTGTTTTGACCATATTGGGTGATTTTTTTTTTAGGTTATGGCCTCGGTCATTTTCCTGTTCTGAAGACCTTGACCAGATGCAATAAGTCTAATTCCACTAAATCTGACATTTTACCTTCATTGCTAATATTGTTATTAACATTAAGGATAATCTTATCATTGAAATGTTAATGTCATTATCATTTTTCAATAACTCAATTGAGATTTTTTTCTATCGTCACTTTTTATTGTATTTTTTTCCTACAATTTGTTTTAATTATAACAAGACACAAAGAGAAGAAGCATAATAATTATAAACATCCCCTTTGAACTTTTATTTTAATTGGGTGTTCATACAGTAATATAAAATAAAACAATTGGGTGCAAATAAAACTATGTGATATGTGATACAAATTACATCATACCAAATAAACAAAGTGCATCACACAGTCTGATTTCTCTCCAAGTGTACTGTATGTGTGCATGCATCAAGGTTCTAATAGTTTTGGATTTTTCATTCTAGTTTAGTTTTATTTAGTTTGGACTTTTTCTCTAATTCAGTTAGTTTTAATTCATTTTTAGAGCAGGTTTGATAGTTTTTATTAGTTTTCATTATTTTCTAAATGCTTAGTTTTAATGCTTAGTATTAATTTTAGTTTAGTCGTCTCTTTTCTCTTCTTCTCTGTCGTCGTATTCAAATAAATCCCAGACAGGACTCTGCTGCTTTCTCCCAACTTTAGTTTCCATGTTTCCAGGTAGAGTGGGGACCAGAAGACGACTGGAAACCACATGTGAACACAAGTGACGGACCCTTAAATATTATATGGTGCCGCTAGATAAAATTGCTAGAGCGAAATAAATTGATTTCATATCAATCCGACACTGACAAAGATGAAAATGAAGGAAATTTTATCCATATTTTTTATCCGTTTTAGTTGGTTTCGCTCATCACTAATTAGATGATGAGGCATTTGGCTATTTTAAGGGAGTCATAGTTGCTTCCACCGTTGCACACGTTTATTTCTTTACTTCCAATCTTCACTTTGAAGGGCAGTCCTTGGGCAGGAAGATCACCCCCAGACCTTACGGGTGGGGGACCAAGGTGTTCTAGGGTGTCCAAACTGCCTGATCCAAGGCGCCCTGGCAGTTTGGATGATTACAGAGCTCATAGAACATGAGATATGATTAACTCTAGTTCAGGATACTAGCCTTCCGTAGGCATGAGGCCACCCCTGATTAGTCCCCCTCACACCACCCCAATTAAGTGTTTCGTGCCAATGAAAGGTGAACGGCTCCACGTCCCTGAAGTCCTCAGCGTCACAGCGGGGCGGCTGGTATCGTATCATTTACTTTGATGTCGGCATGAGAAACGCTCACCTTGGAGATACTGGGTAAAGAGAAAGGAGACAACCAGGGACAGTTTAACACATGTTTATTGATTTCCACACTTTTTGAACACTTTGCACATTTTGATCGTGTCCCAGAGGGCCAGGTTGCTGCAACATCGTGCGACTGTTCTCATTCTGCTTTTGGACAACCCAATGTACTCCAACACCGCATCATTGTTGTCCTTCAACCACTTTCCTTTTTTCAACCACTGCATGAAAAGTGGGGTTTTTGTCAGTTAACGTCACTGTAAATTGCTTTGGAACTTCAAATTAACGCCTATTAGCGGGAATTTAAAGTCAGCACAGAAAATTCTCTCGAACTGCCGGGAACTGCAGTGAATTCCCAACCACTGGTTAGAGAGCCTTGGCAATAACCCCTCCCCAGCCCCTTGGGTTATGTGAGGTTTTCGTATGTAAATGGTCCTGCTGTGAGCTATACAAATGCAAATGGAGTCGTACACGACACAGCAGTTTACAGTGGAGGTGAGACAACAACTGACTGACTTGAACCAGGCAGACACTGATGGATGACCGACCAGACTGTGGACAAGAACCAGAAAAAGGCTGGAGCACAATCCAAAAACTGTGGTAAGTACATATTCAATTAATTATTACATGTGTGCTATTTGGGTGGGAATTTTATCTGTGTGACTTTCTTAGTTAATTGCACAGTGTATGATAGTGTGGTTTTACTTGTGGAACTGATTAAAGTCATGAATTTGATACACACTGACCTGCTTGAACCTGGAGGGGTTTGTTCATCAAAGTGACTTAGTTTTTGTCTTGTATTTTTTTTTTTTTAAGGAAGGTGTGTGCCGTCTGCAAAATAGTGAAGGAAACAGACAGAATGAACCAGAGCAAAGGTCAGATTTTATAGAGCCTGGATCCATTTGGCTCTATCAAAGTTCATGTCTGCTTTTTCTGAACTATTTCTATTTGGTTTTCAGACTGAGCTCACCCACAGTGAAGCAGTGACTGCTCATTTAATGGCAGCTCCAGCTGCAAGTCCAGGCTTGAATGGAGTAGAAAGTGGTGTCCTGTTGATTAAGTAACTTTAATAGTTTTGTTTCTCCATTGTTATAATCCTATGCATCTATTTTTTTTACTCTTCCTAACTTGTATATTTTAATTCTGTAATGAGTTGAGTACAGAGGCTGAACCCAATTGCAAGACCAGTAGACGGATGAAAAGTTTAGAGTGTTTATTAAACACAATCACAGGGATAGCAACACAACACAATAATTAGCACGTCTGTGAAGGCGTGGGAATCTGGACTCGATGTCCGGGCTGTGAGCGGGGTCAGCGGGCGATCCGCACGGCCGAGCCGGAGTAATCCCAACAGCAACCCGACTAGGGCAGAACAGAGGGATGTCAAAAAACAGGCCAGGTCATACACGGGAGAGCAGATCAGAAAGCAACGGTACATGAGGGACAGGCAAAAACTCACAGTCAGAAATCCAGGCGCAGGATCGATACACAGGTAATCGTTGGAGGCAGAGGTATCAAAGGGAATAGGCAGAATCAGAGTCGGGTAAACGAACCAGGTCACAGATGAGCAGGCAAAACAGGAACAGGCAGAATTGGTGGTTGGAAGACAAAACAGGTCACAACGGGCAGACAGACTGACAGGATCCAAAAACACTGGTAAGTGAGCACACAAGTGTAGAACACAAACTGGCAGAGAAACAGGGGAAGACACAGGGTTTAAATACACAAGAGGGAGGGAAGACAATTGGACACAGGTGGAACACATCAGGGTGGAGTCAGGTAATCAAGCACAGGTGAAACAATCAGGAAAGGGAAGTAAAGACACCAGACATGACACATGAGGGAAACTTAACAAAATAAAACATAAATGACAGACAACAGAAAAGACAGACAAATCCAGACACAGTCTGGGAGCCGACATGACAAATTCCAGTGGCCTGTAAGACATAATGAAACAGTCCGATGGAACTACACATACAGCCAACCAGATCTAACAGTCCAGGCAGAAGACATGAACATTTCAGCCCACAGCAGAGAAGAAAGACGGGAAGATTTAGAAGAATCTGTTTAATCTGAATCTGACACAAACACCACATTCTACTACTGTTAGCCTCAGTGCAGCACTGATGGTACTTCTGTCTGTACAGCAGCTGGAGGAAAAAGAGGAGGAACTGGACAACAAGGAGGAGATTTATGGAGGGGATCACAATGGATATGACGTCTGATGAAGAAGATGGCACTGCTGATGGGACATCTGGGTGGACTGGAAGGCCTCCATCCTTCCACAGTCTGGAGCTCTAACCTTTGAGCTGCACTCCAACACACACTACAGCAGAACCAACACATGTTCTACCACCACAGACACTACAGCAGAACCAACACATGTTCTACCACCACAGACACTACAGCAGAACCAACACATGTTCTACCACCACACACACTACAGCAGAACCAACACATGTTCTACCACCACAGACACTACAGCAGAACCAACACATGTTCTACCACCACAGACACTACAGCAGAACCAACACATGTTCTACCCACCACAGAAGACTGGACTGGACCACCCTCAGAGAAGATGGCACCAACACTTATCTGATGTGATGTTTTTAGGTCAAAGACCAAACTTATTTCATAAGTTGTATAAATTACTTTCATAAGTTACAATAAGTTGATAATAGATAAGTGTGCTCTACTACTGTGTGCCTTGGAAAATTTTCTTCTTTGTAAGTGTATATATCCGAAAACAACATTAGGTTCTAGATGTTGGTTGATTGAAACTGTTCTGTGAACATGTACTGAAGCTAACATTTATGCTATTCAAGCTAGCAATGTGAGGGCATTACATGTGTAGTGTAATTAATAATAACTGTCTGTTAGTGATTTAAGTTGTATGTATTTTGGATGTTGCAGTTACAAAAACGTTAAAGAAAACATCAAGTAAAGGAGAACCTCCAGCTCAGAACAGAAAGCCTTGTTTGGACTGTACTGTGTTGTTGTTTGTGGCTGGAGCTGCACAGTCACATGTTGTGAGGACAGCACATCTGACTGGGACTGACTTTGAAATTCTAAGTTAGTTTTAATTTGAAAATGTTGTAATTTTTATTTATTCTAACACTTTGTCTTAATTTGAAAGTGTTGGCACTGTTTTCTTAAATATGTAAGTGTGCTTTTTACATTCTGCATTTTATTAAAGCTTGTCTTTATTTTTTAAAATGATCTTGGCAGTCATGTTCTTTCTTAAATGATATTGGTGGTGATGTTTTCAGTATGTGAATTATTACCCTGCAACAATAAATAAATACCTGAATAATACAAACATTATTATTATTATTATTATTATTATTATTATTATTATTATTATTATTAATAATAATAATAATAATAATAATAATAATAATATTTTTAATGGGTGGGGCATATTATAGTGCTGCACAGATGACCAATCACATGTGAGCTGTCCTTTGTGGTAACATCTAATGGGCTGTTATAAAAACAAAACAAAAAAAACATGCAATGGCTTTGTCTGAGGCCAGACATGGCAGGCACCAGTGACATTCAAATGTAAATTAGGGTCATTCACTCCTCTGTGAGGTGTTAACCCCCGCCCACCCCCCCCTTCCCCGTTGGCTCCATTTGTGGCAGTTTCCGGCACAGCTGAACTTCTCTGTAAACTCATGATAATTACCGGGAATCTTTGAAGTTGGTGGGCGTTTACGGGGTCGATAATCTGTTTTTTCATGCAGTGTTGGCGCCCAACGGGAAGCCCCACACGGCCGTGTGGAGCGCATTCGGGAATTTCCTCCTGACAGCAGATCTAAAAGATCTGTATTTGGCCACTTTGGAGTAGGCAGCCGTGGCTAGGGATCCCTCCGAGACCCCCAGTGGAACCGTGACATCGATTATCGTGGCCAACTTGCCCTTATGGGCAATTAAGTCCGGGACTCCGACTTGTCTGTTTTTCTTTCTTTTCTGTTTCTACATGCCAGCCATTATTCCTGCACACCATGGCCAAAAGCTTGTAGATTTTATTGTGCTGTTTCAATCTCAACTTTGTCAGAGATTTGCATCTGCTGAGGACATGTCTTAGTGTTTCTGGGGCTGATTTGCATAGTCTGCAAATCACATGGGAGGGATCATCATTTTTATATGAGGTTACCGAGGCTTTGACTGGAAATGAGTTGGATCTGATTTGTAAGGCAAGGATAAACTCCGATTGAGTATATCCTTTCTCTACAGGACATCGAAGCCAATTATTGGAAAGTTTGTCATTTCCAAAGAGTTTAATTCCTAGACTGTGGAATTTGAATTCCTGCCATCTCAGAAATTCTTTGTGTTTAAGTGTTTTGCCGGATATTTAATCCAAGTCGAACTCGACTAAACTGTCCCTGTCTGGGGCGAGACGTCCGCCCGTGAGGGAGTTTACTGTTCTTTTGAGTTTCTCTAGGTTCACTGACCTACCCGCGATGGCTGGAGTTATTTCATCTTGAGATTGCAAGATTTTAATCAAGCGCCTAGCTTGGATTGCTGGAATCACTGTACCCAAACAAAGTATGCCCAGACCTCCGTCAGAGAACATGGAATATAAAAGGCCATTAGCTGAAGAGGAGTGTAGATGCAGCCAATTCCGGTCGGCAGCTCTGACATCTCTGTCACACTCATCGAGTATTGTTTTCTTAACCATGCCATTGTCAGCCATAAAGAATACTGTGGGAATAGCGTAGGTATGCAAAATGTCAAGTTTTATGGACGGAAGTAGCTTGGATTCAGAAATCCTGTCCAACATTTTATGCAGAGTTTCTCTGATGGGAGGTTTGAGAAGCCCTTTCCACAGACTGACTTGGATGTCCAAGTATTTAAATGAGTCCTGGGGTCTGAGGGAGTTAATGTCATGACCGGAAAGAGTCCACGCAGGACTTCTAAGTTGGGGTTTACCTTTGTGGCTGAAGAAGCCGTGACATTTTGATGGATTGACCAATAGGCCTGTCATATCGGAGAATTTATCAAGGATCTTTAGGTTAAGATCCATACCATCCCAGGAGTCGCTAAGGATGACAAGATCATCCGCATACACCATAGCCGACAGTTTTTGCCATTTCCTAGATCGAGTCCTTGACCTATTTTGTCAAGCATGTGCATAATAGGATCTAAGGCCAGGTTAAACAAAATGGATGACATAGAATCACCTTGTTTAACCCCAACCGTGAGTTTGATTTTTGGGGTAAGTCCGGAGGTGGTTGTAATTCTTAAAAAGCATCGATTGTAGGAATTTTTGATAAGCTGTCGGATGAGTTTATCAACACGTCTATAAGAGAGGTTTTTTTCGATGTCAGAGTGGGACACTGTGTCAAACGCCTCGGCGAAGTCTATGAAGACTACCGCAAGAGATGATCGATCCAGTCTTGCTGGACTCCATCAAACCTTTAAGGACAACTAGGTTTTCTGTGCAGCCTGGAGATTTTATTAACCCTTTTTGCGGGGGGTGTAATTTGCATGCTTAAGCGACTCTTACAGTAAGTATTCCAGAGAATACTCTGAGGATGATTGAGCTGATTGTGATTGGCCGTCAGTTTTTGATATCTTTCAGCTTCTCGGGATCAGAGCTTTTCAGAATGAGTGTGGTATGGCTACCTTTAAGGAAAGCAGGTATGAAAGTGGTGATGAGCATGGTATTGTAAATTCTAGCAAGTTTGATCCTTTTGGGATCCCATTTGAGCAAGTCCAGTTTCTTAAGGCCATCGGGACCAGGGGCACTACTTTGTTTGATTTTCTTAACGTAGTACAACACTTCATCCTCCAGGATGGGGGAGTTGAAGTGTGAATTATCCGCAGGAGCCATGAGACCAAACTGACCCAATTTCTTAAATTGGTCTTGTTTTTCCCATATTTTCCTGTACGTGGAAGTAACCTCATCAAGCTCCAGGGAGCACTCCGAATGGGAGTGTCCATCAAGGACTTCCATGGTGATCGCATTCATGGATTCTTTGATATTGCGTAGGAGTCGCTGGGATTGGGATTTGGAGCCATGAGATGGGGGATACTTACGAGGACATTTAGCGAATCTGCCCTTAAGTTTGGGGTTCCGCCGCATCAATCCGAGTACCACCATTTTGACAATTGATCCGACAAGTTTTCTGTTAAGGGTCCACGGTTTGACTAGCAAATTTCAGGGTTTTAAATGCGGACAAAAGAGTCTTTGACCGTGAAAATTTTAGGGATGGGGGGAGCACTAACTGAAGCTTGTTGATAGTATCAACATCAGAAATATTGTTTGTAAGGCCTGTGTTGCCATGGGATTTCTTTAACAGGCTATATTGGTAGGTTATTTGCCGTTTGGTAAAGAGAGGGAGACTCTCTTTGGCTACATCAATGCAACTCTGTTGGTCAGAATTGTTATCAATGATCTACTTGAGTATCAGCTTGTCAGATGTAGACCATGAATGACGACCTCGGGAACTGATAACAGGTTTCATTGAGTCGCAGCACATATAGGTCTCAAAGTGGGCTCTACATCTATGTAGTGAAAGACCACGTTGGGATGAAAATTTGTTGCAGCAGTTAGAGCATGGGAATGCTTTGATTGGTTTGGCTTTCTTTTTAGGCGCTCTGGGATTACATTTAGGCGTGTGCGTTATTGCCTGTTTGAGGGAATTCTGACCCAAGTGTCACACTTGGGTCAGAAATTAGAATGCTTCTGTCATTTATTTCACAAGTATTTTATGAAAGTTCAACCTATGAACAAGGTTAATCCACGTTAGGAAATATAGTTTTATACCCGATTCTACAAAAAAATAAATTTTTTTCACAAGGCCTCTCCCCATTTCCACGTTATTTATATAGTCCTGCATAGAACTGTATAGTCCTGTATAGTCCTTTATAGTCCTGTGTAGTCCTGTGTAGTCCTGTGTAGCCCTGTATAGTCCTGTGTAGTCCTGTGTAGTCCTGTATAGTCATGTAGAGGCCTCCCCACCAAATTTTAACTTTGTATTTTCTATTAGAAAGGGCAAGAAAGGTGGTGGTACTGCCTCAATCGCCTCTGATGCACTTTTTACCCAGCAAATTTCGTTTGATCAGTACCCCACCTTTGAGCCTTTGTTTTTAATAACCCTGTAATTATCTGTGTCACTGTTTACAGACCACCAAAACAGTGCGCAGCTTTTATTGATGAGTTTTCAGAGTTTTTATCAATAATCCATACCTCTTACAGTATGATTTTAATTTCCGGTGATTTTAATTTGCACATTGATAATGAGTCCGATAAGTTGTCTAAAGATTTTATGAACTTACTGAATTCCATGGACTTTACCCAACACGTCATGCAGCCGACACAACAGGGGACACACTCTGGACCTTGTCATTAGCCATGGCCTGTCCACGAGTGTGTCCTCTGTTGTTGATTTGGCTGGATCTGACCACTACTGTGTGTTTTTTAGCATCACCGGTTTTAACAAAAGGGAGACCTCGGTGAGAACTGTGAGGAGGTGCTGTCTGACTCCTGAAGTGGCTGCAAATTTTATCGAAGTTTTACAAAAATACCCTCCGGTTCCTTTATCTGCATTCTGTGATTTTATTGTTAAAAATTTTAATAACAAACTTAAGTCAAGCCACAATTCTGAAGCTCCACTGGTTACAAAACAGGTGAAAATAAAGCCTGCACCTCCATGGAGAAATGAGGAAACACGAACGTTGAAAAGAAAATGCAGGATGGCAGAAAGAAAATGGAGGAAGAACAAAATAACAATAAACCATCAGTTATTCTTGGAACAACTTCAGATTTACAACAAGGCAGTCAGACAAGCCAGAAACACATACTTCGCCAATATAATTTCCTCACACAAAAATGTCCCAAACTCCTTTTCTCCACCATTGATCATTTAATTAATCCAGATATCACCAGACACTCTGCCACAACTGACTCCTTGTGTGATAGCTCTGCAGACCACTTCAGGAGCAAAATTGATTTTATCAGATCTAGTATTTTACCTGTTCAAGGAACCATTTTTAATCAGACTGAGGTTCTACTTTTACCTGATGAAACACTGGACAGTTTTGCCCTGACTGATGCTCAGACACTTGGTAGTTTTCTCCCCAGTAAACCCAACCAACTGCCTTTTAGACCCAATCCCACATCGCTTTTTAAGTTATTTTATGGCTCCTTTGAAAGCGAGCTTTTAAACATTGTTAATTGGTCTCTTCAGACGGGCACCTTTCCCACTGCCTTTAAAACGGCGGTGGTGAGGCCCCTTCTGAAGAAGAGCAACCTGGACCCAGACAATTTTAATAACTACAGACCCATATCCAACTGACCTTTTTTAAGCAAAATTATAGAGAAAGTTGTTTTCAATCAATTGAACAACTTTTTAAATAAAAATACCATTTTAGAAAAATATCAGTCTGGTTTTAGGATTAATCACAGTACAGAGACAGCTCTTTTAAAGATAGTCAATGATCTCAGGTGCAACTTGGACTCACACAAGATCTCAGTCCTGGTGCTCCTGGATCTGAGCGCTGCTTTAGATCCAGTAGATCACCCAATTCTTTTAAATAGACTGAGACACCTGGTGGGCCTCTCTGGTACTGTTTTTAACTGGTTTCAATCCTATCTCACAGACAGGAAATTTTTGATAAGTATGGATACATGCTCTTCAGCGATCCATGAAATTAGATGTGGTGTGCCCCAAGGATCAATCTTAGGCCCCATACTTTTTAATTTATATATACTCCCACTTGGGGATATCATTAGGAGACATGGCATCAACTTTCACAGCTATGCTGATGACACACAGCTGTATATTGCCATGTCTCCTGAAGACACTCGGCCAGTTGATGCCCTTTTTAACTGTATTGTAAATATTAAAACCTGGATGGCAGAAAACTTCTTACAGCTCAACCAGGGCAAAACTGAAGTTTTAGTTATCGGTCCTGAGGCTACGAGAGAGAAATACTAACCAAAATTACAAGCATACTCTTTCAACCCATCTGTACAAGGTAAAAAGCCTGGGCGTTATCTTTGACTCTGAGCTCACTTTCATCCCACACATTAAATCTATTGTAAAAACAGGTTTTTACCATCTTCAGAACATAGCCAGAGTCCGTCCAGTTCTCTCTCGAGCCAACACGGAGATGCTGATGCATGCTTTTATTTCCAGTAGGATTGACTACTGTAATGCCCTGCTTTCTGGTCTTCCCAAAGATAGAATCTCACAACTCCAACTTCTTCAAAATTCAGCCGCTCGAGTGCTGACGAAGACCAGAAGGCGGGCTCACATTACACCGGTTTTAAAATCACTGCATTGGCTCCCTGTGTGTTTCAGGATTGATTTTAAGGTCCTTTTAATAGTCTTTAAATGTCTTAATGGTCTTGTGCCTTCTTATCTTTTAGACTTGCTTTTACCTTATGAACCCTGGCGGACCCTGAGCTCCTCTGGCACTGGCCTTTGAACAGTTCCAAAAGCTAACACAAAAACCCATGGTGAGGCAGCTTTTCAGCATTCTGCTCCTGGACTATGGAACAGCCTGAAGGGAACCTCAGACCGCAGAGAATGTAGACATTTTTAAAACCAGGCTCAAGACCCAACTTTTTAATTTGCCTTTTAACTGATGCTTCTGTTTTATCTACTCAAAGGTTTTATAGTTATATTTAATATGTATATCTTAAGATTCTTTTAACCAGTGCTTCTGTTTTATCATTTTAATGTTTAATATTTTCATTATTTTCATATATGTCTGAAATTTAGCTTCTCTTAATCAATTCTTTTATATCTTTTTAATGTTTCTTATTCTCTGGTGTTTCATCAGAGGGAGCCCTCCATGCCGGGGGGCGGCTGCGGACTCCGGGGGCTGTGGCGCTGGGGTCTGCTCCTTTCTGGTGGGTGGGGGCCCCAGTTGGCCCTCTCCCACTGGTTGGGATGCGGGGCTGTGTTGCTGGTGCCTGGTCGCCGGCTGCCTCCTGGTGCGGACGGCTCCCTGAGACAGCGCCTCCTCTTTTACTTTGACATTTTTGTTCTGGTCTACCCGTGCTCAGCCAGTCTTCTTAAGTATGTGTGAGCTTGTGGGTTTGCATATGTGTGTGTGTGTGTGTGTGTGTGTGTGTGCAGGTGAGTGGGTGGGTGTGGGTGTGGGGCGGTACTGATTTTTAAACTGATATGTAAAGCACTTTGTGCTACAGTTTTTAATGTATGAAAAGTGCTATATAAATAAAGATTATTATTATTATTATTATTATTATTATTATTATTATATAGTCCTGTGTAGTCCTGTATAGTCCTATATAGTCCTGTGTAGCCCTTTATTGTCCTGTATAGTCCTTTATAGTCCTATATAGTCCTGTATAGTTGTATATAGTCCTGTATAGTCCTGTACAGTCCAGTACCGTCCTTTATAGTCCTATATAGTCCTGTATAGTCCTATATAGTCCTGTATAGTCCTGTGTAGTCCTGTATAGTCCTGTACAGTCCTGTACTGTCCTTTATAGTCTTGTATAGTCCTATATAGTCCTGTATAGTCCTTTATAGTCCTGTGTAGTCCTGTATAGTCCTATATAGTCCTGTATAGTCCTTTATAGTCCTGTGTAGTCCTTTATAGTCCTATATAGTCCTTTATAGTCCTGTGTAGTCCTATATAGTCCTGTGTAGCCCTTTATAGTCCTGTATAGTCCTTTATAGTCCTGTATAGTACTTTATAGTCCTATATAGTCCTGTATAGTTGTATATAGTCCTGTATAGTCCTGTACAGTCCAGTACCGTCCCTTATAGTCCTTTATAGTCCTATATAGTCCTGTATAGTCCTATATAGTCCTGTATAGTCCTGTGTAGGCCTGTGTAGTCTTGTGTAGTCCTGTATAGTCCTGTACAGTCCTGTACTGTCCTTTATAGTCCTGTATAGTCCTATATAGTCCTGTATAGTCCTTTATAGTCCTGTATAGTCCTATATAGTCCTGTATAGTCCTTTATAGTCCTGTGTAGTCCTGTATAGTCCTATATAGTCCTGTATAGTCCTTTATAGTCCTGTGTAGTCCTATATAGTCCTGTGTAGCCCTTTATAGTCCTATATAGTCCTATATAGTCCTGTATAGTCCTTTATAGTCCTGTATAGTCCTTTATAGTCCTATATAGTCCTGTATAGTTGTATAAAGTCCTGTATAGTCCTGTACAGTCCAGTACCGTCCTTTATAGTCCTTTATAGTCCTATATAGTCCTGTATAGTCCTGTATAGTCCTATATAGTCCTGTATAGTCCTGTGTAGTCCTGTGTAGTCTTGTGTAGTCCTGTATAGTCCTGTACAATCCTGTACTGTCCTTTATAGTCCTGTATAGTCCTATATAGTCCTGTATAGTCCTTTATAGTCCTGTGTAGTCCTGTATAGTCCTGTATAGACCTGTGTAGTCCTGTGTAATCCTGTGTAGTCCTGTATAGTCCTGTATAGACCTGTATAGTCCTGTGTAGTCCTGTATAGTCCCTTATAGTCCTGTACAGATCTGTATAGTCCTGTGTAGTCCTGTGTAATCCTGTGTAGTCCTGTGTAGTCCTGTGTAGTCCTGTATAGTCCTGTATAGACCTGTGTAGTCCTGTGTAGTCCTGTATAGTCCTATATAGTCCTGTATAGTCCTGTATAGTCCTATATAGTCCTGTATAGTCCTGTGTAGTCCTGTGTAGTCTTGTGTAGTCCTGTATAGTCCTGTACAATCCTGTACTGTCCTTTATAGTCCTGTATAGTCCTATGTAGTCCTGTATAGTCCTTTATAGTCCTGTGTAGTCCTGTATAGTCCTGTATAGACCTGTGTAGTCCTGTGTAATCCTGTGTAGTCCTGTATAGTCCTGTATAGACCTTTATAGTCCTGTGTAGTCCTGTATAGTCCCTTATAGTCCTGTATAGACCTGTATAGTCCTGTACAGTCCTGTATAGACCTGTATATTCCTGTATAGTTCTGTATAGTCCTGTACAGTCATGTGTAGTCCTGTGTAGTCCTGTGTAGTCTTGTGTAGTCCTGTATAGTCCTGTACAATCCTGTGTAGTCCTGTATAGTCCCTTATAGTCCTGTATAGACCTGTATAGTCCTGTACAGTCCTGTATAGACCTGTATATTCCTGTATAGTCCTATATAGTCCTGTGTAGTCCTGTGTAGTCCTGTATAGGCCTGTATAGTCCTGTATAGACCTGTGTAGTCCTGTGTAGTCCTGTATAGTCCTGTATAATCCTGTATAGACCTGTATAGTCCTGTATAGTCCTGTACAGTCCTGTGTAGTCCTGTATAGTCCTGTGTAGTCCTGTATAGTCCTGTATAGACCTGTATAGACCTGTATAGTCCTGTATAGTCCTATATAGTCCTGTGTAGTCCTGTGTAGTCCTGTATAGTCCTGTATAATCCTGTATAGACCTGTATAGTCCTGTATAGTCCTGTACAGTCCTGTGTAGTCCTGTATAGTCCTGTGTAGTCCTGTGTAATCCTGTGTAGTCCTGTGTAGTCCTGTGTAGTCCTGTATAGTCCTGTATAGACCTGTGTAGTCCTGTGTAGTCCTGTATAGTCCTATATAGTCCTGTATAGTCCTGTATAGTCCTATATAGTCCTGTATAGTCCTGTGTAGTCCTGTGTAGTCTTGTGTAGTCCTGTATAGTCCTGTACAATCCTGTACTGTCCTTTATAGTCCTGTATAGTCCTATGTAGTCCTGTATAGTCCTTTATAGTCCTGTGTAGTCCTGTATAGTCCTGTATAGACCTGTGTAGTCCTGTGTAATCCTGTGTAGTCCTGTATAGTCCTGTATAGACCTTTATAGTCCTGTGTAGTCCTGTATAGTCCCTTATAGTCCTGTATAGACCTGTATAGTCCTGTACAGTCCTGTATAGACCTGTATATTCCTGTATAGTTCTGTATAGTCCTGTACAGTCATGTGTAGTCCTGTGTAGTCCTGTGTAGTCTTGTGTAGTCCTGTATAGTCCTGTACAATCCTGTGTAGTCCTGTATAGTCCCTTATAGTCCTGTATAGACCTGTATAGTCCTGTACAGTCCTGTATAGACCTGTATATTCCTGTATAGTCCTATATAGTCCTGTGTAGTCCTGTGTAGTCCTGTATAGGCCTGTATAGTCCTGTATAGACCTGTGTAGTCCTGTGTAGTCCTGTATAGTCCTGTATAATCCTGTATAGACCTGTATAGTCCTGTATAGTCCTGTACAGTCCTGTGTAGTCCTGTATAGTCCTGTGTAGTCCTGTATAGTCCTGTATAGACCTGTATAGACCTGTATAGTCCTGTATAGTCCTATATAGTCCTGTGTAGTCCTGTGTAGTCCTGTATAGTCCTGTATAATCCTGTATAGACCTGTATAGTCCTGTATAGTCCTGTACAGTCCTGTGTAGTCCTGTATAGTCCTGTGTAGTCCTGTATAGTCCTGTATAGACCTGTATAGTCCTGTATAGTCCTATATAGTCCTGTACAGTCCTGTGTAGTCCTGTATAGTCCTGTGTAGTCCTGTATAGTCCTGTATAGACCTGTATAGTCCTGTATAGTCCTGTACAGTCCTGTGTAGTCCTGTATAGTCCTGTGTAGTCCTGTATAGTCCTGTGTAGTCCTGTATAGTCCTGTATAGACCTGTATAGTCCTGTATAGTCCTATATAGTCCTGTGTAGTCCTGTGTAGTCCTGTATGGTCCTATGTAGTCCTGTATAGACCTGTATAGTCCTGTATAGTCCTATATAGTCCTGTACAGTCCTGTGTAGTCCTGTATAGTCCTGTGTAGTCCTGTATAGTCCTGTATAGTCCTGTACAGTCCTGTGTAGTCCTGTATAGTCCTGTGTAGTCCTGTATAGTCCTGTATAGACCTGTATAGTCCTGTATAGTCCTATATAGTCCTGTGTAGTCCTGTGTAGTCCTGTATGGTCCTATGTAGTCCTGTATAGACCTGTATAGTCCTGTACAGTCCTGTATAGACCTGTATGGTCCTACATAGTCCTGTATAGACCTGTATAGTCCTGTACAGTCCTGTATAGACCTGTATGGTCCTACATAGTCCTGTGTAGTCCTATATCGTCCTGTACAGTCCTATATAGTCCTGTATGGTCCTACATAGTCCTGTGTAGTCCTATATAGTCCTGTACAGTCCTGTCCTCTGAACTGCTGTGGTTTTGTGGTACAGGGTCATGTTTGCTCCTCTTCCACTGCACCCACACCAGTCTGGACCCTGTCAGACACACTGTGCGGTCATGCTCTGCCTCATATTAAACAGGTCTCATGTCCAGATGATGCAGTGTGTGATGGTCTGTCTCTGCTCGCTCACTGCTCAGTTTGTCTCTCTCTGATGTTTACCATTCAGGTCGGTCTCGTCCCTGCATTCCACACATTCCACAGCACAGATGATTTCACATCTGGAGTACTTTTTTTCTTTTTCTTTTTTTTTTTTTAACTTAAGGTGGTTAATTGTTAGAGATGTAAAGAGCCTATGGTTGGAGTCCACACCAGTGTGACCAGAGGCTGCAGTGACAGAAGCCTGTGAAGCTGAAAACACGTCCCACATTCCCACATCTGGTTTGGATCAGAGCCTTCCAGTCCAGTCCAGACCAGAGCCTGTGTGGGCTTCAGCCACTGTTCAGCACGTGTTCTGCACAGCCCGTTCCCTGCTCAGGGCGTTAATGTTTCACCTCCATATATATTAATCTGTCTGTTGGATTGTTTGTTACCAGCTGAAGAGGGTGGGATTTGGAATTAATGACTTTACCACCACCATAAAGATACAGTGAAGGCAATAAGAGCCAGTCAGCTGGGAACCAAAGGTAGAACCTTTACATCCACATGGCTGAGTGCAAAACAGTAAAAGGACAAACTGATAAAACGACCTGAATGAGCAAAAATATAGAAATAACATGCAACTAGTACATGATAACCACTGTCACCTCATTTTAAATCAGAAAACCGTCCATTTCTACTTCTCACTTTAATGACATTTATTTGACCAGATTCACATCCTCAGACAAAAGAACTTCACCTCAGCCTTAAAGCTGCATACTTGGTCAGATTACAGGTGTTCTCAGACAGGTGTGGAGGTTAAATATACAACTGACAGATCACTGTGTCAGATCCAAACGAAATGTGATTCCACTGTGTTCCTCTGTCTTAGTCCAGAAGGTGGAAAAGTGGCTTCACTTTTTCTAACCTTAACGCAGTCATTTCCAACTTTTATTTACTCCTGACCCCATTTTAACATCACACATTTCTGCTGACCCCACATATTCAAAACAGAGACTTAGTTTTTTTGTTGTTGTTGCGATAATTAATTTGTTTTTGATCATGTAATATGACATTTAGTCTATATAATGTCTATTTTTGTGGACAGAGGCAGTAAATCCAGCTGTAGATTAAAGGCTCAGGATCTGTCCAGTCAGTCCAGCTGGGATTTACAAGGAGGACAAAGAATACTGAACAAACCAGAACTGGAACCATGAACTATGAAAGAGCTGCAGCATCTGGAACTGACCACAGTGAACATCTGACAGAAACAGAACCACACAGAAACAGAACCACAGAGAAACAGAACCACACATAAACAGAACCACATATAAACAGAACCACAGAGAAACAGAACCACAGAGAAACAGAACCACAGAGAAACAGAACCACACATAAACAGAACCACATATAAACAGAACCACAGGTAAACAGAACCACAGAGAAACAGAACCACACATAAACAGAACCACATATAAACAGAACCACAGGTAAACAGAACCACACATAAACAGAACCACAGAGAAACAGAACCACAGGTAAACAGAACCACAGGTAAACAGAACCACAGGTAAACAGAACCACACATAAACAGAACCACAGAGAAACAGAACCACACATAAACAGAACCACAGGTAAACAGAACCACAGGTAAACAGAACCACACATAAACAGAACCACAGAGAAACAGAACCACAGGTAAACAGAACCACAGGTAAACAGAACCACACATAAACAGAACCACAGGTAAACAGAACCACAGAGAAACAGAACCACACATAAACAGAACCACAGAGAAACAGAACCACACAGAAACAGAACCACACAGAAACAGAACCACAGAGAAACAGAACCACACATAACAGAACCACAGGTAAACAGAACCACAGAGAAACAGAACCACACATAAACAGAACCACACATAAACAGAACCACAGGTAAACAGAACCACAGAGAAACAGAACCACACATAAACAGAACCACAGAGAAACAGAACCACAGGTAAACAGAACCACAGAGAAACAGAACCACACATAAACAGAACCACAGGTAAACAGAACCACAGGTAAACAGAACCACACATAAACAGAACCACAGGTAAACAGAACCACAGGTAAACAGAACCACACATAAACAGAACCACAGGTAAACAGAACCACAGAGAAACAGAACCACACATAAACAGAACCACACATAAACAGAACCACAGAGAAACAGAACCACAGGTAAACAGAACCACAGAGAAACAGAACCACACATAAACAGAACCACAAAGAAACAGAACCACACAGAAACAGAACCACACAGAAACAGAACCACATATAAACAGAACCACAAAGAAACAGAACCACATATAAACAGAACCACACATAAACAGAACCACAGGTAAACAGAACCACACATAAACAGAACCACATATAAACAGAACCACAGAGAAACAGAAACACAGGTAAACAGAACCACACATAAACAGAACCACACATAAACAGAACCACACATAAACAGAACCACATATAAACAGAACCACAGGTAAACAGAACCGCAGAGAAACAGAACCACAGGTAAACAGAACCACACATAAACAGAACCACATATAAACAGAACCACAGGTAAACAGAACCACAGAGAAACAGAACCACAGGTAAACAGAACCACACATAAACAGAACCACAGAGAAACAGAACCACAGGTAAACAGAACCACATATAAACAGAACCACACATAAACAGAACCACAGGTAAACAGAACCACACATGAACAGAACCACTCATAAACAGAACCACAGGTAAACAGAACCACAGAGAAACAGAACCACACATAAACAGAACCACAGGTAAACAGAACCACATATAAACAGAACCACAGATAAACAGAACCACACATAAACAGAACCACACATAAACAGAACCACAGGTAAACAGAACCACACATAAACAGAACCACAGATAAACAGAACCACAGATAAACAGAACCACACATAAACAGAACCACTCATAAACAGAACCACAGGTAAACAGAACCACACATAAACAGAACCACAGGTAAACAGAACCACACATGAACAGAACCACTCATAAACAGAACCACATATAAACAGAACCACAGGTAAACAGAACCACAGAGTAACAGAACCACACATAAACAGAACCACAGGTAAACAGAACCACATATAAACAGAACCACAGGTAAACAGAACCACACATAAACAGAACCACATATAAACAGAACCACAGGTAAACAGAACCACTCATAAACAGAACCACACATAAACAGAACCACAGGTAAACAGAACCACACATAAACAGAACCACAGGTAAACAGAACCACATATAAACAGAACCACACATAAACAGAACCACAGGTAAACAGAACCACACATAAACAGAACCACAGGTAAACAGAACCACAGGTAAACAGAACCACATATAAACAGAACCACACATAAACAGAACCACAGGTAAACAGAACCACAGGTAAACAGAACCACACATAAACAGAACCACAGGTAAACAGAACCACACATAAACAGAACCACAGGTAAACAGAACCACATATAAACAGAACCACACATAAACAGAACCACACATAAACAGAACCACAGGTAAACAGAACCACACATAAACAGAACCACACATAAACAGAACCACAGGTAAACAGAACCACATATAAACAGAACCACACATAAACAGAACCACAGGTAAACAGAACCACACATAAACAGAACCACAGGTAAACAGAACCACATATAAACAGAACCACACATAAACAGAACCACACATAAACAGAACCACACATAAACAGAACCACATATAAACAGAACCACACATAAACAGAACCACAGGTAAACAGAACCACAGGTAAACAGAACCACACATAAACAGAACCACAGGTAAACAGAACCACATATAAACAGAACCACAGGTAAACAGAACCACACATAAACAGAACCACAGGTAAACAGAACCACAGGTAAACAGAACCACACATAAACAGAACCACAGAGAAACAGAACCACACATAAACAGAACCACAGGTAAACAGAACCACACATAAACAGAACCACAGAGAAACAGAACCACACATAAACAGAACCACACATAAACAGAACCACATATAAACAGAACCACACATAAACAGAACCACAGGTAAACAGAACCACACATAAACAGAACCACACATAAACAGAACCACACATAAACAGAACCACACATAAACAGAACCACAGTGCTTCAGTTTCAGACTCAGTTTGTCATGTCTTCTATGTACTGGGATTGTCTCTCTAAACACATATTTTTTATTAGAAGGTTGGTTTTTTTTGTTTTTTGTTTTTTTTTCATCAGTTACTAGAACCTCCAGGCGACCCCCCATGGGGTCCCGACCCCAGGGTTGAAAACCTCTGCCTTAATGACGCTGAACCGTTGTCAGAGAAATCAGCTTCTGTTCCTGACTCACAGGCTCATCCTTGAAGTGGAGGTTGTTTTGACTGATGTGAACATTTTCCCACAGCGGATGTTTCTAAGACGCTGAAACTGAAAAAGGCTCAGAGCCTGTGGACTAGAGAACGAGCAGGAATTCTATTTATTTGTTTATTATACATTTATTGTAGACATTCCCAGCTGGTCCTGGCCCATCAAACCATGATGAGTATAGCTTCAGCTTTAACGTCATCATTCTGTCTTATCTGTTATCACATCCCTGACCCTGCGTTGTGAACGTTCCCCTAAACATGAGTCAGTGTCATGATGTGGGAAGTGTTTTCTTTAATCATCATGATAAGATAAACAGTCACTGTGGACAGGGGACTCTTGGACTCTGGTCTGCTTTGCTCAGGTGGCTCACACTGAACAGGGGTCATCAGCTGCAGCACCCAATAGTTCTGCTGTGGTGTTTGAGCTCGTCCAATCAGAGGACGCGATGCCAGTGCCACATCAGCAAACTGGACTATAAGAAGAGTGAGCAGAGGACAGGACGACACCATCCGGTGCACATCCTCCTCCTGCCGTCCAGGTGAGTGTCTGCTCCTGCCTTACACATGATGATGACGATGGAGAAGATAGACAAAGACAAGAGACAAAGGAGTGAGAGCTAAGAAGCTGTGCTTCTTCTCACTCCTTTTCAAATATGACTTTTTGTGTGTATCATTATTTTAGGCTTCCTTGACTTTTCATTTCTATATTATGTTGAGCAAAGAAGTCAGTTAGTAGCAATCAGAAAGTTTGTCTCATTTCCATATTCGAAATAAATCAACTGAAAAAAAAAAAAAAAGTAGCATGACTAGGGCTGTGTATCGGCAAGAATCTGGTGATACGATACGAATCACAATACTAGGGTCACAATACGATATATCACAATACTGTTAAAAGGCAAATTTTTTTGTTTGTTTGTTTGTTTGTTTTTTAATGATTATTTCCTTGAAGAATTGAATTACAGCAGAAATCTGCATAAATACTAAACACATTTTTATTTGATCCCAATAAGATCTAATGTTCTATCACAAAATGTTCCTGTGTTCAAACTGAAATTCTGTTTTCCAGACATTCCAGTTTCAGATCCTGTTCAAATGTTCAGATTCTATTAGTTCAGAACTAACATCAGAACAGGATTTGAGTTCAATCCCAACAAAGGAACTAACATTATTTTAAAAAGGGTGTTAAATAATAAGAAATAAAATATAACAAAAAAGAAAAACAAAAAAACTAAAATGAACCTCCACAATATCTGCATTTGAATAAATACCTAAAAATAGAGAGAGCGAGTGCATATTATCAATACAGTACTTTTAATATCGATACTGTATTGTGAAATGAAATATTGCAATATTTTGCAGAACTGATATTTTCTTGCAGCCCTGAGCATGATAGAAAAAAATGTAAAATAATGCAATGTCGTATTGAGTTTAATGTGGCATTTTTAACATAAATACAGGTACAGTTTTATTCCTTTGTATTGTCAGACTCAGGGCATTATACTGTGGATGAGTAACATTTCAAATCAAACTCTTTCAGTGCAAATAGAGCTGCAGAAAAGATGAGGTTTCACTCACTCTGACTGAAAAACACTGACATGAACTTCCTTTTATTTCCATGAATATTTCATTTGTGGAATTACACTCTAAATCTGTAAACAGAAAGAGGAGTTTATGACTGTTAACATTAATGAAGCCACATGAGAGGCATCAGATCTACAACAAAACAAGATGGATATGATTTATAAGACAAAACCAGACTAATAGGTGGACCAGGTAAAACATGACAAAAGACATAAGACACAAAAATAACAGATTATATAAACTTTTCACAAGAAATATAGGCAGCAATGCTTTGATTATAAATACAACTGTCCAGGACATGAGTGAGTGGAGTTTTCTGAACGTACAGCAGAAACATCGGATGGGGGGCAGGGATCCAGTCTTCTGTTCTGTACTTTCAGAAAACACCTCCATCTGTGACAGTGTCCCCTGGTTTACAACTGGTCTGATTCCACTGAAGTAAAAGGAGTTATTGTCTGTTTAATTAGGTTTATACATGGGCTGGATGAACACACTGTCAGTACAGAATGTTTATTTTACTGACTCTTGGCAAAAACAATCAGGCTGAGATTCTTAGAAAATGTGACAATTTTATCAGCGAGTCATTTGTTTGAGTAACTCTATGATGACGAGAAGACGAGGACTCCTTTACTACTGTCAATAAATATACAGAATGGGTTAAAGTCATGTTAGTTCAGTTCCACATTCAGCTGAATCTGATCTGCAGTGGGCCCAACCAGTCCAATAAGAACAGAATAATATAGAAATAATGTCAACTCCAAACTTTTCTCTGTTTTAGAGCAAAAAAAAAAGTAAATTTACATTAATGAACAGGTTTACATCTACAAACTATTCTTTCAAAAGATGTGAATAACATGAACAAACTGAAAAAGTAAGTATAATTTTAACAATATTCTTCCTCAGTTTATCATTTCCACATGTACATTAGAACTGACACATCACAGTGGATCTACAAACACACAAAACATTTAATAACAGACAGAATATTGATAAAATTCTACTTATTTCTCTTTAGACATTTCAGGTTGTTCATATTTGTTCAGGTTATTCACATTTTTGCGAAATTATACTTTGTTGTAGTGTAAATACATGAAAATATTTACATTTACAAAAAGAAAAATGTGGAGTTGTCATTATTTCTACGTTATTATGATAGTGTTTGACTGGTCTGACCCACTTTAGACTGAATTGGTCTGAATGTGGAACCTGAACTAAAAGGATTGTTCACATCTGAGTGTAATTTTTGCATTTCACACATTCATCCCGCAGGGCCGGACTGGACCCTTTGGTGGGCCAGATTTGGCCCCTGGGCCTCATGTTTGACACCTGTGGGTTAAATCCTTCAGAAGTTCAATGTGCATCCATTTCATTAGACAAGATAGTGACATGTGTCTTATCCATTATTATAACTTAGACCTAAGGTGTAGGCTTTGGCTTAAAAAAAGGAAAATGTAACCTTTTTTCAGTGTGTGCTGTGTAAAATCAGCAGAATGACAGTTGACAACCTTCTGTTTTCCTTTTTTCTAGGTCCAGTCAGCAGCCATGAAGTTCACTCTCATCGCAACCCTTGTCGTGCTTGCCCTGGCACAAGGTACACTGTAAAAAAAATCTGTAATTTAACAGAATTTTTACTGTTCGTTTTACAGATTTTTCATGTATTTTTAAGATACAGGAAAATATCAATGAAATGACAAAAACAGACTGTGATTTTACATGTCAAATGGAACGTAACACGAAAAACTGTAACTGTGAATAACCAAAAAATTTCAATTTTTTTAAAAGAATTTTTTTCTTTTTTCACAGAAAAATACAGTTAAAATACATTTGCAAATGTATCGTAATTTCACAAATATTTATTTTCTACTTATGAGATTAAACTGTTAATTTAAAGTTTAATACTGTACAAAAATAAATAAATAAAACGAGATAAAATTACTGACAATTAACAGTAACAAGAGTATTTGTTCTGTCAGTTTAACCAGACTTGTTTGTTAATTGACAAATATCTTGTGTAATTACAGGAGGTTTCACAACAAAAATGTTGAATAAATGTATTTTTGTGAATGTATAACATGTATAAGCACTGATAAACTGTCCAAATACAGTTTTTATCAGTGGATTGGACAACTGAGTCTCATTCAACATTATTTATATATATATATATATATATATATATATATATATATATATGTATGTATGTGTATATATATATATGTATGTATGTGTATATATATATATATATATATATATATATATATATATATGTAATTTGATTGTTTTAATACATGAAAATATTCTTAATTAAACATTAAAAAGTAAAAAAAAAAAAAAAAAAAAAAGTAAAATCTCATGTAAAGTTAGGGCAAAAAACTGTATTTTAATTGTGGAAAATTACTGTATTTTTATGAGATGGTTATTTTCTGTTATTTTACAGTATTTTTTGGTGCCCCAGCTGCCGGAATATTACTTTTTTTTTTTTTTACAGTGTATAGTTGGTTTCACTCATACAGAGTCACCTTTAAGTTTTCATTTTCTGATTCTTTTTTGCTGTAAAACTGCAGGAAGCCTTGCACAGGATGCCACTGACCTGGAAAAGCTGACTCAGTACTTCGAGGACATGAAAGCCAAGATGACTGAGATGATCCGCAACCAGGATGTGGCCACCCAGGCTCAGTGAGTCCACCAGTCTATGCCTCATGCACACTGTGGAAGAGGGTTTTGGGGGTTGGTGAATACAAACTATGGAAATCAGCTCCAGTTTCATCAACAGTAATATTTATCCAGCGAAATCTGTTCTGACTGGTTCAAGTCCACCCGTGTGTTAACAGTAACAACTGCTACTTAAAATAATATGAAAAAATCTACCCCATAATATTGTGACGTGTTGGAGGAGCAGCTGGGGGAGTTTCCCAGCATGCATTGGGACAAACTAGTGTGGACAGTTTTTATGTGTTTGACAGTGTTCTGAGTTAATAATAAGTGTAGTTCTTTTTATGGTGTGTTTGACTGTTTTAATTAATTTTTTTGTTGAATGAATATTTCTGTTGAGTTGCATAGTCTTGCACCATGAGCTCAGTTGCTTCTTTGTGTGCCCAAGACAGCGAGAGAGAGAAAAAGACAAAGAGAAAAAAAAAAAAAAAAAAAAAAAAAAAAAAAAAAAAGCCAAAATCTGAGTGATTTGCTGGACGTATAGAAGAGAAACCACAACAAAAGTATCGATCCAATATCAATACACACACACACACACACACACACACACACACACACACACACCTTAGTATGGATACTATTAATATTTAGATTGATCCTCCCTGCCCTAAGTTAAGTAGATGAACATATTCCTATTAACAACTGACAGTTAATATTACTCACTTTTTAGGAGTAATTTGTTGTGTAATCTATTGGGATATGTTAGGTGGATTTGCCCTCATTTCTTTTAGTGTGTTATAGCTGTTCAGTTTAGTAACATTTTACTCCAAATATGGGGTCAGATCTACTGAACCAAAATGAGTGCAAACTGTGACCTCACTTTTACTGAGTGGATTCTAAAGGTCTGTTTTTACAGTGCAGTCAGTGTTTACTCATGACTCATGCAGGACTGTTCTGACCATACATGCAATCAGACAGAAACTGTATCAGAAACCCTCTGATTTACAACAATGTAAGCTTAGGGTTCACCACCTTCAACAGGATGACCAGCAAGGTTATCATCATTAACCAAAACTAATGAAATGACGAAAACTAGAATTGTAAAAACATTTTCGTTAACTGAAATAAATAAAAACTATAATTAAAAGAAAAAAACAATAACTAACTGAAACTGTATTGTGTGTTTACAAAACAAACTAAAACGGATAAAAATTATGGATCAAATTCCCTTCGTTTTTGTCTTTGTCAATGTCGGATTCATACGAAATTGACTTATTTCGCTCTGGCAATTTTAGCTAGCGGCACCATACGACACTTTTTGGTCCGTCACTTGTGGTTTCCAGTCGTCTTCTGGTCCCCACTCTACCTGGAAACATGGAGACTAAAGCAGCAGAGTCCTGTCTGGGATTTATTAGAATACGACGACAGAGAAGAAGAGAAAAGAGACCACTGAACTAAAATTAATACTAAAACTAAACTAAAACTAAGCATTTAGAGAAAAAATGAAAACTAATAAAAACTATCAAACCAGCTCTAAAAACTAATCAAAACTAACTGAATTAGAGAAAAAAAGTTAAAACTAAATAAAACTAAACTAGAACAAAAAATCCAAAACCGTTAGAACCTTGGATGAAACCTCTGCTTTGGAACAGTGTACGCTCAGGGTTCACCACCTTCAACAGGACGAGCAGACATGTCCTTCTGTAAACACACCTGTTCAGGCTGGTTCCTGTGGTTGCATTACACATTCAAATGGGCCTAGTTTTTGGGAGCAGACTGGTGTGTCATTGTGGTTCTTTGTTCTTCCACAGGGCCCTCCTTGAGCAGGGCAGGACCAACCTGGAGCCCCTGACCAGCCAGGTCCAGGAGCAGCTGAGGACCATCACCACCAAACTGGAGGAGCAGGTCAAACCTCTGGCTGAAAACGTGCAGGCCCAGATGCAGCCCATGATCGACCAGTTCCAGCAGGAGATGCAGAACATCTTCAACAAAGTGATGGAGCAGACCAAGGCCATCGGCAACTAAAGCTGACGTCCACACCTCCCACCACCACCACCACCACCATCATGGACTGAGCCGTTTCTGTTTCAGGTGCACAAGTGGAACAGCGTCATGTGTTTCAGCGCTCGCTGACATGGAGTTCTTCAGCTCTGTCTCAGAACACAATAAAAACTTGGAACACAGTTTCAGAGGATTCATTTGTCTGTGGTCACATGTTTAAAACACAAACATCCTTATTCTAGACATGATGAGTTCACATTTGGGCAAAAAAATATTCCTGGTCATATATGAGCCCAGCGGTATCCAAGTCAGTGCAGTTCAACCTACTGTCAGTCACATCCGATTCTTAACTGGATGTTTGTTGTTGTTGTTTTGTGGTCTCAGTATGAACAGTCAGATCAGAATACACACAACTTCTACATCACTCTAGACCAGGGCTGTCAAACTCATTTTAGTTCAGTTCCACATTCACCCTAATATGATCTGCAGTGGGCCGGACCAGTAAAATAATATAAATAATAATATATAAATAATGTCAACTCCAAACTTTTCTCTATGTTTTAGAGTGAAAAAAGTTAATTTGCATTATGAACAGGTTTACATCTACAAACTATTCTTTCAAAAGATGTGAATAACCCGAACAAACTGAAAAAATCAGTGTAATTTTAACAATATTCTGCCTCAGTTTATCATTTCCACATGTACATTAGAACTGACAGATCACAGTGGATCTACAAACACACAAAACATTTAATAACAGACAGAATATTGGTACAATTACACTTACTTCTCTGAAGATATTTCAGGTTATTCACATTTTTTTGCCAAATTATACTTTTAGTGTAAATACATGAAAATATTTACATTTACTAAGAGAAACATTTGGAGTTGTCATTATTTTTATGTTATTCTGATAGTATTTGACTGGTCTGAATGTGGAACCTGAACTAAAAGGACTGTTCATATCTTCAGTGTAATTTATGCATTTCACAAATTCATCCCAGGGGCCGGACTGGACCCTTTGGTGGGCCGCATGTTTGACACCTGTGCTCTACACTGAAATTCATCACAACTCTCCACTGGATGGGGGAGGGGGGGGGGGGGGGGGGTGTGTCACTCAAATTCTGCAAAGTAGATCAAATTAGCCTCAAACTGGTACAGCCTTAAACTGTAACACAGATCAGACTGATCTCAGTAAATGGCGTTGTTTGTCACGCCAGTTCTTTTGGCATTTGGTGTGCTGTACCTACACACGTGTTATTCTACACCATTTGGCCTCCACTGGCTTACATTAACTAGCATCTCAATTTAAACCGAGAGCTCTGGTTCACATAACCCTAACCAAGGTTATTATCGTTAATGAAAACTAACAAAATGACGAAAACTAGAATTGTAAACACTTTCTCGTTAACTGAAATAAATAAAAACTATAATTAAAAGAAAAAACGATAACTAACTGAAACTGTATTGTGTGCTTATAAAACTGACTAAAATGTCTAAAAATTAGAGATAAAATTCCCTTCGTCTTCATCAATGTCGGATTGATATGAAATCAATATTTCACTCTAGCAATTTTAGCTAGTGTCACCATACGACACTTTTTGGTCCGTCACTTGTTGTTTCCAGTCGTCTTCTGGTCCCCACTCTACCTGGAAACATGGAGACGAAAGCAGCAGAGTCCTGTCTGGGATTTATTTGAATACGACGACAGAGAAGAAGAGAAAAGAGACCACTAAACTAAAACTGAAACTAAGCATTTAGAAAATAACGAAAACTTATAAAAACTATCAAACCTGCTCTAAAAACTAATTAAAACGAAGTGAATTAGAGAATTAACAAGTCAAAACTAAATAAAACTAAACCATAATGAAAAATCCAAAACTATTAGAACCTTGGTGTTCACACCACTTGTCTCAGTCAGAGTCTGCCAAACCTTATTTATTTTACAAAAAGAAATTCATCAGTTTTATAGCTATGGTGAACCACCAGACTGGCACAGGATCAGAGTTTTTGTTTGGAAAAACACTGCCTAAATCAGTTACTTTGAATGTGAAATAATGCAATAAAAACTACACAGACTGTAGAATGTGGACATCTGGAAGGTGTGAGAGGCTTGAGGGCTTCAGTCACCAGTGGGAATGGACGACATGTTGGCAACAAAAAGGAGAAAATATATGCATATACTTAAATGGAACTGAATTTTAGGAAAGAATTCTGGTTTGGACCAGCTCTGTATGTTAAGTGTCATGAGATAACTTCTGTTATAATTTGGTACTATATAAATAAAATTGGATTTGAAAATCAGCACATAAAGCAGCACATAAACTCAAACTAAGCCCCCTCACCTTCTTTTCAGAATCATGTATTTGGTGGAGTTGGACTCAGAATAAGTGTAAAGGTAAACTCTGAGTCCCAGTATTTAGTCTGGTCCTCTTATGAGGACAATTAACAATTACAACAATCTGGATTTTTATTGCAGAAAAATTCAGCCAGTTGTTCTTTTTTAAAGTTTTATTCAAGCAAGCAAAGGTCAAGGGAAATTTGACAAGAACAGGCCGTGGCTTCAGTTCCACAGCCCCAACATTCAAACATTAAAACAGCTAAAATAGCATCAATCTGATTTGATCACACACTTCCCCTCTAAAACCCCTCAATAACAGATTACTTTTTTATTTTAACTTTTTCTCTTTTTTTGGTGCATTTTCTTCTTTAAACCGAGCTTGTTTTTTTTTTTTTTGTTTTTTGTTTTTTTAATTATTATTATTATTCTAGGCATGGCTGTAGACTTGTTTCCATAAATTTTTTTAACATACCATTTAATTTGTATTTTACTTTGTTTTGTGTATTTTTCCTTTTTCACTGTTTAATTCTTTTTCTCCATCGGTGAAGCTAGCCTCAAGATTCCCCACTCCTGCTGACACAAGAGACAAAAAAAAAAATCAATTAGTTAGTGGCAATACTAGAATTCCTGTTCCACTTTGATGAAGCTGAGTTGTCAGAAGTAGCTCGTCTGCTTTGGGGCAGATCAGACCTTGGGTTCAGACGCTTGGAACACCAGCTGGGTTGGTCACAGTCTTCTGAGCGGCTTCTTTAGCCTGATGGGCCTGAAGGACAGCCACCGCCTCATCCACCTGCAGAGAGAAAAGCGCTTAACTTTCACCAATACCACTGCACCATGTCCATCATATGTCACAAGGTTAGGATGTAACTGTAACACACCTACTGGTACTACAGCTGACCACCAGTCAGGCAGTCACAAGGTTATTATCGTTAACAAAAACTAACGAAATGACGAAAACTAGAATTGGAAAAACATTTTCGTTAACTTATATATACATATATATATATATATATATATATATATATATATACACACACATAAACATATATTTTGACAGATTGTATTCCTGTACATATCCACTCACTGTATAAATACTTCAATTTGCACTTTCTGTACATATTACAACATAAAACCCACTGTAAATAATATATACATAAACATATATTTTTAATAGACCACACACACCCACTCACTGTATAAAAACTCCAGTTGCATTCTGTACATATTCCATTGTAAATCCACTGTAAATCTCAGCCCATTGTTGTCTCTGTCCCTAGTGGACTGTTTGTCTATATTGTGTCCAGGTCCTGAAACTGTATGTTGTGAGCACTGTGAAAACCAAAGCCAAATTCCTTGTATGTGTTCACATACTTGGCCAATAAAGCTGATTCTGATTCAGAACTGAAATAAATAAAAACTATAATTAAAAGAGAAAAACGAAAGCCAACTGAAACTGTATTGTGTGTTTACAAAACTAACTAAAACGGATAAAAATTATGGATAAAATTCACTGAGTTTTCGTCTTTATCAATGTCAGATTGATACAAAATTGACTTATTTCGCTGTAGCAATTTTCTGTGCTGTCACCACATGATATTTAAGGGTCCGTCACTTGTGGTTTCCGGTTGTCTTCTGGTCCCCACTCTACCTGGAAACATGGAGACTAAAGTTGGGAGAAAGCAGCAGAGTCCTGTCTGGGATTTATTTGAATACGACGACAGAGAAGAAGAGAAAAGAGACGACTAAACTAAAATTAATATTAAAACTAAACTAAAACTAAGCATTTAGAAAATAACAAAAACTAATAAAAATCGGACCAATGGTCCTGTAGCTTACCGGCCAAATTCAAAGCTTTGGGAAATGTATCCAGATGCCATTTATTCTCACCCAGTTCTGTGTATTTATTCTATTACAGAAACAGCCCATGTTTTGGTCATATTCCAATCACATCTGTAAAAAATTCAAATTCCAACTTGATATCATTGATACTGATTTATTGGATCAATCCACTTCCTATCTGTTATAGTGGGAACATTTTTCAAAGTTGCACCAAATCCAGAATCAGATTCGGATCGAAATAATTTCAATCCCTTGTGCTGACATCCTCATACAGAAGCTGTAGACCAAGTCTGAAGTCAATCAGAACTGGAGTTTGGGAGAAGAAGACGACTGAAATATTTTCCCCATAAGAGCCCATGTTAAATTTTGCGTCAGTTCCAGATCCAGAAGAAGATCCTGATCAGCATGTGGACATTATGTTTGGGTCATCTCCCCATCAGGGCTGGACTGGAGACATTTACACTGGATATCATTTAGATTTACTGAGTTATTGCATCCATCCACTTCCTATCTCTGATAATGGGGACATTTTTCAAAGTGGCACCAAATCCAGAATCAGATCCAGATCCAAATAATTTCACTAACTTTTGTTGACATCATCATAAAGAAGCTGTATACCAAGTTTGAAGTCAATCAGAGTTGTAGTTTCGGAGAAGAAGACGATTGAAATTTTTGTAACGGACGACACACGACGACACACGACGACAGACGCTGCATGACGACTACAGCTAACGGCCTGTCGGCCGGTAAGCTAAAAATCCAGAACTATTAGAACCCTGGTCAGTCCACATACTGACTCCACACAGAAAGGTCTTGGTGTCGGAATCAAACGCATGAACTTCTTGCTGTGAGGCAACAGTGCGATCCACTGCACCACCATGAAGCCACTGAGAACCAATCAGGAAGCAGAATTCTAACATCACAGTCCTGGGCGTTAAATGTCATGTCGTATTGAATTCTCCAAACACACAGCTCAGGATAGATGTCATTACTGTGAACTCAGACCTTGGAGCGGAGAGATTCTGGAGACTCCAGCATGTGCAGCAGCTCAGAGTTGTCAATCTCCAACAGCATGCCGGTGATCTTCCCCGCAAGACTGGGATGCATGTTCTGGATCAATGGGAAAAGACGCTCACCTGGAACAACAGCACAAACGGAGGATTAAAAAAAAAAATAATAATAATAAAGCCCCTTTTCCACCGCAGGAACATTCCCAGGAACCTTTACTTTTCCAGGAACTTTGAAAACATTCTATACATTTCCACTGAAATACCCAGGAAAAAAAAAAAAAAAACTACACACCTTTCCCTCAATCCCAAACTTTCCCTGAAAAAAGTTCCTGGTAGGGTGGTAGGAATTTTTAGATTCCCCGGAATTCTTGGGGCTGTATGCTGAAGAACGCTTTTGGTGGAACACAAATGTAGCGGTTCAAACTCACTATAGCCAGTGGTAGCTGCAGACATGTTTATTTTTTCCATAAGCTTCATTTCGTTTGTGTTTTGATCATTTGGAAAATGAAGCAAAAGAGAAGCAACAAGAAGCAGATGGATGATGTGGTCCATTTGCAGAACACACTCTCCTCTATTTTTTTTTTAAATTTATTTGAATCAATTATTATCATTAATGAAAATTAACAAAATGACGAAAACTAAAAATTTAAAAACTTTTTCGTTAACTGAAATAAATAAAAACTATAATTAAAAGAAAAAAATCGGACCAATGGTCCTGTATCTTACCGGCCAAATTCAAAGCTTTGGGAAATGTATCCAGATGCCGTTTATTCTCACCCAGTTCTGTGTATTTATTCTATTACAGAAATAGCCCATGTTTTGCTCATATTCCAATCACATCTGTAAAAAATTCAAATTCCAACTTGATATCATTGATACTGATTTATTGGATCAATCCACTTCCTATCTGTTATAGTGGGAACATTTTTCAAAGTCGCACCAAATCCAGAATCAGATCCGGATCGAAATAATTTCAATCCCTTGTGCTGACATCATCATACAGAAGCTGTAGACCAAGTCTGAAGTCAATCAGAACTGGAGTTTCAGAGAAAAAGACAATTGAAATGTTTCCCCATAAGAGCCCATGTTAAATTTTGCGTCAGTTCCAGATCCAGAAGAAGATCCTGATCAGCATGTGGACATTATGTTTGGGTCATCTCCCCATCAGGGCTGGACTGGAGACATTTACACTGGATATCATTTAGATTTACTGAGTTATTGCATCCATCCACTTCCTATCTCTGATAATGGGGACATTTTTCAAAGTGGCACCAAATCCAGAATCAGATCCGGAGCCAAATAATTTCACTAACTTTTGTTGACATCATCATACAGAAGCTGTATACCAAGTTTGAAGTCAATCAGAGTTGTAGTTTCGGAGAAGAAGACGATTGAAATTTTTGTAACGGACGACAGACGATGACAGACAACGCTGCCGACGCCAACACACGCCACATGACGACAATAGTTTATGGCCTGTCGGCCGGTAAGCTAAAAAACGATAACTAACTGAAACTGTATTGTGTGCTTATAAAACGAACTAAAACGGATAAAATTTATGGATAAAATTCCCTTCATTTTCGTCTTTGTCAATGTCGGATTGATATAAAATGAATTTATTTCACTTGAGCAATTTTCTGAGCTGTCACCATACAACACTTTTTGGTCCGTCACTTGTGTTCACTTGTGGTTTCCAGTCGTCTTCTGGTCCCCACTCTACCTGGAAACATGGAGACTAAAGTTGGGAGAAAGCAGCAGAGTCCTGTCTGGGATTTATTTGAATACGACGACAGAGAAGAAGAGAAAAGAGACGGCTAAACTAAAATTAAACTAAAACTAAGCAGTTAGAAAATAATGAAAACTAATAATAAAAACTAGCAAACCTGCTCTAAAAACTAATTAAAACAAACTGAATTAGAGAAAAAAATAGTCAAAACTAAATAAAACTAAACTAATTCCAAACTAACTAACTAACTAACTAATCCAAAACTATTAGAAGCTTGATTTGAATAAATTTTCAGGAACTTTAAGGTGCGGTGGAAATGCAAACCACAGATATTACCAAGTATTCTATTACCCAGGTAAATCCCTGGTAATAAAACCTCCTGGGAGTCTGGTATAAAAGGGGCTTCTGGAAGTCACAGTCACACAGAACCAGAGAGAAGACACAGGACACATTTAGTGGAGTCTGTCCAGCGTACTGACACTAAAGACCTGAAAATCTGCATTACACACAAAACAGAAAGAGCTATTTATTTTTGTACTCCGTGACATCTCAGAGACAAATATTATACTTTTTATTCCACTTGTTTTTCAGATTACATACTGTCATCTCTTAATGTCCACTGAAAACTGTATATCTGCAGATGCGTTGAATGAATTCAGATGTGTCTCAGTGTTGGTGGAGGATCTGAATGTTCCTTTATGGGCTGAAAAACTTTCTAAATCTAAATAAACTTTCTAAAGTCATGAAAACATGATTTTTCAGAGGTGCAACAGTATGAAGTACTTCAAATGAGTCCCATTATTGCTTAGCTAACACAGCAGTATTAAGAATCCAAAATCATTATATGGCTAATTTCATCAAATTAAAAGTATGAATCAATTACAAGCCAGGTCTCTAATAATGGCTGAGGTGTGGTTTAGGCCAGTCCTCACATACAGGTCAGATAAAAAATACTATTGATAAACTCCAGGTATCTATCATATAATATGCTGTCAGTCATTCCACTCACTTCTATTGATTTAAAACATTCAACAATATAATGCTGCCATTTTCAACACTTGTTTTATTCTCATTCTCTGCATGTGTATATATGAATGGATTTTGTTACCTTCCTGTACAGCTTGTAAGTTTATAGAAATGTATAACCATTGCCAGTGGGTAACACTTAATACAGTAAAAGACCTGTTAATAAATGCATGGTTTCTATCCATTTAAAAGCTACAATTAAGGAAGAGTTGGGTTTGAATTAAAAGCACACTGTGGTACTTTAAACATCTCTGACAGAAAATGATACCAAGGTTTTGTGCTGAAAACAATTCTACTTATTAAGCAGAGAGCTGTAATCAAATCCTCCCACAGATCACCGCCTGGTACCCTCTGTAACTGACGGACACTATTTGAGGAAATACAATATAATAGTAAATGTGGGTGTCACAGTAACCAAAAATCACAGTTCAGTACATAGCTTGGCTTTTAGGTCATAGTTCACAGTACAATTAAAGTGGAACAGCAATGAAAAACAAAATGCAAACACCTTAGTTTGTTTCATTTTTTTGATCACAGAGTAGTGAAATGTACTATTTTGCTCGTTGCTGCTGCCTGTGCAGACTGGCAGCAGCAACAGACCAGAAACAAATGAAAGACGCATGAAATAAGGGACAAAAATGTGTTTGTATGCTGCTGGATGTAAGAATAGGAAAACGAATACAGATGATAAGCAGGATACTGTCTCTGAATACGCTTTTTCCAAAATGTACACTGAACCTCTGACCAAACAGACTGGACTGGTCCCAGATGGACACACACTGGACCAGAACACAGAACAAATGAAGCTGATAGCAGTCTGACAGAAAGGACAAACACTGAATGGCTTAACCACTCCACAACACACACAGGTATCTGTATCCAGCCTCTGGCATCTCTGCTTAACTCATCAAACACAGTTACTAAGCAGGAAACGTACAAAACAGAGGACTATTTTAAGCATATGACACAGGCTGGAACTACCATTCATTAAAAAAAGCCCCTCCTTTACAAATACATTTAGTCAAATCTAGATATATACATAGAAGCCACATAATGGTGTGGAAATAAAAGCTCTCACTTCCCTGGTACTTTGGGGGTCAGCCCTGTGTTCCCCTGTACCCACACAGGGTCATGTACTGGGGAACATACGGACACTCCTGTACTTTAAAAAAGCCTCTGTGAATGTAGTCGTGTTTTTACTCCTGGTATTGTCATCAGTTCGTCGCCTGTCTGTCCGTTCATATGTGCAAAAACTTTGGCGTGTACTGGGGGGGGGGGGGTGTCAATGATAAGATGAGGGGAGCTAACTTCCACTTTCTCACACCTTAAAGCTGAGGATTTTAAGTGCACACACATTATGTTTGTCTTTGTACACATCCATAAAATGTTTGGAACTAACAGGACGTTCATACATTGGGCTCTGACAAACACAGGTGGCCTGTGGTTCACTTTCATGACTTATGTGGACGTGCAATAATACAACACACTTTAAAGGATTATTAGCTCCAGGACTGGTTGTTGTGAACAGACACCTGGATTATTTCCACCTGCTGGATTTGGACCAACCACTGCAGCCGTGTGTCTGTATTATTCTGAATGACAATCGTATTCATCATGGCCGTACCATGTATCATGACACCCACTATCAGGAAACATTTTACTGCACAATGACTGAAGGATGTGAATTCTTCATCCACCACTGTATGATAATGCTTGTATTAATTAGGAACAGAGGACTAAAGGACACAACTTAGTTGGTAATATAGGACACCTAGTGACGGCCTTACCCAGCATCTGCTTCTGCTCCTGTGGTGGAGCAGCGGCCAGCATGGAGGCAGTAAGAGGCTCCTGGCCCTGAACGTGGACTGCAGGCTGTGACGTCAGAAAAAAGGCAGAGGGAAAAAAGTGAGAGGCTTAAAGAAAACCTCCTTAAAGATGGTGAATAGGTCAGCGGCTGAAGTAGTACGTCTTCCTACCTGCTGCATGGGGACTGGTGGCTGAGTGGTCATGTGCTGCTGCGGGTTGCGGACCCCTGCTGCGTACTTGTACTGAGGGACCCCACGAACAGGAGCGGCGGCAGCAGCAGCTGCTGTGGCCGGTCGGGGGCCCATGGTCTGAGAGGCTGACAAGTGACACAAAGATCATCAGCACCCACACACATCAAGTGGCACAGTCTCCCTGTGAGATGACTGTATTTGCACTGCATCACACACTGACTAGATGACTCACCAACACGCTGGGTGGACATCATGCGAGGCACGTGGGACGCAGGCCGCATGGTACTGAAAGTCTGAGGACGAGGTGCTGAGGCGCGCAAGGCCCCTGGCATGTTCTGGAAGTCTATGTACACACAAATACAAACAAAAAGATTTCCACAATTATTTGACACTCAATTACTATATGTAAATACAGAAAATATAGGCAATAAATATTTGGTAAACTTGTACTTTATCCAAGCACTTTCATTTAATGCTACTTACTACTTCAGAATGCTACTACTGCACTTCAGAAGGATGTATGGTACTCAACTACATTTATGCAAGTTTAAAGACAAAACTTGCAAAGCTATGATGATTAGATGAGGAAATGATTGCGTTTTGATGCTCTCTACAATGATTTTATTTTAATTTGGATTTAGTTTTGGTAAAATTGATGTAGGTGCTGCAACTCAGCCTCATAATGCTATGGAAAACCCTGTCATTTGACTTGAATTGAATTGTTTGATGTTGGAACACTAAGTGAAAGAGTCTGCAGAAGACCCATCCACTACTGTACATAAAACAACCTTCTTATGTTGTGTTGTTGAGGAAGAACACCTTAAAGGGGGCCGATACTCACGTTGTGGCCGGACTCCTTGGGTGGTCCAGCGGGGGCTCGGGCGCAATTGAGCCATCTGGCTGGCGGCCGGGTAGTAAGCAGCACGGTTCTGGGCCTGAGGAATGGCTGCCATGAAGTATCCAGAGGGAGGGGCAGGCTGGTAGGGGTTGATGACTGGGTTTGGCACTGCGCGCACACTGGCCATGCGCTGCATGTACTGGTTGGTCAGGTGGGCCTGACGCTCCTCTTTCCTCTGAGCAAGAGCCACATATAGCGGCTTGGTTGCAACAATGCGCCCATTCATCTCAGTCACTGCTTTAGTGGCCTCCTCTGGAGACGAGAAGCAGACGAAGCCAAAGCCTTTGCTGCGGCCGCCTTCCATCATGACCTGACAAGTAACAAGGATTTGCTCATATACGCAATGGACAGGTGGAGTCATTTGAGAGATGCAAATTATTTTTAGATCGTGTGCCACAAATTTCAACTTCATCATTTTAAAAGATAATTTTGCAATTTTTTGACTTCATAATTTGTCATAAAAAGCTAAGTATTAGACTGTAAAAGTACATAGTAACAAGTGAAAAAGTAAGCAGAGCTTATTAACAGCTCTGCCCAGTCGCACAACACTTAGCCCCTCCCGCTCACCAATACCCTGCCTACCCAGGGATTCATTCTGAGTTTTAAAATTCAGTCTTTTTAAAACCTTTTCAGAAATTTGTAAAAAAGAAAAAAAAAATACAAAATTGAGAGAAGGGCACATGTAAAGAATAGGTGTGAAATGTTGAAAGAATTGGGTGAATAGTGTCTGAGAAATCAGCTGAACCAACTGTCTAAGTTAAAATTTGCAAAAATGTATCTTAAAAAATCCCAACATTGAAATTCAGCCATCAAACTATGCACTGCACCTTTCCCAGTGGTAAAGAATGTGTGTCCAACTGGAAAAGAATCGGGTGAATAGTATCTGACAAATCGGTTGGACAAATTGTCCAAGTTGAAATTTGCAAAAATTATACAGAAGCAGAAACACCCTAGCTGCATGAGTGACATACTCCTAACTTTACCTCTTCAGCTTCATGTGACCAAACGTGTGCTGACTTTCACCTGAATATTATTTCACTCATTTGTTGAGAACAGGGTATGGAGGTGACATCCCTTTGGTGTTGATAACATGTATTATATCAGATGAGGGATACTGCTCACTGAGCTGTTTCACAATAAACTAAATGGTCCTTTGTTATTTTTTATTATAAACTGTGACTTTCTTGACTTGTAAAATTATCTTTTAAATTGACAAACACCATATCATATATGCAGTGCTTCCCACAGAGCTCTACTGCATATCTACGGGGAGCCACCACAGTATTTAGCATTAATGGGACACAGTGATATGCAAATAATGACCAAACTCAAAAATATTATCTGTATCGTCATGAACTACTGTACATGTTTTTTCTGAATGTCCAGTGGGGCACAGCAACACTTCATCTCCTGCACACATTTTCCACACATACCCATCAAACAAGCATTAGTATGTCTGAGTCTAAGCAGCTGAGCCACTACCTTGGCACTGGTTATGGTCCCAAATGGAGAGAACTCCTTTCGCAGGCGTTCATCATCAATTCCATCATCAAGGTTCTTCACATACAAGTTGACACCCTAGACAAAAGGTGAAATGATGTTAACATGATTAAAATCTGCATTTCTATAAATTCTAGACTAATATTGATTTGTGAACAGCAAATCACATTTTTTTTGTTGTGTGTAGTACATATTTATCCCCAAAGTCCATGAAAGAGAAATATGAGGCCCATGAACTACAAAGTCACTATTGCAGCCATTTTGGCCAGTACAACCTACAGAGGAGGGAGCACTGAATTTGACAAAGCTGCAGGAGTTCTCCAGTCACATAGATTTATATACACACACAATTTCAGTGCTATCAGTGTCCACATACAGTCTTTTTTTACTGTTAGACTACTGCACTATGATTGGAAATAGACCTGGTAGCGAGTCATCCTGTCTTGTTTCATTTGCTCAAATTTGCGTTTGAGCTCAGTTTGCCGCTCCACCTTCTTCTGTGCACGGCCCACATAGATCAGCTTGCCATTGAACTCCTTCCCATTCATCTCATCGACTGCCTGTAGCAAAAGAAGAAAACAAAGTCAACTTGTGCTGCTTTTTCAGTGATAGAATCAGCTCAACACACCTTGCCTTGTTGCCATGGCGAGGTCTTTCCTGCATTTTCATTGTGACCGTGGGTACCGTGTCACATACCACCTGTGCCAAACTTCCAGGTGAGCCAAGGGTCAATAATATAAGAACACAAAGTTGACTTGTCATTTGGTTGAACAGGTCTGAATTTCCACCAAATCAAAATTACAAGTGTCCTGCCGACTCCTGAGATGAAACGGTCAACTAGCTGTCAATCAAACTTTAGCACTGGTTTGCTGTCTGTCATTGGAGAGGGGCGGGGCCCAAGGGGACCAGGATGAGCCAGATGCCAGGCAGGTAGTGGGTTTAGCCCCGCAACGATGTGGGCCGAGTATAGTCAGGGAGTTATTTTCACCAACAATAAGACACAGACTTCTGTTTGACTAATGTGAAAGACAAGTGTGTGTGTGTCTGATCTGTGGGTGGAGCCTGGCAGTCGGTAAAAGATGTAACATGGAGCGGAATTTCACCAAAGTTCACAGCAAGATTCACAACGAGATTATCTGGTGAGAATCAGCCTCCGTAAAGAGAAGGAAAAAGAAAACTGAAAACTAACATCCAAAAACAACAGTCCATGTTCACTAAACTGACCAAGACCGGCGCCTCAACAGAGGCATCAGTAAAGTGGGTCACATCCTGGACCAGAGGCATCAGTAAAGTGGGTCACATCCTGGACCAGAGGCATCAGTAAAGTGGGTCACATCCTGGACCAGAGGCATCAGTAAAGTGGGTTACATCTGGACCAGAGGCATCAGTAAAGTGGGTCACATCCTGGACCAGAAACATCAGTAAAGTGGGTTACATCTGGACCAGAGGCATCAGTAAAGTGGGTCACATCCTGGACCAGAGGCATCAGTAAGTGGGTCACATCCTGGACAAGGCTTCAGTAAAGTGGGGTTACATCTGGACCAGAGGCATCAGTAAAGTGGGTCACATCCTGGACAGAGGCATCCGTAAAGTGGTTACATCTGGACCAGAGGCATCAGTAAAGTGGGTCACATCCTGGACCAGAGGCATCAGTAAAGTGGGTTACATCTGGACCAGAGGCATCAGTAAAGTGGGTCACATCCTGGACCAGAAACATCAGTAAAGTGGGTACATCTGGACCAGAGGCATCAGTAAAGTGGGTCACATCCTGGACCAGAGGCATCAGTAAAGTGGGTCACATCATGGACCAAGAAGCAATCAGTAAAGTGGGTCACATCCTGGACCAGAGGCATCAGTAAAGTGGGTTACATCCTGGCACCAGAGGCATCAGTAAAGTGGGTACATCCTGGACCAGAGGCATCAGTAAAGTGGGTCACATCCTGGACCAGAGGCATCAGTAAGTGGGTTACATCCTGGACCAGAGGCATCAGTAAAGTGGGTCACATCCTGGACCAGAAACATCAGTAAAGTGGGTTACATCTGGACCAGAGGCATCAGTAAAGTGGGTCACATCCTGGACCAGAAACATCAGTAAAGTGGGTTACATCTGGACCAGAGGCATCAGTAAAGTGGGTCACATCCTGGACCAGAGGCATCAGTAAAGTGGGTCACATCCTGGACCAGAAACATCAGTAAAGTGGGTTACATCTGGACCAGAGGCATCAGTAAAGTGGGTCACATCCATGGACCAGAGGCATCAGTAAAGTGGGTCACATCCTGGACCAGAAACATCAGTAAAGTGGGTTACATCTGGACCAGAGGCATCAGTAAAGTGGGTCACATCCTGGACCAGAGGCATCAGTAAAGTGGGTTACATCTGGACCAGAGGCATCAGTAAAGTGGGTCACATCCTGGACCAGAGGCATCAGTAAAGTGGGTCACATCCTGGACCAGAAACATCAGTAAAGTGGGTTACATCTGGACCAGAGGCATCAGTAAAGTGGGTCACATCCTGGACCAGCACAACCAGCCCTTCACTGATGAAGGTAGAATTAAAGAGGCTCTGACTGCGGTGGTGGAATAAGTATTCAGACCAGGACCATAAACCACAAAAAGATTCTGTCCACTATCGCTGATGGGGACTCCTGTTTTGGGGGCTTTTCACTGTACGTCTTTCACTCGGGGGCGGAGTTACGTTCTACGTGTTAGGGTTCAACCGGATTATGACACCACGCCAACACAAGAACCCGTATCAAACACATCAGTGACACAGGACGTAACCCCGCCCCCGGGCAAATGCTCCAAAAAAAGAGGAGTCCCATTGCAGATGTGTGTTCTATGTGCACATGCGCTCATACAGCTGCAGTCGGACCTGAACAGGTGCCTCTGCGTTTGACTCCAGTGTGATGACTGTAGAAGTGACAGTGGGATGGTGGATTTATGTGCACAATGGTGTTCTGTTTTTAACTGATATGTTTTTTCAGCATATGTCAATTTAGAAAAGGTCAGATCCTTCAGAAATACAGCAGCACATGCTAGTGAGGTTTTACTGTGTGACAACGTTCCTTTTCAAAATTTCCAAGTATTAAAAATGCACATACATGTGTGTATTTGTTTTTATTAATTCTATAAAAATATGCAGGATTGTTCCATTTCATAATTTCTGACATAGTATTAAAATATTTAGGTATGCTGCATACAAATGCTTGTATTTGTTGTTTTCTACTTTTGATTTTCTACATAAAAGTAAAATAATAGTTTCATATTAACACTTTTAAAGTATTGTAAATGTTAAACCAAAGAAAGATAAAATAAAATAATAAATAAAGAACACATTGTTACAAATGTATTATACAAAATATGTGTATGTATGAAAATTAGCTATGTAAATAAATGTTGCTAAATTAGAGTAGCTCTCCGGCAGCTTCGTTATGTAAAAGTAGCTCACAGAATTGAAAAGGCTGGAGACCCCTGATCTACATCATACATACATACACCATCACAAGTCACCCAATCATATTTCAAAAATCAAATGTGACCTCTCTACATGTTTCTTAACCCCATGTTGAATCAAGGGAATACAAAGTTTAAACCAAGTTTTTTAGTCAGTGTGGGTAACGTTAAAGGGTGCCTGTAGTGAGTTTTCATTGCTTGCCATCTCCAAAGATCACCTATAATACTAGCGGTTCTGTCCAGTAAATTACATTATAGCCCGATGTCAAATATTTTTCCAGTACATTTTGCCTCCTTCATGGGCTGTTGGAGCACCAGTAGTGACCAAATCTCCTTGTATTATCCCATTACCTGGGCTAAGATGAACTGGTACCTGACCCTGTGCAGCAGACACCAGTCCAAGATGACACATTATCGGCCAGTGCTGTGTAGCATCTCTAGGACCACGGCGGAATGGTAAGCTTACAGCTGAACAAACAAAAGCACAAATGTGTATTTTCCACTTAGACTATGTTTAAACATAGCTGGGTATTTTTGAAAACAGAGATTTCCCTCTCTCCGTTTCAAAAAAAAAACCTTGTGCAGACGTGATCATTTTCAGACGACTCTGCATTTATACAGCCCCATTTATCTATACCCTGAAGAGCATGCACAGGCTGTGGATGGCAGTGTGGTGGGATGATCGAGTACCATTAACCAATGAGAAACCTGAAAAGAATCATAACAAAACCTTACTTCTGCTATGACCCTATGGAGATGTAGTATTCCTGGTTCCACGTCCGAGACGTGTAACCAATACAATGCAATGCAGAAGGATGAGCCGGTGACTTTTTTTTCCACAATCACAAACTGCTTTTCTGATGTGACAGAGGGAATGAAAAAAGGTTCGAACTCTGAGTGGAACCATGTTAGTTCTGTAGTCATTAACAGCTGCAGTCTGTTTTTCAATCATGTTTTGTCTTTAGTTCATGTAGACTGCTGTGCATGGACGTAAATTATGACTTCATTCACCTTCTACTAAACTGGACAGAACAGATAAAGAATAAACAAATAAAATAAACAAAATATGAAGTATGACAATGTGGAAACACCTCACAAATGCCTTATTTTATGTCAAGTAAATACACAAAGATCCTGTTAAGCAGACGTAGTGGGCGCTAATTAGCTAAGATGCTAACATTTGCTAGCACCAAACTTCCTAATTTTCTCATTTAATACTTGTAACTTCACTTATCGGCTCCATCCTCTTTCTCTAAACTGGATCACCACATGTGAACTTGGTAGAATATTTCCTTTGAAAACTGTAACGTCCGTCTGAGAATCTCCGTTTTTGTGTTTCCCTCTGTTTACACACAAATGTGAAAACAGAAATTTGCCGAAATCTCCACTTTGGCCGGAGTTTTTAGAAACTTTTGTTTTTGGTGCGCATGCCCGTTGATAGGCATAAACACAGGAAAAAAGTCTCAGTTTTCAAAATTCCCCGGCTACGTGTAATCTGCTCACTGACTGCTACTTGTTTACTCATACTTCATTATCCAGAATCAACGACAGGTACGTCACTTATGACCAGCATTGGCTGCTCCCCATAGGTTCTGCCCATGCACGTAATAAAAAGTCCAGTGTGGTGCATTTCTGATGACTTTTTACTGAATTTGCACCTCCCTTATAAGTGATGCACAGAGCACAATTAATGCCATAAGCGTGACCAGTACTGGTACACTTCAAGTCTCAAGTCATAAAAACTGTGCTTAAGTCTGACTTGTCATGTGACTTTACTCCCCCACCTCTGGAAATAAGTGGGTATAGTAATTGGTATAATTTAATTGTGTGTGTAAATGTTCAACAAAGGTCAAGACCACTGCATCTGCCTTTGAGTCAAGTCCCTATAATCTAGGAAAGGCCTTCTTTTCCTGTTCCACTTTTATCTGGATGTATCAGTTCAACTCAAAACAGGATTTAGTGCATTTCCCTTATGTGAGACCAGGTGGTATTAGATGTGATTGCTAGTTGCAGCTTAACTTAAGTTCCAAGTGAACCAAAAAGACTCCGAATGTGACGTAAAAATCACACAATCTCTAAAACCATCATACACTTTTGAGCAGACCATATCGATTAATCATCCACAGATTTGACTGTAGACCACTACAGCACATTCTCACCTGAAATAGTCTTAAAATAAAATTTTTCTTCAGAAATGATTTATTACTTGCAGGGTCAAGTTTTCTCCTTCACCATTGTTGCCTCATTCATAGTTGCCGTCACACTGAATCTAGTGTTATGTTAACGTTGAGTCACTATGACAAACAGCTATGCTGAGGGGGTGCTACACCAGCAGTAGAAATTTAACCAAACAAAGCTAAATAAAGTCAAGCTGAGCTCAGCTGGTGGAATAGTGACATCCAACAGTCCAAAGAACTTGGGCTGGACCCAAATTTTACCTTCTGGGCATCCTCATGCCTCTCAAAGCTGACAAAGCCGAAGCCTCGAGACTTTCCACCATCATCGGTCATGACACGGATACTCATGGCATTTCCTGTAATGGCAAAGGAAAAAGAAAAAAACATTACCTTACTTCAAAGTGAGCCAAAATATTTTACTGCAAATGGATTAAAACATTGAACATACGTCATCATTTAAATGAGCAGTTTGAAAAACAGAGTGACTGACCATATTTACTGAAGAGTTCCCTCAGTTTCTCGTCATCCATGTCTTCACCAAAGTTTTTGATGTAGACATTAGTAAACTCTTTGGCACGTGCACCTAGTTCAGCCTCGCGTTCTTTGCGAGATTTGAAGCGACCAACAAATCTACAGAGAGGAGGACAATTGAATACTACAATATTAAGAAGTAACGTGTTGGACAGGAATATGTTGTTACTGTGTATATGTTTTTTACAGTAATAACTTAAAGTTTAGTCACAAAGCATAAAACATTTCACACTTTAGTACTTAGCAAAACAACCTGGTTAAAACATACACTTACACTTTTCGGTCATTGAGCAGCATGCCATTCATTTTCTCAATGGCTCGCTCAGCTGCTTCCTGAGTCTCAAAATGCACAAAGCCATAGCCCTTAGAGCCATTCTCATCACAAACCACCTTCAAAAAAGAAGACACATGCTGTACTTAAGACATACAAACATGCAGTAACAAGAATCCAAACTTATACAGCATGTTGTGTCACACCTCGAACATCAATTAACTTTCACACCATTTTTCATAGTAAAATTAACTTACTGTTGTGAGTATTTTGTGAATCATGTGAGAAAAAAAGATTCAAACTTTGTGTGATTGTTGAAAAAAAAAACAAAACGACTCCGCTGCTTCTCTGGTCAAAGAATGTAAAGTTCACATTTGTAGTATCAATCTACACTATTTGTTTTAAGGGAAAACAGTCCTGTAATACAGTTATCTTTTTCCTTCACATCCTCACCAAAAACTAACATCAGGTCTTGTAGACTTTGGTGTAGACACCAACCTCTGTACAAGACATTCTTAACCTGGTCTCAGAAATGGAGACTGACGGTATGTTTGGGTGATATGTAAAAAAAAAAAAACATAGTACCAAGAATTTTTTTTTTTTTTTTTTTTAAATTCATGTCTGGTAATATCAATAGTAATTGTAATAAATGTCAAATCATTACATTTTTAAAGTTCAAAGGCTGGTTTTTGGTCCAAAGAGAAAAATGAAAAAAACAAAAGGTTACATGTAGCTTTAAATTAATCATGTAAGATGAAAATATTGTAAAAGATGCAACAAGATGAAAATGGAGTAAACATGGACAAAAACAAAAATGTCATAAAAAGACACAAGACAGAAATATTGTTAAAGTTAAACAAGATTAGAAAATTGTAAAAGAATCAACAGGCTGAAAATGTCATGAATGATGCAACAAGATGAAAATACCAAAATGAAATGAAAATTCTTAAAGGTGAGGTAGGAGATCCTGGAAAAATGGTTTGAGCAAGCTACATTTTGAAAATACACAATTCAAATTCCAAACCAATTTTCTTCAGACTTCCCTCTGAAGCCGCCTCCCCCCCCGCCACACACCTAACTTAGCTAGCCAAGCTCTGTCTGGCTCTGGCTTTGTTTCCTGTACAAGTGCTCGAAGCCTCTGAGAACACGCGATTCGTGCATGAAGAGGGGTTCGTGCAGAGGGGGGAGGGACAAATGGCAGTTGAGTTTGATAGACAAATCACCGTTCAATCATTTCAATGGGCCGGTTGAAATGACTGGATGGTGTTTTTTCAGTCCTGTCCATTCCACAGGTGACTCAAAATTTGTATTATTGTGTTAGAGCATTTAATTAATTGGTTGCAGTTGGGGTGTGAAGGGGATTTTAAGCAATATAGTAAAAAAAAAAAATGCTCCAGGAAAACATCTCCAACCCTACCTTTTGTTACTTAACAATTTAGTTAACAAGACCCAAGATGAAAAATGCCAGAAGAGATGAATCATGGTGAGAAGAGACCTGTAGTCTCTGATATTGACAGTTAATGTTTCCCTAACTGAGAATATGAACAAAATAAACCCTGAAGACAAAACAAAAATGTATGCATGTCAAAATCTCCTGAGTCTTAGTGCATTAGCATCAACATAGTGAAAAGAAGTGTTGGACCTTAACAAAACACACACATGCTGCACTAAGTGAAGGCCTTGGTCCTGCATCACCAAGGAGAGAACTGCTAGACTTTTACCTTGCATGACAAGATGTTGCCAAAAGCAGAGAAAGTGTCGTAGAGAGCCTTGTTGTCAATAGACTTGTCAAGATTCTTGATAAAGATGTTTCCGACGCCGCTTTTTCTCAGTGAGGGGTCACGCTGGGACCACATGATGCGCACAGGCCGTCCCTTGATCACATCAAAGTTCATGGTGTCCAGTGCACGCTCAGCTAAGGGGAGAACAGGGACAGGGGTATGAGATGGATGAACATTTAGGACGTGTAACAATACACAGTACTATTAGGACACTAAACTACACTTAACTAACATTTAAACACACAAACCAAAACTGCTAAGATAAACTGACCTGTAATGAAATATGCATCAATTCCTTATAGGGATGGGAATCGATAAAAATTTAACGATTTCGATTCCATTATCGATTTTGCTTATCAATCCGATTACTTATCGATTCTCTTATCGATTCTCATTGGGTGAAGAAATAAAAGAGTACAAACAGGTGTGTTTGCATTAACTGTCTTTTATATTGCCATCTCTGCACAGAAAATAGAACATATACAGTATGAACAAATAATAATAACAGATGATGCTGGGCCCGGTTTTCGGGGGGGGGGGGGTACAGTGAAAGTGAAACTACAGACTCTTTACTAATTCCTCTCTTGCCGCATTTCTACTACATGGAACTGGTTCGACTCTGCTCATCTCCAGTTGTTGTGCACCTCATTTCCTTTCCCCTACCTTCGGAAACTTGTATTTGAGGGGGTACGACGTTTGTTGCCCGCACCGGAACCGGAATTGGGCCCGGCGTTCACTCTGCCGCTACATTCACAAGCGCCGCTAAGAAGCGTATCAAATATGTGACATTCCTGTAAATGAATCACATGCTGTGGACAAATGTTTGAGCAGATTGGAGGGATTCCACCCTTCAGAAGAAATGGAAGCTTAGACAGTGTTCCAGTGGACCTGGTGTGGTCTGTTTGGACCTGGTGTGGTCTGTTTGGACCTGGTGTGGTCTGTTTGGACCTGGTGTGGTCTGTTTGGACCTGGTGTGGTCTGTTTGGACCTGGTGTGGTCTGTTTAGACTTGGTGTGGTCTGTTTGGACCTGGTGTGGTCTGTTTGGACCGTTTCTGCCTCAGCACCATGTTGGCAACGTTCTGACCAAAACAATGCAGCGTACGCGTGATGTCATCACGCATATGCAACGAAGGTGGAATCGATAAGCAGAATCAATAAGCAGAATCGTTAAGCAGGCAGGCAAATGATTCCAAGGAATCAAGCTACTGGGATCCAGTTCTCACAAAGAACCAGTTCTCGATTCCCATCCGTAATTCCTTACTTTCCCGAGGGCTCTGCCAAAAGGATCAATTAAGTTCTATCTAATCTAATATGCCCACAAATAAGTGTTTATTGGTGTACTGAATGATTTGTTTTGCTCAATTCTGACCAACCACTCTCTGTGAGAATTCTCACTCTTTGAGTTATTCCACCCCTGAGCTGCATGGAGCAGAACACTGAGTTGGTCAATCAGTGTGACCAGCACACAGGCACTCCTTGCACCTGGGTCAATAAAAGCCCATCCCAAAATGTGCACCTTTGTCACAATGCCACAAATGTCACAAATATTGAGAGAACGCACTATTGGCATGCTGACCGCAGGGATGTCTGTGACAGCAGTGTCAACATGCCATTAGCCGGTTGAGAAGTCGATTCAGAAACATCGGCAGCATTGTGAACCGTCCACATGCAGATGACCACGTGTGACCACAGCCACAGGATCAGCACATGTGGCTCCAGCACTTCCATGATCACCTCCAACCAGCCACTAGGACAGCTGACGAGAACATGGGACTGATCAACAGGCAGATGTCATCTCAGACTGTCTGAAACTGCCTGAGGGAGGCAGACCTCCAAGCCCACCGACCACACTGGGGTCTTGACCTGACTGCAGTCTGTCACCGTAACGGATGGACGGGTGGTCAGTCCGTCATGGTGACCGACTGACCAACCTTTTACACAGCAGACCTGCATTCCAGAATCAAAGGGGTGGTGATGCAGTGCAATGTACATTGTCATGTATAACTCACGCGTCGGAAATACCTCGAGCATAGCAGTATTGCTAACCTCTCCAGAGTCGGCCAGTCTTTCACTGTTCCACAAATGTTACCATTGATAGAGTCCTTCGCCTGAAGTGACAACAGCTCACAGATCTTGGCGTCTCCCCAGTTCGACATCTTTCTGGTCACACTGATATGTTTGTTTACTGTGCACAGTGCTCATTTTTAAATCCCCCTGGCATGGGGGTTGCACACACAATACATCATCAAAACATCACACCTTGGTTGTGGAATGAGTGGTGTTCCTTTTACAAAGCGTTCCGGATCATGATTCCCCGTTTATCATGGCTCTATTACTACCTCCAGAGGCGTTACAGAGCCATGACAGAGGTGGGACCAAATGATCCACCATTTTATTTACACAGACATCCTTCTGGAATAAACGTGAAATATTCCCAGAACAGAAGTGCTATGTAAAAGGGGCTAGTGACACAGTTGGTCACAACACTGTCAATGGTGCCTCTGTAGAAGGTGCACATGATGGGGGCTGGGGCTCGGACTTTTCTCAGACGTTGTTGAGCCTTCTTGTCCAGTGATGCGGTGTTGTTAGTCCAGGACAGGTCCTCTGACATGCACACCCAGGAACTTGGTGCTGCTCACCCTCAGCAGAACAATCGATGGTCAGAGCAGCGTGCTGGGTGTGCGCTCTCCTGAAGCCCACAACAATCTAGTTTGTCTTATCCACGTTAAGAGAGAGATAGTTGTCTGCACACCACATGGCCAGGTGGCTCACCTCACTCGTGTAGTTTGTCTCGTTGCCATTGCAGATTAGACCCACCAAGGTTGTGTCGTCTGCAAACTTGAGCTGTGTCTCAGTATCCAGTTGTGGGTCAGCAGAGTTTAGAGGAGGGGAGTTAGCACACATCCTTGAAGGGCCCCTGTGTTCACCGTGACGGTGCTGGATGTGCTGCTGCCAACCCATACCGCTTGTGGTCTACCTTTCAGGAAGTCCAACAGCCAGTTTGACATCGAGAAATTGCATCCCCAGCTGGTCCAGTTTATGAATGAGCTGTTGAGGGATGATTGTGTTGAATGCTGAACTAAAGTCAATAAACATCATTCTGACATAGGGGCCAGATCAAGCGAAAGTGAACGTCAGTGTCAAAAATTTAATTTTCACCTATCACTTCTCAAATAGGCTCATTTTTAGTTTAAGAAGTCTATTTTACGAAACTGTTTACAAAATTTCAGAATCACATGTACAAACAAAGGTAAAACTGATTACGTACCTAAAAAGGACAAAAATATGGAAAGGCACAATAAACTTTAATAATAATATTTTTTCTTGCTTGTATTTGGAATGAGAACATACACGCATCACGTGACATAACTAGAAGGCTGTGCCATTTTGAACTTACAAGCTATTGCTTGCTATGGGCAACAGCATAGTACAGACTTTCAGCAAAGAGCCATATGTCAAGATTTAAGAGAAAAAAATGGATAAGGCAGCGGCAAAAGCAAGGGGTCCCTTTCAAGAGAAGCTCAACACAACTGCTAAGCAAAGGTAACTGGAGAAGATCAGAGATATGAAGGATGGAGACCCCTATGAGCTACCAGTGTTCACCAGCATCCAACTGGTGCACGGATCTTGATTCTCTACCACCCTGTACCTATATGAAAAGATACTAAAACAATTGCAAATGAATTTAATAATTTCTTCATAAGGGTAGGACCAAGTCTTGCAAATGAAATTGTAGAACTGGGAGACAAGGAAGGCCTGGATGAACAAATCATCAAACAAAATCCGCACTCAGTTTTTATAAATAGTGAAAATGCGATATTAAGCATTCTTAACAGGTATTTTTGCCACCAAGATGAAAACGGCAAAAGTCATCCCTATTTACAAAAATGACGACAAGCATCAATTTACCAACTACAGACCCATCTCTCTGCTCTCACAATTCTGTAAAATATCAGCAAAATTATTTGTTGCAAGACTTGATAACTTCATAAACAAACATCATAACTATACTGAGTAAACACCAGTACGGTTTCAGAACCAATAGAGCCACCTTGATGGCAGTAATAGAACTAGTGGAAGCTATTTCAACCGGCATAGACAATGGGGAATCCACTGTGGGGGTCTTTATTGGTCTCAAGAAGGCCTTTGACATTATAGACCAGGGGTCAGCACCCCTGGTCCTCAAGAGCCACTGTCCTGCATGTTATAGATGTTTCCCTCTTCCAACACACCTGACAGTCATCAGTCTTCTGCAGGACTTGATGATAGGCTTATCATTTGAATCAGGTGTGTTGGAAGACGGATACAGCTAAAACATCCAGGATAGTGGCTCTCCAGGACCAGGGTTGCTGACCCCTGCTATAGACCATTGCATAATCTTGGAAAAAAATGTAGAGGTATGGTTTTAGAGGAGTAGCCCACACAGGGTGCGATTTGTCAAAAAAACAGAGGGGGGGATGTTTTGTTTTGTAGTCATGAAAAAACAAGCACTCAACAGGTCTAATTCTTTTTTAAGTTAACAGCAGGCCCTATTACAGGTTGAACAGTTGAACATTCATCTTTAATTCAAGTGTTTAAGGACATGTAGATAGGTTTTACTCACCCTTAAATGTCCATGTGGCTTTTTCAACACTTCAGCTCTAAAATCAGCAGGAACCACAACCTGGCATACAACTTCACACACCAAATCACCTTCACATCCACAGACCAATTAACAACTCATCATGAACAAAATAACCCCTATCACTAATTTGGTCATGTGGCACCACCCGGTCCCACAGTGCAGACAGAGATGTGTCCGATTTCTGCTTTAATCCACTGGTCTGTAGACACAGATGGACACAGAGCACACAGTTAAACCAGATCAATCCATACCTTATCAACATTAGCTATTGTGACAGGATCAGTCATAATCTTACTCTGTGCACACACCACTGCACAGGCTGAGGTCAACAGAACTGTGGTAGGACACTAGGTGGTAGGTAGTTCACTACAACAACAGGCGGTGGGGGGCCAGTAGACCAAACTGCACTCCCTCTAAAGGTACAGCAGGGCCAACACCAACTGGAACACACCTCAAACCAGGTCACAGTCTAAGACTACGTTATGTCAGGCACAGGAACAAAGCCAAGATCCATTCCCTGCAGAACCACAAAATCACCAGCCTCAGAGTCTGACGAAAAAGGCAACTCTGACTGAACAATGAATGAATAATGAACCCCAGTGTCCCCCCATACCTTTATGTCCACGCTCACCCCGTCAGCCAAAGACAAACACACAGTGGTGATGAACGGCTCAAACCCTGAGCTGTCACTGGGCTCAGAGCGCAATGACACGCCATAACGCACTGACACGCCATAACGCACTGACACGCCGTAACGCACTGACACGCCGTAACGCACTGACACGCCATAACGCACTGACACGCCATAACGCACTGACACGCCATAGTGCACTGACACGCCATAGTGCACTGACACGCCATAACGCACTGACACGCCATAGTGCACTGACACGCCATAGTGCACTGACACGCCATAACGCACTGACACGCCATAGTGCACTGACACGCCATAACGCACTGACACGCCATAGTGCACAGAATGACTGGAGTTGAAGGAGCTGCACCGGTCTGACTCCTCTGTATTAGACACTGGTCTTTCTTCCTGTCCCAAAAATGATAGGCGCCTGAACTTGGTGGGCCCCTGGGCTTCAGCCCAGGTAAGCCTCGTGGATTAAGGCGGCCGTGATGGGGACATTTGCAAATTCTGAGACTGCCAACAGTTTGGTTCAGGTGAAAGTAGTGCCAGCCATGTAGACTATAGGTGTAAGAAAACTCAGTCACAACCTGCCCGTCATTTCAATTGGTTTTTAATCATTGACTGGGTTTAAAACGAAGGTATTCAATAAATATAAAAATATTAAGATAAAGTAAGCCAATTATCAGTATAAATCAAAGATTTTGCTTAGATTATATTATTTGTTTTATTTATATTATTGTTTAAAATGGTGCCATCTTATTATCTTATTACCTCCGCCAAGGAGGTGATGTTTTTGCCAGGGTTTGTTTGTTTGTTGGTTAGTTAGCAACATAACTGAAAAGTTATGGACAGATTTTCATGAAATTTTCAGGAAATGTTAAGACACAAGGAACAAATGAAAAGATTTTGGTGGTGACTGGGGGGGGCTGATCTGCCTTGGCGGAGGTCTGCGCTCTCTGAGTGCTTTTCTAGTTTTGTTTCTGCAACTTTCCTTCTTGTGAATAGGGTAAGCATAAAGAAGCTGTTGCTTCAGCCTACACCTTTTCACCCATGTTTAATATAGAATTCCAAATTGTATGTATGTAAATATTATGTTCTGTTAAATAGACAAATAAATTACTAACTAACTAACATGCAGTTAGTTACCTATCTCGTTTTTGGCATAAATTACTACACAATGTAAGAATTCAAAAGCCTGAAGTCCCTTGACAGCCATGAACAGTTTTGCTGTGGCTGGGTTCAAGGTTTGGTGATCTACAAGCCCAATGACTGTGAAAACTCTGTAGTACTGTCAAAGGTAAGCCCATGGATAGTGTAATGTTTACATGCTGTAATCCAGGGGGTAGTAATGATGAAATGCTCTCATCATTGTTTCATAGTCAATAGACAGCATCATTTATGTTTTTAATGTTTCCTCCCTACATTCTTGTTCCATGTATGTGTGCGGTGGCTGGGGTTCAGTTCTAGTTCAGTGATGGTCTGGTTAGTGTGTTGGCTGGGTTAGTGTGTGGGAATTGTAAATTGTAAATTGTAAATTAAACTAGTCGGAAACCCAAAATAATGTACCTCCAGGCCTCTATGTTTGCTGTGCCAGTTTTTAACACAGCAGTGTCTCCCAGGTATCTCAGATTGGACAGATTTTACAGTCAATTTACAAAAACAATGAACGCATTATGACCATATTTGTAGTGTTTTAGTTCCAGTAAAGTCTTTTATTCTGACTACTGAACAAAGCGACAAACTGCTGTCTCCGTGTCACAACATATTTGTGTTCATGAAAACTTATTTAAACATTTTTATCCAATACTGATCACAACTGTAGTTTAACATCATAGCTAAAACTCTATCTTTCCTTTAGTATCAATTCCTTATGAGAACACAATGTTTTGTACATTTGCTTAAAGTGAAAAAAAATGATGTTCATTTTGAGTCCTATGCCATGCAGCAGTAACTGAAGTATTTTTACCCCAAAAAGTAATTTCTGTAAACTGTGACATGTGTCATATGAAAGTACTTACTGAGACTTATTCACACATGTATTAAACATGGAGAAAAGTTATTTAGTTTTCAACACATGAACATGAAATGTGTCCCTGTGTCACCACTTGATCTGGCCCATAAGTATCCTTTATGTCCAGTTGTGAGAGCTGAGTGGAGGGCAGTGAAAAGGGCATCATTGATTGGACCGATATGCGGTCCAGGGAGGGAGGGAGGGATGACAGACTTGATGTGCTGCATGACTAGGCGTTTGAAGCACTTCATGATGATGGGGTAAGTGTGACTGGACAGTAGTCGTTGGTCTTCTTCAGGACCAGAATGATGGTGGTGTCTTTGAAGCGTATGGGAACAACAGCCTGACTGGATGTTACAGATGTTTGTGATGACATCTGTGAGTTCCTCTGCACAGTCTCTCTAAACACAACCAGGGATGTGGTCCGGACCTGGAGCTTTGCGTGCATCGATCCTGCCAAGGGACCTCCTCACGGTCGTTGGGGACAGTGTCATCACCTGGTCGCCAGGAGGGGTGGGGTCTTGTGTGCATGAGTGCTGTTGTGTGCCTTAAAGTGAGCAAAGAAGCTGTGGTGAAGACATGGTCCAAAGTATTGTAATTTCCAGTCTATAAGCCGCTACTTTTTTCCACACACTGTGAACCCGCGGCTCTAAAATGATGCGGCTAATTTATGTCTTCAGGGCTAACAATGGATCCGGCTGATGACGAAGGAAATAGAGCTGCTGCACGTAAGCTTGGCATCAATGAAGTGATGGTGAGGTGTTGGAGACGGGGTGAGTGCAGCTTACAGTCAGGTGCAGTTTATAGTTTGGAAAGTACGGTATTTCAAATTAGAGCTGCAACCTCTTAATCGATTAGGTGCTTGAAGCAAATGCAAAAATTCATAATTCGATTAATCGACTCGAATTGATTGAAGGGAGATATTCTATCGCAGTTTTCCTGAATGGAAGCTTCTTTGTGCATCACAATAAGCGTTCGTGTGAAACACAACAGTGGAAGCAATGTTTTAACAGCAAAGAAATAAAGGAAACAAAGCTTTGATTCAGGAGAATTGTGGTTGAATGATTTTCAAATCCAATCAAATTTTATTTATATAGCACCAAATCATAAGAAAAGTTATCTCATGACACTTTATATTTAGAGCTGGTCCAGACCAGACTCTCTATGTTGTTTCCCCACGTAAGAAAGTTAATGTGTTGGTATATTTGAGGAAAAAACACTCCTTGAGTCTGCATGGTTGGAATCCCCAGCCAGACAGAGAAAAGCATGTGGGGGGGGGGGGGGGGGGGGGGGGGGGGGGCTGTCTGCTGCTCACTGATGTGTTGGTACAGTTCTGTCTCACTTGTGTTGTTTCTGGAGCTGGAAGGGATGTATACAGCAACAAGCCGTGGGCCTATAGACGTAAACTCCTTCAGGTAGATAGAACAGCCGGGACCTGATAACCATAAACTCCACCAGCCATCGTTGATGTAAACTCAAAGCCCGCCGCCAAGGGTCTTCCCTCCCTGGATGAGAGCTCTGTCTGCTCAGTAGCATGTAGCTGGTCCAGCTGAATGGCACAGGCCAGGACGCAATTGTTGAGCCATAATGTTTTCTGCTGTGGGCACATGTCAGCTGTGTGTTCTCAGCCTACGACAGTGTGTTAAAAGTGGGCTCCCTAGGATGGAAGGAAACTCACACTTCTCAGAAAAGAGGCTTTTCAGGTCTGTCCTCTAGCTAAGGGCTTCAGTGCAAGCTTTTGTTATGAAGAAGGAAGGCTACATTTGATTTGATCCAGGTATAGAGTTTCTATTTGCTGCTTCTGGACAGATGAACAGCAGATGCACAGTGGTAGTGTCTGCATTCTTAAAATGGACCACATGGAGGTGTCAACATTACACTGGCAAGTAATCATCTCCCCAGATAACCAACACAGGCATTTCTGTTACAGTTTTTTTCTCTTAAAGTTATCATGCAACAGTTTGATTTTGCATCACAACATATTCTATTCAAGTTAGGTAGTGTTTCATACAACAAACATTTCAATGGTTTGTAAAGCCCTCATCTCTGCAGCTCTACATACCTGGTGTCATTCCATCAGAGGCCATTTAGATGGTTTCTGTAATAGTTCAGTGAACACTACAGTCTAAATTACCACACATACAGACAGTAATTCTCTATATCTTACTCCTATTCATTATATAATTCACTATATTCCCTGAGCTCCTTCAGTGTTAGCTCACTGCTCCTAATTGTGTGTACTATGTACATGTATGTGTTGTAGGATGGGTAAAATGCTGAGTCTGAATTTTCCTATAGGGACAATAAAGCAAGTTAAGCTTTTTATTTATTTTTTTTAACTTTATATCTGTTTTCATTACACTTATTCCTTTCATCAATTCCACTTTTCTGTCTCTCAGATTTCCCAAAAACTTAAATTAATAAGATGTCACTTCACTGATTACAGGAGCTGAAATTTCTCTGCTGTGACAGAACTCACAGGCTGTTTCAAAAGTCTGCAGAACTGAGCTCTGTGCTCATTAAAAATGCTATGACAAAGGACTGAAAGATGTTCTAAACAGTCCAGATATTTTGTTTTTATTATTAATAGTGATAGTTAACAAGACAATGTGGACAGAAAAACAACAACACATAAACAAAGAGAAACTCAAACAAATAAACAAACAAACAAACAAACCAAAAACAACAACAATGACAGAGTATTGACAAACAACAACGACAACGTCATATTACAATGAAAAAGATCATGAATATAAATAACAACTAAACACTATAGCTTGGTTAGGGGCAATAGGGAAAAGGGGAAGGGGGGGAGTGAATGAAAGTGAGAAAGAGAGAGGGGGGGAGTGAGGGGGAACATAATAATTGTTGTAATAATACAAAAATACATAATAATAATACCAGTAGCCTAATTGCTAGTATTCTTGTGGCAGAGGTAGCGGTGGAGGCAGTCACAATACAACGGGTTAAATAATTAATATTGTAACAATGTATTTGTATCAGTATTATCTGTTTTGAGTTTATATGAATCAATTTAAATTAATATGGCTATGGGGGGGGGCAGCACACAGAGCCCAAGGAGGGGAGGACACCATCAACCCCCCCTACACACACACACACACACACACACACACACACACAACCCCCAGCAGCACAACCACAGCCCAAGGACCAGACCAACCATGGCCAGTCAAAGGGTGTTCCTCTTACCCCCTGTTTTTTTTTTTTTTTTTTGAATATAGCCATAGTCTACTCCACAGTTGGACCACTCTCAGACCATTTAGGAGACAGTCTGTCCACTGTGGAGTGACTATTTCTAATTCGTAATTTTTCTTATACAAGAGATAGGGATGGATGCCTTCGAGCCAGCTACCTCCCACTGCCCTCACCAAAGACCGCGCCCATACCACCAGGGGGCTGAGGGTCAGGAGAGGCAGGTGCTAAACAGTTCTAAACAGTCCAGATATTTTTATACAATAAAGATTACTTGTTTCCCTGGTGCAAAACGGGTCATAATCACAATAATACAACAACACATTAGCATCTGCAGCAACCAGTTATGCTAAAATATGGCAGAGAGCGGGCAGAGAGTTTCACCATCAGTGCATTCCTATGTATTAATGACACCGTGATATACTATTGTCAGTGTGATACAGTATTATCAATGGTTTGATCCATGTTAGCCACCACCGACCGGATCCATACTAAAGTGATACTAGAGAAAAAGCTCTCAACAGATTGTATCTGTATAGAAACCACAGACACACACCCATGACAACCCAGAGAATATTCTTATCAATGGACAACAGAAGAATTTGGTGTGGACAGATATATAGATTACTGCAGTATCAAAGAGTGACACATTCACTTTGGAGATGTAGACATGCAGAGGGTTTCCCTTGCTTTTCAAAGCAATTAGATGCTGTCTGGGTTAAACTATTTCTTTTAGGGCGAATGTATAAGGGAATTAATTCCTAACCATCAAGTACAAAAAGTTGGAAAAGGTACAGCAGAAATTAAATGCATAATATTTGAGCAGATTAAAATCAAACTTGCTATAGCAAAGAATTGATGATGCTCCCTACTTTGATTTTACATTCATGTGTCTTAAGTGGTGTACTGTATTGCTTGGGTGTTATAAGGCAGGGCTGTCAAACTCATTTTGGTTCAAGGGCCATATTCAGCCCAATTTGAGCTCAAGCAGGCCAAACCAGTAAAATAATGACTTAATAAACTATAAATAATGATAAATCCAAGTTTTTCTTTTTGTTTTAGTACAAAAAACCCCCAATTAAATTAAGAAAATATTTACATTTTACAAAAAAGATGTGAAAAACCTGAAAAAACAGAAATTTCATTTGAAAAATTAGTGCAATTTTAACAATATTATGCCTCAACTTATTATTTATACATGTAGATTACACACAATGTTACATAAACATTTGCTAAAAGGCAGAATATTGTTAAAATTTTGAATTTGGAACTAAAATTTGAACAATTTCTACAATATTCCATTTCTTATTATTAACACAACTCCAGATCACAGTGGATCTATAAATGCACCAAACATTTAGGAACAGGCAGAATATTGTTCAAATTGCACATTTGGGGTTGTTCATCTTTGTTTTATTTACGTATTTATTTGTATTTCATTGTGAAAGAATAGTTTTGTAAATGTAAATATTTTCACAGTGTAATGTTATTTTTTTTCACTTAAATTTTTTCCACATAATTTTTCACAAAGAAAATGTGTAGTTGTCATTATTTCTGGGTTATTGTGTTGTTATTTTACTGTAGATCACATTGGTCTGTATGTGGAACCTGAACCAAAGGATTTTTGACGACCTGGACTGTTCAGGTAAATTTTTGCACTTTCATCCCGTGGGCCGGAATGGAACCTTTGGAGGGTCAGATTTGGGCCCCGGGCCGCACGTTTGACACCTGTGCTATAAGGGGTTTCTAAACCCTGGACCATAACAAAGTGCCACCATGAACATGGATGAACCAGACTGAATGAAGAGCCTGTGTACAGATGGAGAAGCTGGACAGCTGGGGTGTTGTCCTGATGTGACAGAGGTAAATAAACCTGGCACTGAGAATGGACTGGACAGCTAACAGTCCACTGCAACATGAGTGGGGGGTGGGGGGTGGAGTGGGGGGGGCAGGGAAGGGAGGAGGTTCATCTGTGGACACTTCATCCACAACATGTCGGCTGCAGTCACGTGTAGTCTGTGGAGGCTAGCTCCTGTCTGTCACTGGAACAACACACACACACACCACACACACACACACACACATACTTCCAGGACACTTACGTCCGCCGGCTGTTGGAAGTTGACATAGGCATATCCCAGGGACCTCCTGGTGATCATGTCCCTACACACCCGGATGGACAGGATGGCTCCGGCTGGGCTGAATTTCTCGTACAGCATGGCCTCGTCACATCCTGATGCAGATCCCCCACGTACAGGGAGGCCATGGGTAACTGGGGGCGCTGGGGTTCATGGTCCTTGGCTTTTTTGCAAAGTAATCAGACGAAGCTTGTTTTTGTCAACAGACAAAAAGAACTTGTGTGGTACTGTGCGCGTGTCCGGGGCAGGAGGCTGCTGCTGCGGACGGGAGCCGGCTCCAGCCGCTGCCTTAGCACTGACACTGTGTCTGAAGTCCAAACTAAAACACTGCTGCGCTAAAATGACAGTATGTAGAGTCCAGCTGTAGTTGACAGTGGTGTTGGCAGGTGACAGTTGGAGCTACTGTGGTGGACTGCCTCTGCTCAAACACCAACACGTCGACTAAATGTTGTCGTTAGGAAGCCGCTTCTGGTACGTTACCGTTCAGTCCTCGGGTGTCTACTCCAGCTTCAACCGATTGTACAAAATGGGGAAAAAATGATTTTTTAGTTTTTTTTATGTTTTGAGATTTTTTTGTATTTTTATTTTTTTTATAGAATGTGTGCCGAGCGAGCTCAGAGCACACGCGCACTCACACAGCACTAAGAGCCGGGGTGGAGGGGGCGGAGCTCCAGGAAGTTGAGAAATATATGACCTATGACGCGTCATCAAAACCGACCAATTATCTTTGGCATAGTTGAAAAAGGCAACAAACGGGCGTGGATAACTTTACGCATGATGATGAAATCCTGTCAAAGGGCTGACAGTGTCAACGGTAGGATACTGAAAAAAACAAAAAAAAACAAACGTAGGATACTGAAAAAAAAAACAAAAAAACAAACGTAGGATACTGAAAAAAACAAACAAACAAACAAACGGTAGGATACTGAAAACAAAACAAAACAAAAAACAAACGTAGGATACTGAGAAAAAAAAAAAAACAACAAAAAAAACGGTAGGGTACTGAAAAAACAACAACAACAACAAAAAAAACGGTAGGGTACTGAAAAAACAAACAAACAAAACAAAACAAACGGTAGGGTACTGAACAGTTTCAAGTACGAAATAACATATTTAGAATATCTATAACAAAAAGAGTTTCTAGCATCCGGCTATTTATAAACACGTCTTTAAATAGAATGACTGTTGCATTTATTTATTAATTTTGTTAGATGTGTTATTTTATTTATTTATTTTTGGTTTTGTATTCTTATTTATTATTTTATACTATTATTTGTCTATTCTGCTTTGTGTCTTTAAATCAATGCATTATTTTCTTAAATTTATTTGTTCAAATGCTTTTTCCTTTTGACATTTGTGTTTGTTTGTTCAAATGTATGTATTGTATACTCAAATATGTTCAATAAAGTTGGGGGAAAAAAAGAAGTACAAAATAACACGAAAATAAGCCAGAACATTGCTCATTACTTATTTTAATTTAAAAAGTCTTCTCTGTTGCATCTCTGCTCCTGTACGTTAATTTAAAATGCCTAATGATTTGCACTGTATTGTATTTGAATGTATTTTTTGCCTCTTGCCCTACATATCCCCTGATTTTGTACTTATTTTATTATGTTCATTTGTATTACTATATTATTATCCTCGTTGAGAGTTTGTAGTTTTTCACAAGTTCAGTTAAAAAAAAAAAAAAAAAAGTACAAAATAACGCATTAACATACAACTACTCTTGATATTGATGTTTCTAGACTTATGGACAAAATATTGTGACACATCATGGCTACAGCTCGCAAGATGTCTTGGTCAGGCTGATTTGAGATATAAACATCAGTATTTCGTGAGCTGTGAAGAACTTTAGAGAGAGAACGTTTACAAATCAGGTCATGATAAAAAATAAATAAAAAATCAATGTGAGAGAAACTGAGGCATTTTGGAAGCAAAGATCATTTAAACAAAAGTAATCGAGGCACGCAATGATATTTATCACAATATAAAACAATATTATGACATAAAGTCATTAGTTTTTTGTAGCCCAGTTAGAAAAGAAACACCTGGATTCAAGGGGGTCCCAATACTTTTGTCCATATAGTCTGTCTGTCTGTGGACTACAAATGAAAAAACAGCCTCTGGAATAACTCTGGCGTATTTACAGCAATGTCAATTAATGTACAATATCCCTGTTAAATAAACTAATAAAGCAAATAAATAAATAAAATGGAAAATTCTCAAATTTCTCACTACTTTAATCTGCCAAAAAGCATCAGTGTGCATTTGTTGTTGTTCGGACCTCTTGTTATTTTAGTGGAGGACTCCTGTCCAGTTCCAGTTGCTTTGACGTGTTGTCATGTGTCTGTCTGCAGAGGGCAGTGTTGAAAGTGAAAAACAGTTTTAGCCTCAAAGTAAAAGACAGCAGTCTAACCAGCTACCAAATATGACAATTTATATCATACATGACAAAATAGCGGTCTCTAAGGACAGTGCCTCTCTGACAACTCCACTATCCAAGAACTGAAGCGGACTGGAGTAAAGAAAATTAAACAGCAACCATTTCTGTTTGGTTTCTGTGGCGGTTATTTTCATATTCACTTCAAGTAATCAGAACAATTATGAAATTAATGAGCTTGAATTGAACATCATGAAGGAAAAAAAACCCCTGAGGTTCATTACATTTCTTTAACATTTTTCTTCAGTTTCTAAATTTGTCAGAACTGAACACTGGTTTTGTGAACTTCATGACAGAAAGAAAAATGCAGATGTTGTCATGAGAGATGAAACAGTAAATAATACACAGTAAACAGTAATTCTTCAAAAAAAAAAAAAAAAAAAAAATCCTCCTAAGACCTGGGAGTTCATTCCTGTCCTTTATGAGGGACATGAGTTTGAGACCTCTTCATCAAATCCAATTCAAGTAATGTATGTGAATGGTACAATACTATCAAGAAGATGTTTCTGTGAGCTCACACATGTCAGGTGTGGCAGAGTGCATGCTCTTCTTGTAGACAGTCGATTCATGAAGGGATAGTGTTTTTTCAACAATAGGGTCTTCAGCCTCATATTTGCATATTTGTCTCATTTCAGAACAAACTCATTTTAATCCTTTCAAATCCCACTGAAAAGATTAAGATGGCATTTTACCATTCTACGCAAATTAAAACATTTAAGTACAATTTAATTTTAAAAAATAGCAGTCTGCATGAAAATGTATAGATTAACATTTTATCAATATATATCACATCCAAGTCATAATCTGAGATCAAACAAGATGTGTCCAGTACAAAGGACATCATAAAAACTAAACGAAGATTTTGAAAGAACAAAGATCTACAGGTACATCTAAAAAAAATTAGAGTATCATGAAAAGTTCAATATTTTGTCACTCATTTCAGAAAGTGAAACCTGTTATATTATATAGACTCATTAGACATACTGTGAAATATTCAAGCCTTATTTGTGGAAATTTTGATGATTATGGCTTACAGATAATGAAAACCCAAATTCAGTGTCTCAGAAAATTAGAATATTGCATAAAATCAATTAAAAAATCATATTTGAAACAGAAATGTCAGGCTTCTGAAAAGTCTGTTTATTGCTGAGATGTGAAGAAATGCAAAGATGGCGGCGCACACTAGTGCTGCGGCTCTTCACCCCCCAGTATGTGTGCACTTTTATATAGTAGTATTGTGGTAGTATTGTGTGTTTTCCGCTGGTGTTGGTCCGGTGTGTTTTCGCTGGTGTTGGTCCGGTGTGTTTTTCAGCTGGTGTGGTCCGGTGTGTTTCAGATGGTGTTGTCCGGTGTGTTTTCAGCTGGTGTTGGTCCGGTGTGTTTTCCGCTGGTGTTGGTCCGGTGTGTGTTTCCGCTGGTGTTGGTCGGTGTGTTTTCCGCTGGTGTTGGTCCGGTGGTGTTTTCAGCTGGTGTTGGTCCGGTGTGTTTTCCGCTGGTGTTGGTCCGGTGTGTTTTCAGCTGGTGTTGGTCCGGTGTGTTTTCCGCTGGTGTTGGTCCGGTGTGTTTTCAGCTGGTGTTGGTCCGGTGTGTTTTCAGCTGGTGTTGGTCTGGTGTGTTTTCCGCTGGTGTTGGTCCAGTGTCTTTTTAGCTGGTGTTGGTCCAGTGTGTTTTCCACTGGTGTTGGTCCAGTGTGTTTTCTGAAGTCCACAGTCCACACCCCCATCTACCAGGACATTTTAGAAGACTTCCTGCTTCCTTCTGCTGACAAACTTTATGCTGATGCTGATGTCATTTTCCAGTAGGACCCACACTGCCAAAGGAACCAAAAGCTGGTTCAATGACCATGGTGTTACTGTACCTGATGGAGCAGACAAACTGACCTGACCTGAACCCCCATAGAGAATCTGTGGAGGATGTCCAGAGGCAGATCAGAGACAGCAGATCCACCAATGACAGATGAGCTGAAGGACACCATCAAACCAACCTGGGCTTCCATTCCACCTGAGCAGGTCCACAGGCTGAGCACCTCCATGACAACACACTCTGATGCATGAATTCATGTCAAAGGAGGAACAACCAAGGACTGAGTTCATAGAAATGAACAGACTTTTCAGAAACCTGACATTTATGTTTAAAATATCCTTTTTTAAATTAATTTTTATGTAATTGTAATTCTAATTTTCTGAGACAGACTTTGGGTTTTCATTATCTGTAAGCCATAAACATCAAACTGTAAAGAAATAAGGCTTGAGATATTTCACTCTATGTCTAATGAGTGTATATAATATGGGTTTCACTTTCAGAAATGAGTGACAAAAAATATTGAACTTCATGACATTCTAATTTTTTTAGATGTACCTGTATTTTCCATCCACAGCACATTCTTATTCTGAATATCTAATTTTTTACTTGTCTCTGGATTTGTGTCAACAAAAATGCGCAATTCATGTATTTTAATGCCAAAAAACTGGTCATTTATTCCACTTTTTTTTTTTTTTTCTCTAAACCCACTTTTATGAACATTTATTCAAGACACTCCATATCCATGCTGTAAATTAGGTCTTTGATTTAAATACAGATGAATACTAATTCGTAATCTACAGTTATGCCTATCCCCATCTGTAGCGGCTATTTGTCATCAAAATTAATCAACTTAAAAGTGACTGAACTTAAGACTTGAACAGAACCCAAATAACCACTAGATGCACCATGGGTTTGTGGTTTACCCAGTCAAAAATACAATGTCCATATCATAGATGTATTTTCATGCGGTTTATTTTCAGGATTTTGCAGGCAAACAACCAAGGCCTTTTGTGCTGTCTGTCCTGCTCATTCTGTCTGATGGTCTGGTATAAAACCATAGCCCACCCAGGTGCATGCTGGTCTAAACCAATAAGAAAACACAAAACAAAAAGGTGCCAAATACTAAAGAATGAAAGCAATAACCATGAAAATCAAAAAATATATTCTAAATATTAAACAAAAAGCAAATAAAAAATAAACAATTAGCAAAAATACTAAATTAGTAAACAAAAAAGGTAAATTAACTTCAAACAAAAAGCTAAACCAACAAATAGCTCCTACACCATCCTCAAAATGTGAATGTACATCCCTAAAAGTTAAATGCTGACTTTTTACAAATGTATGACAGTCGCTTAACTTCATTAGTTCCCCAGGTTTTTCATGCCTCCGAGAACCCTAGACTTACCAGGGACGTCCAAATAGGACAATTATGTACCTCGTGTTCATTCAAAAATCAAAATAACCAACTAACTGGCTGACTAGTGTAAAAAAAATAATTAAAATAAAAATCAGAGGCAGCAGTGCACACTTGATTTCAATATTTTAATTCCACTTACATGAAGCACGTAACCAATAACACACTTCGTGTCACTTGTAAATGAGGAATCCTGTGTCCCACCTGCAAACCAACATACTGTTAATTATAAGACACTGGCACAACTTTGTGTCCACTACATGTTTTCTACCAAGTTATCTTAATAATTAGTTATATTAAGTATCATTTTAATTGTTTTCTTTTCACAATGCACTTTCCAGGGTAGGTAAATGTTACTGTAAACCACCTGCATTTAGCGGTCCTAAGCAAAAAAAAACAAAACAAAAAACACAGCCAGTTTCAAAGCACACCGATACCCTCCCACCAAATGTACTACTGAGACCACATACATTCCCGGAGTCAAATCAAAAGTTGAAGGGAATCAAATACACAAATGAAAATACAAAAAACACCTGAATAGAAAAGAGTAGAAAGTCACAAAAGTATGGCAAAAAAGTGTCCCCTTGACTGCTGAAAGATATCAAAAGTTACAGTATTAAGCCATTTTAGAAAGCTGTTTCACTTTTTTCAGATGCTGTCAAACGTTGTCATATGTAGTGGAGAAATGCACAAGACTGTAGTCTATGCATTTCACAGCAAATGAAAATGTCTGTAAAATGGAATGTAATCCTCCCAGCAAAGCTACCAAATGAAGTTTTAACAGTTTACAGTTAGCGAGTGGACATCAGCCACCAGAAGAGTTCCTTTGGCTGAATGCACACAGCTGTGATACATGTACCATCTAGAAAAGTGCCTGGACTGGACAATGACGAGGAGGACCGGATACGAGCATTATGGGTAATACATGTGGGCTGAAGATCACATACTGGCACATCTGTGACTACAGTGTACATGCTTCAAAGGAGTTTAGTGGACTCAGGTGGCACTGAGATCGTAGACGTTTTAGTTCAAGTAAAAACATACAAATGACCCAAATTATATTCAGAGGATGCACAACAGTAGCTGTGTGTTACAGAGAACTAGACGGGATCTAACGGAGGCTTTCAACTGGAATAAAGCACAGACAAAAACCTGAACCAAAAACAAACTGGTTCACACAATGAGTAATAGAGGCAATGTCCCCTTCCACCGTGCCCCTTTGGGACCTAACTTAGAAAAAAATACCAATGGTGGTCAATGGCAGAGACCTTTTTTTTGTCAATTTAATATATAATTTTACCAGTCAGGAAAGTTGTTCTGTGGTAAAAATAGTAGAGTGATTTAGTTTCGAGTGAAATGGTTCTTGTCTCACATGATACAAATCATCTCCATAACAGATGAAAAAGTTAAAAAAAAAAAAAAAAGAAAAGTGAAAACTGCAAGTTTGGTCATGCTGAAGCTAACACTAGAGAAAACAGTGTCAGACAACACTTATACAACTCATGGTGTGTCGTTTCAGAAGGACCTATTTTCACAGTCTTATATTTTGAACAGTTTTGAGACAAATTTATTTTCTCATCTTGCAAAATTAGCTTTTAAATTGACAAGTATGTGTAAATAAAGTCAAACAGTCAGGTCCCGTGGGCACAGCAGTCAGGGTCAGACTACACCTCTCCCTATGACAAAAAAAAAACAAAAACCTTTCATTCATTTCTCTGTGGAGGTGCTCATACAATTCACACACCATTTTATCTACACACACATGTTGTACTTTACACACTGGGTGGGGTGTAAATATACATACAGGTGCATGTATGTGCTCACACAACCACACACACACACACACACACACTCTCACACACACACATACACACACAACTTAGGCTGGTGAGAGGTAAAATTAAATGTTTTTTTTTTCCTTAAGTTCAGTTCTTCTCAGCCACTTGCCCCCCCTCCTCTCCTTCAGCCTCACCCTCCACCTGGGTGTCTGCTGTCCACAGCTGCAAGAAAATATTCAACACTGGCGTTAGCAGACACTCTACAAAGGGGAGCCAATGTGAGTGTCAGGGGCACAGCTGACAGGCACCAGGAGCTGCTATACTCACCGACAGATTGTCACGAAGCAGCTGCATGATCAAGGTGCTGTCTTTGTAGGAATCTTTTGGGAGGGTGTCCAGCACGGCGATGGCATCATCAAAAGCCTAATGCAGATTGAGATAAAAGTACTGTCAGAAGCAACATGCAACTCAATGTAATATATCAATCTAAGTACTGTAACTATGCTCTCCTTTAGCACTGGTAGGACTGCTATATATTATCACTAACTATATTTCACTTTCTTTTGTTTTTACCATTTTATCTGCCGTTATGTTGCCTCTTGCCCTAGTTGTCATTGGAAATGAGAACTGGTTCTCAACTGATCTACTTAGTTAAATAAATAAATAACAAGACAGAATAAAGTCCAGTGTGTGTGTATGTGTGTCGATGACACGAACACTTTATAATCATGGTGTTCATGACTTTTCTTTTAACAGCAGTTTCTTTTTCTTTACTCTTCTTTTTTTTTTTTTTACAACAAAAACCAAATGCTGTAAATACTTACATGTATGTTGTAAATGAGAAAAAAAATTATATATACACACACACACACTATATATATAATATATATAGATATAATATTATTATACATCACACACACACACATATATATCCACACATAATACACACACACACATACATACCACACATATATATATAACATACATATACACACACACACACACATATTATTATATATATAGATATATACACCATAACACACACACACACATATATATATATATATATATACACATATACACACACATACACATATATATATTATATATAATATAATATATACACACACATATATATATACACACACATATATATATATATATATATATAATATCACACACACATAATATAATATATATATATATATATATATATATATATATATACACACACCATATATATACCACACAACATATATATATATATACACACACATATATATATATATATACACACACACACATATATATATACCACACACATATATATATATACACACACACAATATATATACACACACACATATATTATTACACACACACATATATATATCACACCACACACATATATATATACACACACACACACATATAATACAACCACACACATATACATATATATATATTAATATATATATATACACACACACATATTATACACACATATATATATATACACATACATATATACACACATATATATAATATACACATATATATACATATATATACACACATATATACACACATATACATATATATATATAATATATATATGTATTTGTTTATAATAAATTTACAAAAGTTTCAAACTGTTTTTTCTCCTTATTATGGAGGTATTGCACATGTGAATCTGAGGTAAAAAATTATTTATTCCATTTTGGAATACAACTGACACTGAATACTGTCTGGATGCACTGTCCCTAGCATCTGTCTCATAGATCCAGGGAGTATTTCCCCTCTGACAGCCAAGCTGGGTCAAAACCTTCCATCCAGTGATAAGCGGTTTTGCTGCTTGTGAAGGGCAGGTGTGCAGCACTTGGGCTTTCCTATACTTGGACATGGACCAGGAGGGCTACTCTGGCTGCTACTTGCAGGAGAGCTAATGTTGTGATCTTGGTCATCCTAGGAGTGTTTAAAAACAGATATTTTTGTCTGCTTCTCACTTGGCTGACGTGACATTTTCCTATGCACTCTCCCCCCGCTGGTGTGAGTATTCACTTGCATTTGCGCACAGCGGAGTTCCGCCCTGATGCATGATACAGAGCACAGAGGAAAACAGACATGAATAACCTGCCACCGTGTAAATAAGCTAATTAAATTAAGGCCATTTAGTTTGTTCAATAAAAGGACAAGGTATAGACCTGTTTTACAGGAAATGTATCTTTAACTGACTTCTGTTGTGATCTGGAAAATAAATAAAATGAACTTGACCATCTGTGAGGGTGGCGTATACCTCACAGGATTCCTCCAGTTTTTCCTGCCTAATGAAGGCACTGATAAAGATCAGGAGTTGGCCGACAAGTGCTCAGAGTTACTGCTAATCACTAATGCTAATGCTGAGTGTCGCATCAGTGTGCATTAGGATGGGTGAAAAGCAGAGTAACTTTCTCTGCGGGACTAATAAAGTGAGTTAACCTTAACCTTAATTCCAACTGTTAAAATCAACAGGTGGATCTTTGTGGCTTGTTGGACCACTACTGCCCTTAGAGGATGGCAGACCAAACCTGCTGCATTTTTATAAATTTTAAGAGGATTTGAAGTGATCGTTTGAAAACTGACAAAAAAACAAAAAAGATAGTGTAAGTTATGCGTTTCCATTGACTGTTGGAGTGAATGAACTAGGCTGTGTGGTGAGAAGGTGGTGCTGTAGTTTACAATACACATAGCTATAATAAATCATAGTATAGAAGCAGAAATTACAGAATTATGGTCAATATAATTTGGATTTTATGAAGTAGTTTAATAAATTTTTTTAACGACTTCTCTTGTGCCAAAGTGCAAACACATTTATACAACATAATTGCATATATAGAATAAATACATAGATTGCAAACTAACTGATTTCATAATATTTACCCCTTTCATGTCACTATTTAGCAGATGCACCTTTAGCCCAAATCACAGCATTGAGCCTGTGCACACAGGTCCCAATCAGGTCTGCACATCTGGATACTGCACCTCCATTCTTCTTTGCAGAAGTACTTAAGCTGTGTCAGGTTATGCAGGGATAGGTGTGGACAGTGTTTTCAAGTCTAGCCATAAATTCTGAATTAGACTGAGGTTTGACTCTGCCAGTCCACAACATTCATCTTGTAGTCTTTAAATAATTTCTGTGAAACATTCACTTTATGCTTCAGGTTATTATCTTGCAACAAAATAAATCTTTTCCCAAGGTGTAGTTCTGTTGCAGACTAACTCAGATCCCCACAGGATTCCTCTATATTTTGCTGCATTCATCTACCTTTACAAGCCTTTCAGGACCTGCTGCTGAGAACTATCCCCACAATGTGGGGCTGTCATCATCATGGTGTTTGTGTTGAGCAGTGTTTAGTGTCCACCAACAAAACATCTAGATTGAATGCCTAATGGATCCAAAAAGCTCCAAAAATGCGAATCAAACCAAAGAACATCTTTCACTTGACCTTGATCTCCCATGTGCCTTTGGGGGAAAACTCAGTAGTTGTTGCATGCAGTGTCCCCCATCTGAGCTCCTGAATCTACCACCTCCTTCAGTGTCATCTTAAAGGTTATGGTAACATCCCTCACTGGTCTCCTTGCACAGTCACTCATTTGCAAATGTGTATTCTAAATCAGTGGTCCCCAATCCCCAGTCCGGGACCCAGTACCGTCCATGGATCATTTGGTACCAGGCCGCAAAGCAAACACTATGTGGCTAATATTAAAGCAATTTTTTCCATTAGTCTTCCGGAGATTTTATTTTGAAAGCGACTGTTTCCGCCCTAGCCTCATAACCGCTAGACCTCTGGTGCCATTTCATGAATCAGTAGAAACACAAACTAAAGGTCATGAACCAAAAACAAATTCACTGGAGAACTTTTCAGGAAGAAACGGAGTGGAAACGATGATAGCTGCAGAAGGGTCACAGACTGCCTGTAAACAGAAGGCTGCATTTAGAAGGAAATATGAGGATCCTGCCGAAGCTCCAGGTTCTCTCAACAGGTGACACACAAGCACCTCCAAACTGCTCCAGCACATCCATCCAATTTCAATTTTTATGCATGAAACTGGTCCGTAGTACAAAAAAGGTTGGGGACCACTGTTCTAAATCACATTACTCCCAGTATTTTAGTACAAGTCAATGTTTTCTTTGCTATGGTGTCTTAACTGGTACTGGTTTTCCCAAGGCTTGAAACCCAAAAAATTCACTGTATTGTGATTACCGATCATCTGGATCCCTGTATCTGCACTCAAAGTGACGTGGACGTAATAAAATATCATACATATTCTGAAACAATAGCAGTGTTCTGAAACAAGTCAATAAAATGCAGTCAAAGTTTTACCTGGTTGGCCAGTTTGCATGCTTCTTCAGGCTTGTTCTCAATCTCATAGAAGAAGACAGAATAGTTGAGGGCAAGCCCAAGGCGAATTGGATGTGTAGTTGCATTTGTTAGCTTCATCATAAGCTGAGTGGTAGGCTTCACGTGACTTGTTGGTGAACTCTGTATCAACAAAGACAGAACAATAGTTAGATATTTGCATGGGAAAAGCATCATACCTAACAAGCCCCTCCTACTTTGATCAACGCAGTCAAAGTACAGTGTCTTCAAACCAGTTATTTGGCAAAAATGATCTGATCCTATCCCAAGGTTGGTAATGACACAGGACAAACAAAAGCACAAATGGAGTCAATGAAACCAGCAAGCTGCCATTTTGCTTCTATGATGAGTCATGGAGAAGAACAATACTAAGAGTAACTAACTTTATTAAATTTTAAAATGACTTCATCTAGAACTGGCATTAGTGATTAGCAACTCTGAATCAAATATGAAACCTTCTAGCTTTTCTCTGAGACAGAAGTGCTAAAAACTGCAACGTCACAAACCTGCAGACACATGGAAATTGGAAATGAAAATACCTGCACAGGAGTTTTAAGACTATGATGGAAAACAGCAATTTGGAAAATTCACGGAGAAAAATCCCTGGGTTCAGTCAGATGCATCCACTTTTTTTGCATTGTAATGTGGTCATGAAAATCTCCCAGTTACAAGCAGTTATTGTCAAAAATGTATTGTATGTGAGGTCCCAACAATCTTGACCTTTGACCACCAAAATATAATCAGGATATCCTTGAGTCCAAGTTGAGATTTGTACCAAAGCAGGAAAAATATCTCACGGCAATCTCGAGTCATCACTTTCATACAGAGTCCTGCATGGGTCCACTTTTCCAAACCCGCACCTGCCCATACCCACAAAGGTGATAACCACAACCCAACCCACTACCCACATTTTTTTTCATGTCCAATCCACACCCACCCATACCTGTGTAAATTAGACCCACAACCTGACCTGACCCGTGATTAAACATATTGTCTAAAAAATATTGTCATAAAAAATTTTAACTTTGACCTACTTTTCCCAAAATGTAATGACATCTACTCTGGGTCACTGGCAATCTATAAACCCAATTTGGTATAAATTCAACCTATACTTTTGCTGCTACAGATATGTGAAATTTTGCCCATTATAAGTAGATGGGGAAAAAAAATATATAAAAACCATTTTTAATTCAAAATTCTACTAATAGTTTTACTGCTGGAGCGATAACAAACAAACCGAACCAAAAAACAATACCCCTTGCCTCTCCTTAAGGGGGCAGGGTAACAATGGACCTATTGACTGAAGTTAAAATACAGAGTAGACTAGATCTGCCCTTTTTTGAAATTTCAGTTGCATACCATTTAATGAAACACAAAAGTGGTAGGTGAACATAGAAACTTCATTAACAATCAGTGATCAAGTCACTCAGTACACACATTACTGCATGATCCAGACAGTGCCTTAGAACTGATGTGAACTCACTATGCGAATCTGAAAACCCAGAGTTTTCTCCATCAAAGGATTAACAAAGTCTGAAACGGGCCTGTAGTATGCACGTGGATGCATTTTATAAAGCTCTCTAAAGTTGGATCACTATATAAAGAGTAGTGTGCTTTACTTACCCTCCTTGATTCCCTTATCAGCCACCTCAGCCTGGTAACGATAGTAATCTCCCTTCATCTCAGGTAGAAGACCTTGTTGTCATGTTCACAGAGGCTTCGGAGGAATTTGGAATCAGATGCTTGTCAAGCAAATTCTGCAAATGAGAGCAGTACCATTTTTTGACTTGTGACAGAGGCAGCTAATGAGTTGTTTTAAAAAAAAAATCTGAAAAGGTGCACACTGAACTGTGACAGTCACAATACGTTGCTTTAAAAAAAAAAAAAAAACCTACCCAAATGTTACAGGTTCTTCAACTCAAGGTACAATTCTGACCTCATAAAGAAATCACATTCCCATTTATTGCATTCAAATTTATAGACAGTCAACGAATGTATAACATTGCATTCTACTTAAGTATTAATAATAATATTAATAATAATAATATGATGATGATAATATTATTATTAAGCTTTTGAAAGAGTTGGATGCTATTATCAAAAAATATTACGATAAGAAATCTTTATAGCTGCTGATTTTGAAAACAGTCACCTGTTAAATCATTACATGTTAAATCATTACTTCATTACTTAGTTAGAGGCTATTTTTGAAGCTTTATTTATGAGTTATGTTTATGCATTATGTTTTTTGTACAAAAACAAGAAAAGAATGATGAAGGGAATGAGGACAATGAACGGTAGTGATAAAGATAAGCATGGGTTAGGGTCACCGTATCCATGACCTCTCCTGGGGACCCAGATAATACAGAAGGAACAGAAACAAGTCTCCTGATGTCAAAAATGCCACAAGCACACCTACACTTTGAATAGACCATGCCGAACACAGATATTAGTCAACCATGACCAATTAATTCTGCATTAATTATGTTATAGAATGATGCTTGAAAGTTTCTTGGCTCCTTCATGGGTAAGATTCTTACATACCCCATTAAATACATTCTCCTCGCCTTGTTTCACTCGCATATCGTAATTTTTTTTCTTTATTGTTGAGCCTCTTACTCTTTTCCTGCCAATCAACCTCAAGCCCAAGAATGTACTCCTTTCATTTGTTATACTAAACTCCGTCTCCAATCTTGGCTCCTCACCTGGACGTCATTGCAGAGCTCATTCAGCTCCTGCTCAATTTCTCTCTGTACTCCTTAATCAGATTTGAGTTCCATTTCTCGGGCTCCCGCTCACTCTTCAGCTCCAAGGTGGACATCACCCTCCATGAGGATCTCCTGGCTCCCACCTCGTTCTTGTAGGCGGACAGACTAGTAGGTTGCGCTCTTCATTGCAGAGACATGGTTTGATCTCTATGACTTTTTCATGATGTCGACCATGTCATTGTAGCGCTCAGCCTGCTCTGCCAGTTTGGCTGCTGCACCAGATCCTCCTCTGTCATGATTCCTGTAAGGGCTGGAGGAGGAAAGAGGATGGAGAGTGTAGAGAAAAAAAGGGAGGGCAGAGGTTAAAAAGACCAGTGAGGACTTAATCTTTGTTATGGTAACATTATTTGACTTATTTTTCAACAGATCTCTTTAAGTGATGAACCTGTCCTTGACATGAGAACCGAAGAATAAAGTAATTACATGTATTATGGTGTGCAAATGCGCTACATGAAACACAGATGTGTGGAGGGGTGGGGTTAATTTCCAAATTACCAGAGTTCCACAGGTTCTACTAGTCCCATGCAAATGGAACTTTAGCTGCATAATAAGTAATGATTTCTTCATTACTTTGGCTTAGGTGTTTCAGAGCCAACAGCTATCCAGTTTCCGATAAAGTAAAAAATAAGTCATTGATCTACTGTTCAATTATTTGGCCATTGTTTTTTGCTGTTACAGGGCACATCTGGATATGTCACAGCTTCCACACAAGTGGACACCAACTGGTCACTTGGCCAATGTAAGTGTAGTTAATAAATACAAAACCACATTAACACATACACAGTTTTAATTTAATTGCAATGTTTGTAATTATACACACAAACTGACATTCTAACTTGATAATTTTATAACTCTGTTAAAATCTATCTTTTAAGATTGATTTGGAACATAATAAACACATTTTGGAGGACTTGCTAAATGAGGCTCTTCACAGCTCACCTCCAAGGCTTGGGGCACAGGACCCATGGTCTATTTGGGTGTGTACATATCTTTTTTGTTTTTTTTTTTTTCTCTTGGACTTTTGACCAACTTGGCTCATTTCTAGATGTCTGCTGATGACAAAAATTCCCAGGCTCATTGTACAGCAAAAGGGATTATATTGTATGTGTGCAAACTAGAAGTTTCCACAAGACTCGTTTGGGATTTAGAGAGTAACTTTTGGGGATATTTAGGCAGAGCTAATTATAGACACTTATATTATTATATTCACTGGTTTATAATCACCTGAAAAATCTTGTTGTACTATTTCATCATCATTCATGCTTGAATGAGTTGCTCATTTCTAAGACAGTAGGTCTCTAGAGTAAATCAGACTGTACCATTACTTTATTTTTGTGCTTTAGAAGATTCTGACATCCAGTATTAAGCAAAAAGAGTTGAGATTAACCCCTATATTTCTCTCTCAATCTTGTTAACCAATGTGTGTGCGTGCCGACACTCACATGCTACTGCAACTTTCACCACAAATTCAGTCAACAATGGAGGGAAAACGAAATCAATAGCTTGGATTTAATTTCTAAATGAAGGCGTGTGGACTGGCTTTGTTAATCTCATTCTTTTTCTGAAGGCAAGGCTGTCATCCCTGATCTGAACCAAAATTTTATCACTTCTTCTCAAATACGGGAGGGTTCCAATCAAATTGAATTTCTTGTAGTTTTCTCTGGTCTCTGGAGGCCTAACTGGTAAGCATACAGTCGTCCTCAAAATTACTTCATACCCCTGCCATTTTTTGTAACTTTTTGTTTTTGTGATGAATGAATGAGTTTTGTCAAGTTTGTTTGTGGACTTATATGTGATACACAAGTGAGGAAATAAGAACAAAATGATACTTGGAGAAATACTTTATTTCAGGAGTATTTTATTAGAGGATTTCTAAAAAACGCCATGTTCAAAATTATTCATACCCTAGGTTTATTAAGTCCAAAGTCTTTCCTTAATAGTCAATAGAGTAGCCTTTGTTTCTTGATAATGGTTCCTGTAAGTGTCCACAGGTTCTCTTCTGTCTTCCTGTGGGGTTTTGGTCCACTCTTCCAGGACCAAAGCCTCCAGCTGGGTCCGGTTGGATGGTCCTCCTACCCATCACTCTGGTCTTTAGCTCCCTCCACAGATCCTCTAAATGATTTAGGTCAGAGCTTGACTGGGTCATGTCCTTGAACCACTACTGCACTACCTTGGTGGTATGCTTGGGGTCAGTGTCCTGCTGGGACGTCCAGTCAGGACCAGTCTAGAGTTTCTCAGCACTTCACGCTGTCATCCAGGACGTTGATATAATTATGTTAAATTCATGATGCCTTGTAACTTCATGAGGTTTCCAGTGCCACTAGCAGAGAAGCGTCCTAGCATTATAGGTTATAACCCTAGCGTTATGTTGCCCACCAAAATAACCGAGGTATGAAGGTATCACAGACAACCATCCAGCCAGTATTGCACAAAGGAGTTCTCCATGGATGCAGACACAGGAAATGGCAGGACTCAGGATGAATCATCAGGAGGCTCATCTGGCATTTCCTAGAGCTCTTCTTAACCAAGATCCAAGCTTTTGGTCATCAATCCAGTGATTTGATGAAGCAAAGATGGAGTTGTTTGGCACATGGATGTGACTGCATCTGAAGGAAGCAAGGAGAAGAACGCAAGCTGAACACAGCCCCAACCATCAAGCATGGTGGTGGCAACATAATGCTATGGGGTTGCTTTTCTGCTAGTGGCACCGAGAACCTCATCAAGACACAGGGCATCATGAAAAAGGAGGATTATATCAACGTCCTGGATGACAATGTGAAAGTGCTGAGAAACTCTAGACTGGTCCTGACTGGACGTCCCAGCAGGACACTGACCCCAAGCATACCACCAAGGTAGTACAGTAGTGGTTCAAGGACATGACCCAGTCAAAGCTCTGACCTAAATCATATAGAGAATCTGTGGAGGGAGCTAAAGACCAGAGTGATGGGTAGGAGACCATCCAACCGGACCCAGCTGGAGGCTTTGGTCCTGGAAGAGTGGACCAAAACCCCACAGGAGACAGAAGAGAACCTGTGGACACTTACAGGAACCATTATCAAGAACAAAGGCTATTCTACTGACTATTAAGAAAAGACATTGGACTTAGTAAACCTAGGGTATGAATAATTTTGAACGTGGCATTTTTTGGAAGTCCTCTAATAAAATACTCCTGAAATAAAGTATTTCTCCAAGTATCATTTGTTCTTATTTCCTCACTTGTGTATCACATATAAGTCACAAACAAACTTGACAAAACTCATTCATTTCATCACAAAAAACAAAAAGTTACAAAAAAATGGCAGGGTATGAATAATTTTGAGGACGACTGTATGTGTTAATCAAGTTCACTTGGCCTGGCCAGGCAAAAGTGAACATCAGGGTCCAATTCTTTTTTCTCTAAAACAATATTTTTGATTACTCAGCATGAAAGACATATATATATAGTTTCTACAACTGTGTTATTTAATTTGTACCTGAATTACAACAAAAATATAAGAAAATAAACGAGAATACTGCGTAAATTAAGAACAGTAAAGATTGTAAATGAATGTATACAGCAGAAATTCAGAATGTAAACAGCAATGTGTAAATAATATGTTCAAATATATGCCTATGTCTAATCTTATGTCTCACAAAAATTAAATTCTATAATGATTTTGAATGTTAAGCTTATTGAATATAAAAACAGCAGAAAGGTGTATTAAATATAGTAATGAAACATATGTCACCACAGACTAATAATTTTGTCAGTATCTTAATAAAATCTTTGATTATTTTTATGGTGCACCAAACTGAACAAAACACCTCACTCCGTACTTTTTTGGATTCCCATTCCATTACCATGATTAATGTCTTTTAAAACTAAAATAAAAATGATATCAGTTTCATTTTTGGATATACTGTACTCTCATATAACAAAAGTGTCCCATGCTAAATATTTGACTTTCCTAATGGAACAGTATTTTTTGGTATTTTTCCAAACCTTGAATAACTGTACATTTTTCCTTACTTTGTCAATGGTGATAAATTAATACTTTTTTTAATTAAATATTTGGTTATTATTCCTTAATGGCAATGTTAAAGTACTTGCTTAGACCTACAATTTGAGCTATTATGGTTGCTGCTACATTAATTTTTAAAAACAGATGTGTAATGATAGTATTGCTGCATAGTGCTTTCTCACTCCATTACTGCTTGGCCAGGCCCACATGTGAGTTGAGAAAGTGGACCTGCAGCTGATGGACTGTGGGTACTCCACCCCATTTCTTCAACAGCTGCCAATTAACATGTTACACAACTTTGTGAGAAAATGCAGACTGAAACCAAACACTTTAGTGCAGATATGCTTAGGATTAACAACAGACTCACTAGCTGAGCAACCTATGCTAGTGATGTTAATGCTAAAAATGAGTACTAGCTGAGACAAAGTTTCACAATATTTTTTTTCCCAAATGACATGATCTGTCATATAATGTTACAGGTAGATCATATGACAAATTAAAATCAATCACTATCGAAAATAGTGACACCACCAGACTTTGCTGATGGTCATGTGCAGTATTATTGGTTTTTTACTTACATCTGTGTGCAAACATTTGCAAAAATTTGCTTTCCCCATAGACTTAGGCGGTTTCTAAAAGGCTGGGAGTTACAACTACATCCATTAATAGTAGGGAAAAGCCATGTTCAGTTCTACATTTATCTAGTCTCCAATAACAACAAAATTGCACAATTCCAATCATGTTGAATTTTTCTCAGTAGTGCAGTAATACCGGCCTATTAATTGGCTATCCTGTAATAAACTGTGACAATACCAGCCATTAAAAGTGAGCATCCGATATCTTCTACATAAACACAACATCAATTAAAAAATAACACTCATCATATAGGTGTAATTTCATTTAACAGTATGGGCATTTTTTTTGTTCTGATGGCCAATTGAGGCACCTCTCCCTCTGAAAGATTTCACTAGTCCTTGCTTCACCCTAGAACACAGGTGTCAAACATGCAAAAGGTTCCATTCCGGCCCACAGGATGAAAGTGCAAAAATGAACCTGAACAGTCCAGGTTGTCAAAAATCATTTTGGTTCAGGTTCCACATACAGACCAATGTGATCTACAGTAAAATAACAACACAATAACCCTAAATAATGACAACTACACATTTTCTTTGTGAAAAATTATGTGGAAAAAATTTAAGTGAAAAAAATAACATTACACTGTGAAAATATTTACATTTACACAACTATTCTTTCACAATAAAATGCAAATAAAAACATATAAAAACAAAGATGAACAACCCCAAATGTGCAATTTGAACAATATTCTGCCTGTTCCTAAATGTTTGGTGCATTTATAGATCCACTGTGATCTGGAGTTGTGTTAATAATAACAGATGGAATATTGTAGAAATTGTTCAAATTTTAGTTCCAAACTCCAAAGTTTTATCAATGTTCTGCCTGTTACCAAATGTTTACCTAACATTGTGTATAAATGTACATGTATAAATAAGAAGTTGAGGCATAATATTGTTAAAATTGCACTAATTTTTTCAAATGAAATTTCTGTTTTTTCAGGTTATTCACATTGGTTTTTCTAAAATGTAAATATTTTCATAACTTAATTGGGGTTTTTTGTACTAAAACAAAAAGAAAAACTTGGATTTATCATTATTTATAGTTTATTAAGTCATTATTTTACTGGTCTGGTCTGCTTCAGATCAAATTGGGCTGAATATGGAACTGAACCAAAGTGGGTTTGACAGCCCTGTTCTGGAATAAGAAATGGACTCGTGCAATACAATGCAGGACAAACACTCACGTGCAGGTTAGGACTTATCAAGCGCTTGTTCAGATGAGTAAACGCCAGTTATTTGGCACCGGCATTTCAACAAAGACTAAAATAATCCATCCATCAGATGGCTGGTGGAGGTTTGCCAGCTCGCGGACACCTGCATCCTTTGGAGGAATGTCGGCCACCCAGTTTCACGTCACACGAGCACGAGCACAAGCGCGCCCCGAGCGCGCACGCGATACGGGAATGCACCCCACCGACCCAAATGACAAGGGCCACGGTTTAAGGCTAACACTTTCACAATCTGCGGTGAAATGTGTAAAATAATGCTACAGGTGGACGGACCAGAGCCAGTGTGGGCGTCGGGCCTGATGGGAGGCAGGTTTCCGGCACATCCATCTGCTTTGTCAGCTCACAGTGAACGCCCTTTTTCCTTTGGACCACAGCTGCTAGTTCCGCGCGCACTCCCGGCGCCGTTCCCGGTTCACCTCCTGTCTCCGGTTCACTTCGTACATGCACAGCGCATCTTCCATGAACGACACGGTGAGAAAAACCTAGGAGTTCAAACCCCTTTGAGTAGGAGCTGAACAATGACTGAGCACCGAGGCGTCCCCGCTCTGCGCCGTCCGCTTCCCCGGACCGGCCTGTCACACACGGCTCAAAGGCTCTGGGGCAGAGCACGGTGTCGGACCGGCCTCTGTCCAGTTGGTACCCACTACATTTAACAATAAATAAAGACACTCTTACCTGCGTGTGTCGCAAAACGGTGTGGTTCCTGATTCCCAGCGCACAGCTGATGACCCGTCCCGCTCATCCACGGGTTTCCCTCCAAGCAAAGACAGCAGCAGGGTCGTACCGGAACTGCTGACGTCATGCCCGTGTTGCTGAGGCAACCCTCATTTGTCGGCTTCGTGTTTAAAGGGGATTTCTACAGAGGCTGGTGTACATGGTGTGCACCTGCTTTGTCATTTGTAAAAAAAAAAAAAAAATTAGTTTAATTTAACACACATACAGAAAATACTGTTTATGTGAATGCTATGTGAAGCTTTTGTATTATGTTAATTCAGAGCGTTTTTGAAATGACACGTACAAAGAGCCCAGAGAAATGTAGTCATTTCAAAGAAAGAGCAATAAAACTCATTTATCACTCAGCTTTTATCTTTACGAGTGTAAAATGAAATTTTATTTTTGTACAGCTTTAATATGAACAAACGTTAAAGGTGCAGGAGACTTTGTCTCCAATTTTTCATCAAATCTGTAAAACACCATCCACCATAAACAAACCATTTGTTTACAAACAGCGCAGGAGGTAACCTCGGCATCTCTGGAATTTGTCGTAACATGCATTGTGGGAAGTGGAGGTTCACGCAGCCGCCTGGCAGCGGCAGTGCAGCCATATGATATTATATGGTTGTAACAAACACGACACGGAAATGGCTGAAACACAGAAGCGGAGCTCTGCCTGGCAGCAGCAGCTGCAACACACAACGATGCGGAGCTCCAGCCGTTTCCATGTTTCAGCCGTTCCATGTTGTGTTTGTTTCATCCCTATAATATCATATGGCTGCACTGCCGCTGCCAGGCGGCTGTACGAAACTCTGCTACCCACAATACACATAACAATAAAAAATTAAATAATACACATAATTCTGAACATACCCTCATCTTACAGAGTTAATAGTTTTTGCAGCAGCTCACTTTTTTTCCACAACACCATCTATTATTTGTCATTTTCTAGCATCTTCAGAACATCAGGCTGGGTACCCGCCACAGCTGATGAAGCAGCAAAGAACATTTCAGTTCAGTTATTTTTTGCCATTTGGCAGCATCTGCCACTATAGCTTGCCTCTTTTTGCTATGATTTTTCTGCACTTCCTTTTCGTTTCTTCTTCACTTTTTATCTGTCTGTCACATGCCTGAGGATTGAGACGATGAGTCCATGGCTCTCAGCTGCGACTGACCCAGACAGCCCATCCTCCAGGTGAAAGGGTTAAAGGGATGTGACACACCCACATGGACCAAAGTTATCGGTGTCACCGGTGAAACTAGCCTATAAAACACTGGAAACCATATTAAAGGCTGGCCGCCGGCCCAACTACACCAGGACTCACCCTGTTGTTGTTTCCTCTCACCAGCCACACCGGCCCACTGAGCCAGCGGCTCACTGGGAAAACTCCTGTTCCTCCTGATGACCAGTCCACCCACAGGGCCCACAGCTGCCCTGAGGGCAGGCTGTGAGAAGCCCGGCTGCCAATTCACACCAAAACGCCCCTCCGACCACCACCAAACGTCCATACGCAGTCATACACTAGTGTGAGTGACACTGGAGGCAAGGTAGGTGAAGTGTCTTGCCCAAGGACACAACAGTAGATGACTAGGACAGAGCAGGATTCAAACCGCCAACCTCTCAGTTATTGGACAACCATGATCCTCAGCAGCGGTGTAGTGGTCCCTGGAGAAGTGGGTATATTCCCAATTTTTGGCTTCTTTTTTTTTTTTTTTTTTTTTCCTAAAGTCCAGAAAAACGCTGGTTTAGAAACAGTGACATATAGACTACTCAATTTACTTTACCCAAAAATCCAACAGTAGTATTTATTCACTATTATAAATGATCATGACTTAATCAGGAGCAGTTTGTAGGTTTTACTGGAAACACAAGCAGCTGCAGGAATGGAAATGGATTCAACAAGAGACAAATATAGGATAACGTTAGCCTTTCATACGTTAGCCCACTAAAACAGTTTAACTATTGGCAACACCATCTCTTCTCCTCTAAATGTGCAGTCATATGACCTGTAGTTTAAAACAGTGACTCATTCTGGAACCACCATAAAAACTGACCTCAGAATTATGTGTTCCATCAAAGGAGGTTCTCTTGATATGTGTCAGTTGAAAGACATGTATTCTGCTATTCTCATTTGCATTTCTAATAATCAAGCATCTTTCAACGAGATGTGCAGTGACCTGTCAATCAACTGGGTGGCACTGGCACCTGAGGTGTCCAATCAAGTTCCAGAGGTGGCCAGCACTAGTTACTCCACCAAGGAGGTCATGTTTTTGTCGGCGTTGGTTGTCTGCCTGTTTGTCTGTTTGTGGTGCAAGATAACTCAAAAACTTATGGTGGATTTGGATGAAAATTTCAGGAAATGTTGATACTGGCACAAGGAACAAAGGATTAAATTTTGGTGGTGATCGGGGGGGGGCACTGATCTGCCTTGGCGGAGGTGTGCGCTCTACGAGTGCTTCTAGTTAGCAATATTTTCCTGGCATAACCTGCCCTACTCTGATTGGCTCATCAGTCCTCATGCCTAAAGTTAACCAATCTAATCAGTGAAGGCAGTGAGTACTAGCCAATTAGAGGCAGAGTAGGGCGGGTCATGGATTCACCATCCTAGGGGAAAAAAAATGGGCAATTTAGCTCAGATACTGCTGAATGGTGCACATCAGGGGGATTTAGAGATGGATATACCCAATGCTAACTGAAAAATAAGTGGGTGTACTCCGTATACCCCCGTATACCCTGGACTACACCTCTGATCCCGCCTTTTGATGTTGTATGTATCACTGATTTTATGTGTTCATATGAAATTGTAAGCAGCTGGTTTATACATTAATCTTAACAATATATAGTTTTGTAAAGTACTAGAAATAGATGATGCATAGCTGGTGGAAATCCAGTTAATTTATTCACCTCATCAACAGACCTAATTTCAATGTAGTTCAGTTGCTTTTCTATAAGGTCCTGCATGAAATGGATAAAACCAGCCATGTTGTACAAAGGAGAGGTATAGTACATGTGAGCGACTGTTTGTATGTATGAATGAACATGTGTGGTGTTTTTCATTCACAAGTACAGATGGGAAGGATGGAGGTGGACTATATATGGAGGAGTCAAAGGAACAATGTGGGTTGAGTCATTCAGAGCAGAACCACAACCGCAGAAAGCATGGGAGGACGAGCACAGACTGTTTAGTTGACGTGCAAAGGTGGAACATACTGTAGGATCCTTCAAACATACTTTGCAGCCAAGTTATGTCAAGGAAGATTTTTGAGAACATTTTTTTACTTTTTAAAATAAATATTCCAGGAATAAGGAGAAAACTGATGTGGTTATATTTGGTCTTTGGCTGTGCTGATGTGTTGTCTCATGGGTACGACAGGAAATGAAGGCTTATGTGACTCAGGGGTCAGGAGTCATTCTGCTGGTCCAGTCACTTATGACAACAGCCATTGTTTTTGGTTCAGAACTGTAAAGACAGATTGTGCTGTAGCTTGAGTCACTTCCTGGTGTCAGCTGTTTAAGAGTTTTATGAAAACCTGTGTCATCTACCTGTCCATCCCATAATAGGCAAAAATAAGCCTAAGAAAATAAATATTATTCAAACCATTGCATTGTAATTCTTTAAGTCCTTCATTTCACAACTGAAGGTCATGATCCAACTTGTGTTGAAGAGCTATTTTATTGTGTCACCAGAAAAGGTAGAATGAAGTATTAAACAATATGATAATGAGAATTCAATTTTGTGTAAATATAGAAGACAGAAGAAGAGTTAATAAATGTGGACATGAGAGGAATAAGGTGATTTAATTTAAAAAAAAAAAATGGAACAAGACAAAAACTATATCGATTATTAATGTGAAACACTGGCATTATCTAGAATAGGCTATCTTGCAACATTGTTTTGACAGCTGTAGATGATGTAAAGATGTGGGAACCTCTGTTATATTGAAATTCTGGAAGGGAGCAGCAAGATTTTATCCCAAACATTATCATCTGTCATCTAAATTTAATCCAGGCTCCAACTACATATCTCAAAGGTAAATTTTTATGGAAAATGTTTGTAACCTACTTTTCAGAGTTCTAATTCTTTTAAAAAAAAAAAAAAAAAAAAAAAAACTTTTTTTTTTTTTAGTTTGATTTTTCATTTTAGGTTTACTTTTAAAAGTGTGTAGGTAGTTTTAGATTGACTTACTTTGGTTAAGTTTTTATTTAGATCGAGTGTTTTTTAAATTTACTATGAGGAAACCTTGATTTAAAGATGCTGTCACTGTCACATCACTGATTTATTAAACCATTGTGCAAACTGATTTCTTCTTGTTCACAATGTACCATCAACAACTGTGGAAAAACCAATGTGAAGCTGATTTAATCTCACATTCTATGCTCTAATTCAGTTCATTTCATTTTCATATTTCTGGAAACTGTTTTATTTTATGTTGTGATTGTTTCCTGATACTTTTACTTTCAGTCTATTTTTTCATTTACTGTAATAACTCAGTCTCTTTGAATGCAGTCCTCATGTGAACAGTGTTTTCACATTAGGGATCTCTTTTGGGGGTTAAGATGGTTTGCATTTCATTTTATTTCATTTTATTTTGTTTTGCTCATCACCAAATATATGGTATGGAGCACAAACACCATGTCAACACAGGAAAAAAGAACGACATACATTCAACAAATTAATTGAAAAAGAGGTAAACCCCTTTTCAGAAAGGCACCCAATTTATGTATTGTCTTTGGTTTGTTTTGGACTGAAGAAGCATTATAAGTTTATACATTGATGGATTCTGCGGGTCATATTTGGCAAAACTTTTGCCTAAATTCAACCACCTGTACATTAGTACATTCAAATAAAACATGGAATTCATCTCCCACACAACCCTTTCAGCACAAATGACAGACTCTCAGACTTCTTTGCCTTGTTCTGGCAGCCCTTCTGTTAGCTTAGCTTAGCATAGGCACTGCATTTCCATGGTCACACGTAGCCAGTTTTTTAAAGGTGATTTGTTGTCTTTTATAAGTGATTTTGTGAAATCTGATTCTCTCTAATTATTTCTTTAGATCTGCGACTTACTGCACTCATACAATCTTGGGACTGTTGTGTTGACGGAAGTTGGAAAATCTTTTTGTTGGAAGGGATGCATGCGCTAAATAAGCTTGGCTTTAGCGTTTTAGCTTTGCGTTAGTTTTTATTTCCCCAGATTTTATTCCTGCAGTAAGTCACATGACCATGATTTGAGCCTCAGTTTGTGATCATATTGACCCCAGCGGACTAAAGGAATGATTAGGGAGAACTGAATTTACCAAAATCACTCATAAAATACTACAAATCACCTATAAAAGCCTGGTTACGTCTGACCAGAGGAATGAAGCGATTATGCTAAGCTAAGCTAACGGAAGGGCTGCAAGAACAAGGCAATCGTTGCACTGCAGTGCAAACTGATTTACCCACTTATCAAACTCATTAGTGCTTGGCAAATGAATTAATTAAAAAAAAACAGGTGTTGAACTGTTCCTTCAGGGTTTTCCAGGCTGGTAGATCCCATCAGAATATTCCACTGGAACGCTTTGGGAAGACTAGACTGCAGTGCATATTCTTCCACCAGCGCAGAATGTGTGCGTCATCGCCACAAGACACTGAGCATGTGCAGAATGGAAGGAATAAAGTCCAAACGGAATAAAGGGTTTACATGTCCAGGAAGAATTTAGTTCAGAATAAAAAGGGGATTAAACCAGTGACTTTAATTAGTTTAAATTTATTCCGAACCGTTCTTTTTCAACTGGAATAAGGTGTTTACATGGGCATCTGAAATAGGATCTAACGTTTATTCAGATTACACCAGGAATAAAAGTTGTCATGGAAACGCATGGATTGTGGTTTTCGACCCGGTCATGGAACACTGGACCAGCTCTTCACCCTCTACAGGCTGCTGGAGGTTCATGGGAGTTTACCCATCCAATCCACATGTGTTTTGTGGATTACAAGAAGGTATTTGACCGTGTCCCTTGGGTCTCCTGTGGGGGGTGTTGCAGGAGTATGGGTCCATGGCCCGCTGCAGCACACCATTAGTTCCTTGTACCAGCCAGAGCTTGGTCTGCTTTGCTGGTAGTAAGTTGGATTTGTTGTCAGTGTGTGTTGGACTCTACCAGGGCTGCCCTTTGTCACTGATTCTGTTCATAATCTTTATGGACAGAATTTCTAGGTGTAGCCGGGGGGAGAAGGGGGGTTTGGTTTGGGGGCCTCAGGGTCACATCACTGCTTTTTGCAGATGATGTGTGCACTGGGACGGTTCGCAGCCAAGTGGGAAGCAGCTGGGATGACGTTTAGCACCTCCAAGTCTGAGGCCATGGTCCTCAGTTGGAAAAGGATGGAGTGCCCCCTCTGGGTGTGAGAAGAGTTGCTGCCCCAAGTGGAGCAGTTTAAGTGTCTCGGGGTCCATCCTTCCCTCACCCGGGTTTACAGGTGAGGGAAGGAAGGAATGTGAGATCAACAGGTGGATGGGCGCAGTGTCGGCAGTAATGTCTGTTGTGGTAAAGACGGAGCTGAGTCCAAAGGCAAAGCTGTCTGTTTACTGGTTGATCTACATTCCTATTCTCACCAACGGTCACGCACTGTGGGTAGTGGCCGAAAGACCAAGATCGCAGATACAAGCAGTGGAAATGGGTTTTCTCCACAGGGTGGCTGGGTTCTCCCTTAGAGATAGGGGTGAGGTGTTCGGCCGTCGGGGAGAGGCTCAGAGTTGAGCCACTGCTCTTCCACATTGACAGAAGCCAGCTTAGGTGGCTGTAGACCACATTCTTATTCTCATACTTCCTGCATTAGAAGCAGCTCTTTGTGCTGTCAGAAACTTTCTGAATACAGCAGGAAGGAAATCCAGAGGCCTTAGATAATTAATGATACATATATGGCTTTATTAATATAGTGCCATATCGACTGGCAGTAAGGATAACGTATTTATATGGAAATGTCACAGATTATTTGTGCAACCTTCTGGGAAGTTCTAGTCAGATGACAATCCTCTGCCTGTCCATTAGTCAGACGCTCCAAGTCAACACACATTACTCATTAAATATTCCACATTGACAAGTATATGACAGCAATGGCAATTCTGCCAGAGAATGTATTCACTTGTGAATATAAGTCGACTTTGGCTATTAAAAGCACAGAAAGGAAGTGACACTGCACGCATAAATACAAAGTATAATTTAATAAAATGCTATTGTACATCATTAGAGCATATCTTCCTTTCTCAACATACAAATGCATCTGACAAGTTCCTGTAAAATGTCATTAGGTCACATTTCATTTTGCAGCAAGAAAACAGTTGACAGATATCCACATTTGTATGGCTACATAAATCGATGCTCGATTGGTGAAGAGAACCTTTTATTTGGAACTGACGCACAAAAACATTTTACAGTCCCATTTTGATTTAATACATAAGATATCAAGAACTATAAATTAAATAACCATTGCAATAAATGAAGTTCCATTTGTCAATAGTTTGATTGAATATAAAATTCTAATTTCTGTAAGCTTTTTTTTGTTTTCCACTAGGTCAACTCCCTGCTTTCTAAGGACACATAGTGATTACCTCATGTGGCATTTTGGCTGTAACGACAATCAAGCCATCAAAGCCTCAGAAGGAGAGGTATATGAGCTAGCAGCAAGAAGAGAAATCCCTATGTGCGCAATGTACCAGGGCAGTGAGGAGTTCATAGAGCATCCAATGGCCTTTGGCTTTATTCCCCATGTACCCACACACTAATACTGAACCTGATCAAAGGCAAGTTGTGGCAAATGAAGAAAATCGCTTCACATTAATCACATCTATCCAATCATTAGACAGAAACAAGGACAGATTTGGTGCAGGGTGTGGAAAAAATTACGTTTGGCATCCATGGTGAGTGACTTCAGTGGTGGAAAGCGTTTCATGCCTCCACTCCTTCTAACTCGGGGGGCAGAGGGGATTTCGGGTGCTTGCTTTCAAAGTGCTGCTTAAAAGTTTTTGGGTCAGGCATCTGGGACTGCAAGAAGGACAACAGAAACAGAATTGGAAAGTTCAATGATTTGACATAACTATTGAAAAAATGAGAAGAGTTAAACAGAAAATGAAGCATAAAACCCTCTTTCTATCATAAGTATTGGCTCAGTCAGAGATGGGAAGTGACAATTGTCTCCATTCATTTGTATTAGAACAGATGGTGAAACTACCAGAAATAACATATTTTATCCACACTGCCATTGTTGTACAGGTGCTCTATTAATGACATCACCTTGTTGAATATGAGTAAACATCAGTAATGGGCTTTATATATTTAACTCATGTCATATTTACCAAGTTCAGTTTTTATGAGCAAAGGGCAAACTTTCATAAAAGTCACTTCATGTTTCAAAATTCTATACCAGTAAATGGCTATTGCTGTTCACAAGGTGAAAATGAAACTATTATTAGACTTTTATTACAGAGGCAGCATTAAATTAACGTAACAGACATAATCATTGGGAATTGCAATTTTTTTTTTAATCACAATTAATAGTGAACTTAAATTTCAACAGTGAAACACTAGTCACTATTTTTGCTGCATTCACAAATGAACTACTTGTCATCAGTCATTAAGGCCCTTTCATATGAACCTTTCCAACAGAAAACAAGACATGATCCTTAACAATCAACTGTTGATTCAACATGGATACTGACATAGAGGTGATTGTCTTTGTTGTCTGTAAAAAGCTGTTGTGCAGGTAAGTTCGGCTTTTTGTCATGAGACTACTAACTACATCCATAGAAGGGGAGCTGTTATTCAAGCCACTTGCATTCTTACGTGCAGTGGCGCTACCAGCCCACCTTGATGTAGGATATGTATTTCAGCCATGTTAAAAGGAGGTTATTTTGTAAACTTTGCAAAAAGACATTGTGAATGAAGATCTTTCAGCCTTAGTTAATGAATTGTCACATGCACAACATCCTTCAAAACATTCCTTTCCTCATAAAAACAGCTATTATACAGAGTGGTTTTGTTTGACTTATGTGTTATAATACATTATTTCAGGTCAAAACTGCCAAACAATGGAATCAATCAAAGACCATGGCTTTATGAGGTAAATTTGCTGCCTCTGTGGGGGTCCAACAGAGCAATGGGACAGCTTCAGTTTGACCAACTGCCATCAGAGGACATTAATGATTTTTTTAATAAACATTTCACGATATAGTATGATCCAAAACGACTGACCCTACATTCGCATCAAGGTGGGTAAACTTCAAGGTGATTTTCAGACGTGGCAGGCCAAGCCATTTTCACCTATTTTTATGGACACAGTATTTAGACCACTGCTGATGTTTTCCATCACAGTGAAGTCGTAGATTGAAGTTTACAGATATAAAAAAGGTTTTCATGCTCTGTACCCCTTTACTACTCACTTTGCACACAGAGCAGGTGAACACTAGTGCTGCCTTGGCTGCTGTCTTCTGGTCATGACCCTTTGCCTTCTTCATCTCGGCCTGTTTCTTGGCATTCTTCTGTTGAGACTGAATCTTTTGATGCCCACGTGCCATGATGGAAAAGCCTACGGAGAGGTTCACAAGGACAAAGGATTTTATGTTTACTGATACAAGTCAGTGTTGTAAAGACTTCAGTTTTTATTATTGATACTACTCTACTATAAAAAAAACAGTTCCTAAATTAGCTTGTTTAGTACTCACATACCTACATAAAATTATTGTGATACCAAAGGAAAAGTATGAATGAGAGACCTTCATGGATTCCACTATGTAAGACATGCTGTTCTTAGTAACAATTATTTTCACTGTTAATCTGCTAACTTGATCCTTAACTAAATGATTAGTTGTTCAATCTGAAAAATGTCAGAAAATGCTGAAAAATGTGGATCAGTGTTTCCTCAAAGTTTATGGTATAAGGGAAACGAGCTCTCATCCTCACAGCCATTCAAATACAGATTTTAGTTCAGTTCAGCAAATACTGAATGAGAACCTGTCTTTTTATAGAACCAGATGGATGCGAGTGAAGGTTTAATTTAAGTCAGTGGCTTCCTACCTTTTTTGGCTCGTGACCCCATTTTAACACCACAAATTTCCAGCGACCCCAGGTATTCAAAAGGGAGACTTCCGGGCATTTTTGGGCTAAAAAATGTATTTGTTTTTGATCATGTAACAGTTTGCTATACTATATTGCAGATAAATGTTAATTTTAGACAACATTTAGACTATATAATGTGTATTATTATGGACGGAGGTAGAAAAGCCAGGTGTAGATTACTGCACAAAGGGAGAATTTTATTTTCCTTGATCAGGATATGTACAGTCAGTCCATCTTGAATTTACAAGGAGGACAATTAATACCGAACAAACAAGAACTCAAACTATGAATTATGAAAGAGCTGCAGCATCTGAAACTGACCACAATGAACATTTGACACAAAAACAGAACCACAGCTTCAGTTTGTCATGTCTTTTATAGATTGGGATTGTCTCTCTCAACTCACCATATGTTTTTTATTAGTAAGTTTTTATTTTTATCAATTACTAGAAATTCCAGGCGACCCCACATGGAGTCCTGACCCCAAGGTTGAAACAACACTGATTTAAGTGGTCAGTAGATAATAACATTTTATATGATCCATCCACATACTGTACTAGCTTATATGGCAAAAATGCATTTTGGGCTGTGTGTATGTAATCCAGAGCCCTTCAGTGTAATAATGCAACACCTCCTTAAACCCCCTTTGTTACAGTCTACACTGAATAGTTTTCAGGTCCAGCAGATACATATGAAAATAGTCACATTTCAGACTATGGCATCTAACAGAGTGAACCTGGGGCTTTGGGGCCTTCTGACGGCCTTAGCTTCAGGCTGTTACCCATTATACCCAGCTGACCATCCAGTCTTGCTTACCAGCAACTGCTATATATAATCTGCTGTTTAGTCAGCAGTGTGTGCAGTGTTATCTAGCATTAGTTTGATAATGAAAATGTAATTCTGTTAAGCACTCAGTGGGATGACTTTATTCCACAGAATAGGTCAGCTGGTTTCATTGGGTCTTTGTTGGTTAAATAACACATAAGATGTTTCAAAACAAGTTACTTTTGGAGTACATGTTGGTAACAACAACTGTAATGCAGGTCATTCATCTAGCCAGGAGTTAATACTGATTTCACCTTTAGTCAAATGGAGACTAGGATCCAAACGCTTGCTCGGTTTAGCTCGACTCTTTGGGTCAAACCAGTTAAGTTACCCAGGCACATGTGGTTGAGGGTGAGGTGAAACATTTTTCACCTGTACTGGTCTAACTGATAGCTTTGAGCTGTGCTTCCAATGACCATTCCGCTGTAATATTATGGTTTTCAAGCTAACCTAGCTAACACTCACCCTGGTTCGTCGTTAATGTTAGTTAGCAATTTCCGAGCTAGCCTTAAATATGTAGCCTAGATTTCCTGTAATTTGTATGATATGTTCTTGATTAGCATAAAGAACGACGTGGTATAAATAATAATGATTGTCAAAAAAGACAGCAAGCCTTACCTCGAAATATTAGGGCACACAACGTGTCGTTCCCTAGTTTGCTAGCGTTCACAGCAGAAGGATGACAGCTGCTCAGTTCACACTGACAACTGGAGCCACAGGATGCGTTCAGGAGGGTCAGGATATAAGAACTACTGGTAGGCTGCTCACTAATGGAGTCAAAGTTTACAGAGATAAACTATGTGTCAAACAGGCTTCCGACTGAAGGAATTAGCAGATGAATGACGGTTAGATTTTATAACTCACTGTCTAATCAAACCATTTGATATCAGTAATTAAATTACGTTAGAGATAAATGAAAAACAGAACTTAATAATTAGTATCGTTGGTGTAAAAATTCACATTATTATTTTTATATTTGTTACTACCTCTAACTGGCGCTACACATAGGTGCAATAATTAAACTAAACTGCGAATGTGACAGTGGTAGAAAATACTGCTTATATTGTTTACGACTATAAAACCAATCCCGAATGCACCACTAGCCCTTGCATTCAGAAGCCTCTGACATGAACAATGATGCCCCCTGGTGGTACAGGTAGGTCAGTACAGATGCAGCGGACAAACAAGATCAGGAGACAGTTGAATTCTTATGAAAAGACATAAAACTAAATAACTTTGGATAACCAAAGTAGACAAAAAAAAAAGCAAAACTTTTTCTTCATTAACTATCTTACACTTTGATGATCATGAGGTGAGCCATCATTGATATCCCTGGTGTCTTTCACTGTTCTAACAAATATACTTTGACACTATGGAATGGTCATGTTTTCTATGGGTAATACAGTTGTTGTTGTTGTTGTTATGATAATACAGTAGTTTCCCTGTAGTAGGAAGCACACTGCACTTTGCTATTTGTTTTTGCATGCATTTTTACTCAAATTATTACCACCTATCACCAACAGAAACCTTTGAGTGTTGTAGAGCAGTAGTGAAAAAGACCCTGAGATGAACACTAGAGGGCATGTGTGGAGGACAAGAGGAGAGTGTATGTCTGTCCCAGTCTGACAAAGATCGCCTGCTATGTTAAGGTGTACATGGCACAAAAACCGTAAAATCATGCACCAAAACAGAAAAAAACACAAATACTGACGTCATCATGCTTAGAGGACCTGATAGCCATTTTAAAAAAAATCTGTTGTCAGCTCTGGAAGGTCAATCTGGACAATTTAATCTTATTTTTCAATCACATCTGTACAAATAGCAGCATTATGACCAACAGCAGCCATAGTGTTGTTGATGGGCCAGTGTTAGCTCCTTTTATCTTTTCCATCTGCGACAGTGGTTTGGCCTCCAGGTGGGAACAGTGGAGCTAATCTCCTCTGCTCTGGAGCCCATTTTACTAAATTCATCTTATATGGAAATTAACTACAGTTATCTGACAATGAAAAGAGACAGACTGCCAAAATATCCAGCAGTCTGTGAAGTAAATAATGACAAATGGATCTACATGTAGTTTTTATCTGTCTGGCTTTCATGGATTTATTATGTTTGATCGTAAATATAGACTTTGTATTACACCTTTACAAAAACTTAGCCACTTTTTGTGTTGTTATTGCTATGTAAAATGCACAACAATGCCATGATAGTCATGTGTTTTGGGGGTAAATTAGCATTTGAATAGTGTGTTTCTGTGCCTGTTACTTGCAGGGTAGGATGTTGCTAATGCAGATGTTCTCTTCCTAGTTGTTGTCATTAAACATTATATATTACTTCATATGTGTGAAAGCAAATTTTTTTAAACAAAATTATTTAAGGATTTGATCAAAATGATATTTTCTTTGGTTTTAGTGATGATAATATAGAAGAGTCAAATTATTTTTTATAAAATTTGTTTTGTGAGGACTATTCAAAATGTCATGTTGATGAAAGAGAATGTGTTTCAATAGCAAAAATGGATAATAATTAAATAAACTGGGGCTTCAGCCATGAAGGTTTTCTCAAAAGCTCCAATTGTTTTAGGTTAGGTAGCTGAAACACACTGGTAATGGTATCCCTGTAGGTGGTGCCTCACATTTGTTTCTGGTTGTTTTATTTTTTACACTACTTACTTTTTGAACATCAACTATTGATTCTCCGAGATAGCCTTTTTTTTGTTCATTTGTTTAAAAAAAAAAAAGTTATGTGACACAACTGTTAAAACCAGAGGTAACATTTATGTAAATTTTATTTAAATCCTAGAAACTGAGATATAGTAGGCCACAAATACTTCTGACTGGGAACATGTGTAATGCTAAACCAAACTAGGTTTTACTCTGGACTGACTAGTGACACCTGCATTTAGTCACCATCATTATTTTAATGTTAAAAGAATCAGTAAAAACAGCACTTTATGTTGATCTGTGGTGGGTTTTTATTTATTTTATTTTTTTTGGAAGTTTGGGTGGCAGTGAAATGATCATTAGTTGCAGCCATAAATTTGAGCAAATAAAAAGAAAAACAAATGTGGCATTTATTTTATCAAACACACAAGTTTTTTCAGTTAGATAAATCTTAAGGTTAATTATTGTTGTAAGGCATACTAAGACTCCAGAAATTGAGTGAAATATCCTGTACATTTGTATTCACCCAGCCGTCATTCTTGCATTGACTCCTGTTGGTAATCATCCGGACAGTTCTGTGTGAGGACCAAGGTTATTATTGTTAAGGAAAACTAAGGAAATGACAAAAACTAGAATTGAAAAAACATTTTTGTTAACTGAAATAAATAAAAACTATAATTAAAAGAAAAAAAACATAACTAACTGAAACTGTATTGTGTGTTTACAAAACTAACTAAAACGGATAAAAAATTATGGATAAAATTGCCTTTGTTTTCGTCTTTGTCAGTGTTGGATTGATATGAAAGCGTTTTATTTCACTCTAGTAATTTTCTGTGCTGTCACCATATGATATTTAAGGGTCCGTCACTTGTGTTCACTTGTGGTTTCCAGTCGTCTTCTGGTCCCCACTCTACCTGGAAACATGGAGACTAAAGTTGGGAGAAAGCAGCAGAGTCCTGTCTGGGATTTATTTTAATACGACGACAGAGAAGAAAAGAAAAGATATATATATAAAAAATTTTAAAAAACTAGAACTAAACTAAAACTAACCATTTAGAAAAAAAAAGAAAACTAATAAAAATGATCAAACCTGCTCTAAAAACTAATTAAAACTAACTGAATTAGAGAAAAACAGTCTAGACTAAATAAAACTAAACTCTAACGATAAAAATCCAAAACTTTTAGAAGCTTGGCAAGGACTTTCTAGGGAGAAATCATATCATTGTGAGAAAAGTCTCCAGCCAGTCACCTTCCTGCCTTTTTTTTTACATCATAAGAAAAGAGAGACCATCCTCTCTGTCTTTTATGAAAGGGGGAAATGTCTCTCAAGAGAGAAGGATGTGATTATGCTTTCATACGGGAGTGAGAACTAAAAGAAAGAAAGGGGAGGGCAAAAAAACGTCCTGATGACAAAAGCCACACATTGCTCAAGTTCCCCCACCCTGGAGGCTGTTATGCAGGGACTTGCTGAGCTTAGGTGTGGGGTGGGGCCCTGGAGCCTCAGGGCTTGTGTGAAAGCAAATCTTCCAGGTGTCAGCTATTCAATAGTAGAGGAGAATATTATCTGGCTGTCCATTGTGTATATGAAGAAGAATGGGTTTGCCGTAGACAGCCTGAGATTTTTCCCGTTTGGTTCCTGCGTTTGTGCCACCAGGGCTTTCAGGTCGACTCTGGGTTTTGAAGGATCCTTTTGTTAGGAATTGTCTTTCAGATGTCACACTGCAGTTTCTGGCTTCTGTTTCCTCTGTGTGATCACGTGTTTATGCAGTAATTTACTTCTCAAGATGTAAAACCGTGGTGACGGCAGAGGCACTTCTTTTAGGTTTGATTAGCTCCTGAAAACTGACGGGCCCGTTCATTTCCCTCAGACAGGGGAAGGCAGGGCTGGTTTTTGAAGAGGAAGTTGGATTTCATCTTCCTCATCAGTTACTTCCTCTCACTGCACCCCCCCTCACTCGTTTCCTTTTTGTTTTTTTTCCAAACCAACAGGTTTTGCCACAGTCCGCTGCTACTCCAGTGTGGTGACATGCCACAATGCTGCCGGACCAGTCGGGTCGGACACATCCACACGCTGCAAACTTTCACTGCTGCCTTCAGAGGCCCCAGTCATGTGACCTGACATATACAGCACACACAGACCATCTGTACGAGCAGATGAAAGAAAGGGCTGTTTAGAGTTTATCAAGGGAAAGACAAACTGAACCCTGTCATCCATGATGTCCAGTACAGAGAACAGTTCTTCCAAATTCTATTAAAAATATAAAAAGATCATATTTGCAATCATTCATTTGGACAATGATACACTTATGTGTTTTTGTTTCCCTGAAATACACACACGTCCCTTCTCCCCCTCTTTTAAATGAAAATGGTATTTTTTACCAAGTCACTCATATTTTCTCTACAGTTTATGCAAATGAAGTCATGTAACTGAGGCGTGACCACAGTGGCATGTGTGGGTGGGCATTTGGCTTATCTGGAGGGGGGGGGGCAGAAAAATTACCTACAAAATGGGTGGAAAACCGCCACCACAACCACCACAGCGTCTGCTTTTTAATGAGCCCCCTCTGAAGTGCTTCTGATGTTACTTAACCAGTGAATGTTTGTTTGTGTCTCCCCCTCTGTGCACACTTCTCACATCAGACCACAGTGGGCAGACTGGGCATTTCCAGGGTTCCTCCACTGGTTTGGCTCATTACTTAAAACTGAAATTACATTCTCAAAATAACATGGATGCCTCTAAATCATTTAGCAGTTGTTCACAACAGAATGGAATTTCTCATTCATTTCATCAGATTGTAAATGTTTTAGAATATGATGACATGGATCATTACGCCTGCGTTTAGCACTAAGTGAATAGAGCTGGTTCTAAACGGATTCTTCTTGGTAGTTCTTATCGGTTCAACTGGACTGGTTTAACTCTTTTGAAAAGGTGAAGAAGTCTCTTGGATGAGAGACAGAATGTTTTCAAAAGAGCTAAACCAGTCCAGTTGAACCATGAAGAACTACCAAGAAGAATGACGACCAATAGGCTGATGAGAACCTACAGCCATCTGAGCGGACTGGTCATTCTCAGTCTAATGGTGGTTCTCTCCAAAACATATCAACATCATTTTTAGGGCTGCGAATCTTTTACTATCTCATGATTTGATTCGATTCTGATTTTTGGGGCTACGATTTGATTTAAAATCGATTTTCGATTCAACACGATTTCATTCATAATGATTTGTGCTTCAGTCTGTAGGTGTGCAAAGGATCCTCATGCTCTACTCCAGTCTGCTTTAAAGAAAAGTGACACATGCACACATTCAAATGTCTGTTTCACATTTATTCAGTTTTAAACATGTATCCATGTTTGGCAGGAGTTTGGTGAGGCTCAGTAGTGTGCGTCGGTTTGCTGCTGGTGGCTGACTGTGTCACTATGTCCTTCAGATCTGGGTGATGCAGCTGACACACTGGTCTCATGAAATCACGTTGTATGTGATGCCAGTTTATCGCATTCGGCGTGCTATACGTACACATTTTCATCCTATCGGCAGTTATTTAACACCATTTGATGGCATGTCAATGCACCAACCGCTAATCGCACCAGCCGCTAATCCTACCTCCTCCATTAGTTTCCTCTTTGTTTTGGTGCTTACCACTCATGCATATGTTCCAGAATCGGCTGCATGATGACATCAGGACGTCCCACGAACAAAACGAAGGCAGACTGCCAGTGGATTTGTTTTATTTTTTAAAAAGGATTTGGGACATTTTAAATCCATTCTGAATCATAGTATATATATATATATATATATATATATATATATGTATATATATATATATATATATGTATATATATATATATATATATATATATATATATATATATATATATATATATATATATATATATATATATATATATATGTCACAGTAGAGATTGAAATCCAGTAGGATTCGTAATCCTACTAGGACAGATAGGAATTTCAGTTTGTCCTAGGACAAACTGAAATCCTACAAGAAATTAGGATCTGAAGATTAACCCTAACCCTAACCCCCTAACACCCCCCCCCAACCCTAACCCTAACCCTAACCCCCTAACCCTAGGACAGATAGGATTTCAGTTTGTCCTAGGACAAACTAAAATTTCAATCTGTCCTAGTAGGATTACGAATCCTACTGGATTTCAGTCTCTACTGTGACATATATTTATGTGTTCCCCTGTTCCAGGTGGTATATCTCCCACCACTTGAGGCAGCATTTGGTACAAAAGCCTTTCAGCTGTCTTTGGTTTTGGTTGTGGATTGCTGTATAGATGTATAGAGGTTTAATTTTGCTGATGGATGGCAGTTTGTTAATGTTTGCTGAAGACTGACTGAAATAAACCAGAAAGGTAAAAACCTTAAACTGCCTCTGAAATCAGTTTTACCACTTGATGCCTTGACAGGTACGAAAACATTAATTTCATACTAATACTAATACTAATACTAATAATACTAATACTAATAATACTAATACTAATACTAATACTAATACTAATACTAATAATACTAATACTAATACTAATACTAATAATACTAATACTAATAATACTAATACTAATACTAATACTAATAATACTAATACTAATAATACTAATACTAATACTAATACTAATACTAATACTAATAATACTAATACTAATACTAATACTAATACTAATAATACTAATACTAATAATATTAATATTAATACTAATAATAATAATAATAATAATAATAATAATAATAATAGTAATACATCGGTTTTATATAGTACTTTTCTAAGTACTGAAAGAGGCTTTAATTAATAACTAAACCACTAACGACTGTCAACAGGTGACCGCTCCTCTGAGGCCAAGAAAACTTTAAACCAAACAAGGCTTTTTGCAGTTATGCAATGCACATTCATTTGAGTGTTTTATTGACTGTGACCCTCAGATGCCCCTAGAAATGGCAGTGAGAGGGTAAAGCAGGCCTTCAGGGGGAACCCACACATATCACACATATCTGGACATGAGCCGGTCCCACACAGGCCGACTGTCAGCGTGGTGAGTGACAGCTGATCAACAGCAGCGGCTCTGAGCCTTTCAGACCAGCTGTTTGTGTCTGCAGTATCAGCTGGGGAACAGACTTTCACTGGGATATGTGACATGCTCACTCATAGGATCTGGGATGGGAATCTTTATTTCATTTGAATGATTCATCATTTATTTTCCAGTGCGTTTCTCAGTTCTCCATGCACCATGCTCCATGCATGTGTAATAAAGAACACACAGAGAGATATAATGTAAACTAGAGTTTAAATGATTAATCAGTTTATCATCTCAAATCAATTAGAAAAATATTTGATTACAATTTTCCTGAATCAGAGCTTTGTTTGCTTAGTTTTGCTGCCACTAAAACTTGGTTCCACTGTTGTGTTTCCCACAGACACATGATGCCAGGATCAGCAGCAGCTGTATGTTAGTTCCATGTTACACTGGATCCAAATGTGTTGAAGACTGCAGTGCACATATTGTTTGTAGACGCCATTGGACTGGTTTGTTGTTCTTTCTACGTTGGAATCATGTTTTCCTCTTTTGAATCCTTTTAGTTCACATCAGTCATCTGCTTTGAGTCCTGGAATCACTGCCTACTGAGTCCCAGAGACACGTTATCAAGAATAAATCACATCATCTCAATCATTTCATGAGAAGAGTAACACATATTTTCTTTCAATTTTATGAGCAACAGTGTATTTGTTTGTTTATTTTTTAGTGTTTTGCATCATTTTCATTTTGTTTTGTATTTTCTGTCATTTGCACGTGTGTTGCATCATTATGTAATTTTCGTGTTATGTCTTTCTAAATGTCTTGTTTGATGCATCTCACGTTTTTGTTTCATATGCATTTTGTATCACTTCCATTTCGTTATGTCATATACATTGTTTTCTTGTTTTGACATCCTTTTCATATTATGTCATATTCTATGTTTTGTGTCATGTGTACTTTGTTTTTTTTCACTGTTTTTGTTTTGTTGTGTCTTGTTCAACATTTTGTTATCATACCTCTTCATTCCACTCTCATTGTGTTTCATCTTTTGCATCATTTTCATTTTTTACGTCACATACCTTGTTTTTATTTTTTGTGTCATTTGTGTTTTTATTGTGTTTTTGTGCTGTTTTCATCTAATGTTTTTCGTCATCATTTACAGTATGTCTTGTTACAGTGTATAGATTGGGTTTTTTTTTTTGTCTTCTGTGTCATTTGCATGTTGTTACATGTTTTTCATTATTTTGTTTTGTTGCTTATTATGTACTGTTGTATTTTTGGTGCATCATCGGTTTGTTGCATCTTTCACAAAATGTATGTGTTGCTAACATTTGTTTGTCATAACCCGGCTCTAGGCCATGACAAAAAGATGGGAGGAGTACACAGTGCTAACTTAATACAAAATATTTATTAAAGTATAACGCAAAATAACCAAAGTTTACAATAAATATGAGGTGTGTAAGTCAGTAGTATCAGTGGTGTGCATGTGGATGCGTGGATAGTATAGGTGTAAGGTTGTGTGGCTGAAAGAAACAAAAAGTAAATCAAACAAAAGGTGCTGGTCGGCAGGGGAGAGAGAGAGAAAGAGAGGCGCTGGATCTGGCCCTTTTAAGGTCCTCAGGAACACCGGGCCCAGGTGCTCCCAATCACTGTGATGTCTCAGCTTCATCCTCAAGAGAGAACACAGAATGACATCACCACCAAGTACACTCTCAGACACCTAAGCAGGGGCCGTCACACTTATTATGTACTGTTGTATTTTTGGTGCATCATCGGTTTGTTGCATCTTTCACAAAATGTATGTGTTGCTAACATTTGTTGTGCGTCATATGCACTGATGGACTCATGTATTTCTTATGCGTTACTAGTCTTGCTGTTATGAACGAATGTGATGATGAAAAATGAAAGCTTAAAGACCTACAACCAATATTGTGCTGACTTCCATCTAACCTTTCTCAAGTGATTTATCATTACGTATTATTCGATTCTCTGCATTTTTCAGTGAAAATCAGGTCTTGTCCTGTATTTAATTTACTGATCATGTAGATGTTTGTTAAAGCTCAGATTAAATTCAAAGTATATCAGAATATCAGAGAAAAACTGGAGAAAGAAAAAACAAACACTCATCAAAATATATCAATAACTGAACATAAAATTAAAACGAAAAAATGTCCATCCACTGTAGGAATGTAACCATATGAAAATTTCCTATCACGGTTATTGTGACCAAAATGATCACGGTTATCATTATTATCGTGGTATTGTTGAAATTGTGCTCAAAATGTTCAAAAACTACTCATACACACACACTGAAATAATCTAAACAAGTTTTATTTAAAAAAGAAAAATAAATACATAAATAAAATAATTGGCACAATGTCCCTTCTGTTGCAGAAACATTCAACTATCAACCCTTAGTGGTCTGAGTCTATTTTGTCCATTTTTCAGTCCTTTTGATTTGGCCTTTATATACTATATAAACAAATGTTTACTATACCCATGTTTGGGATCTGTTTTTTCAGCACATCTTCATCTATATCATCTGTCTTTTATTTTTTCACTTTAACCTACTATAAAAACATAAAAGGACAAAAAACACACAAGAAATATAAAATCCAATTTGAAAAATGTATATAATTTATTGCATAAATAACACACAGCTGTTTAACGAACCTTTTCAAAGACTTTAAAAGTGAATATTGGTTCCAAATATTAGGTATAGAAAATTTAAATTGTAATAAATTAAAACTATACTCAAATATTTGACATAAAAGCAGTTCTTTACGTAGGGTTTTTTTACCCTAAAAGTGCAGTAATCAAACACGGTTATCATGAGAATTAGAATTTAAACGATAATATTAACCGTCTGCAATTTTACCACCGTTTATCTTTATACCGGTAATCGTTCCATCCCTAATCCACTGTCATTGATCCAACTCCATGGGTTTTACTGGTGAATCAATGTTGTAGAAGATCACGGTGTTTTCACGGTAACTACTGCGCCTCTGAATGTCCAAATATGGTCATATCTGATGATCATGAAATAGGAAAATGTCACTTTTTCCTCAGTTTTCTCTGTTTGCGATTCAATAACCTTTGAATTTATTCGGAGCTTTAATGAATATCAACATGATCAATGGATTAGATATGGGGAAATACTTAATTTACACTGAAAAAACACTAAATACACAGGATAATATTTAATAAATGATGATAAATCACTTAAAGGTTAAATAGAGAGAAAAAACATTTTGGGAGCTGCTACTGTAGCACTGCACTGTAAAAAAAAAAAAAAAAAAAAAAAAAAGTAAAAAAAAAAACGGTATTATTTTGGCAGCAGGGGTGCCGAAAAAAAAAAAGTAAAATAACAGAAAATAACCATCTCATAAAAATACGGTAATTTTCCATAATTAAAATACAGTTTTTTGCCCTAACTTTACATGAGAC